>NW_022146746.1:131095-543476 GCF_002938485.1 Sitophilus oryzae | reverse complement strand
TGACAATCGAAAGTTGGTTTCCATAACAATGTATAATTTGTACTTTCAAAACCGTATAAAATTGTGATTATTTTGGAAATACGTGCAACTTTTAATGCCCATGCGCAAAGTAAGGTTCTTGAGAAAGACAAACCTTTTGAACGTCTCATAAGTGCAATAAAGAAGGTTTGAAAATGGCATACCGTAATGTTGGAGACATATTTTTTAATGCTAAACTTATGGCGTTGATTTATCCACGTAAGTATATAATATGATCTAGGGATCAGGGGCGGGAAAGTGAAATAACAAAAGCGGTTCCACCGTTTCCACGGAAATTTCAAATAAAATAGTTCCAGCCTCAGGCGCTAGGTGGTAGTGCAATAAATTTTTAGGTTAAGAAGTTGCTACTAGTTATTGCCAGATGGCGTTAAATCAGATTTTTTTTGTAGTTTCCATAGTTTCCAAAGGTCATTGTCATACTATTGTCAAATTCTCAAAAAATATTGTCGTTGTCATAGCCAATCATAATATTATCAAATGATTTTCAAACTATAATTTGTTATATGTGCTTTAGTTAGACAATTCCTTTTGTTAGTGGCCCTAAAAATATAATGTAAGTCTTTTATTTTTGTCATTTAAGTACCTATTTATATTTACTCCATTTACAAAATTTTGGGCATATTACGTTGGTCTTATTTTATTATAATAAACGATGTTTAAATATTTAATTTATATATAAAAACTTTAAACAATAAAAAATATTTACACATGTTTGGCTTTAATTTTATTTCATAATTGTATAAATAATACTGTTAAATCTTATTTTTTACACGTCACAACAATACTTGTTATTAGTATTGTTGAATTTGTGTAAAAAATAAGATTTAATAATCAAATTTAATTATTTTGGAGTAAAATTCAATAAATACGCTCATTTAAAAAGCCCGCGCATCGATCCATTTAAAATAAGTTCTACTCAATAGATGGCGCCACTTCTGTAGGACCATTTTTCAGTATGGCAGAGTCTATTCTTTTTCTAGCTAGGTATATTCTTTGCTAGGGATATAACATTGTCTAATTTTTATTCTGTTAGTCCGTGTAACTTATTAGGTAAAAATAAATCTATTTCTACTGCTACTGCCACATTACTCGCTGACGAGTATTCGACACGCATCAGAACATAGTTACGCAAGGCGTTTTCTTTTATGAGCTTTTCTGTGACTGTAAAGCCCGATACGCCTCTCTTCTGCACTCCGGACCTTCAAAAATTTAATTGTTGCCTAAAACCCTTGTTGCCTTTCTACTTCTTGATTGTCGTTGTTAACTGAATTTACAATTCTTCTCCATTGCGTTCAATAGTGCGCTGCTTCTGCCCACTGATTTTGCATGCTTATCTCTTTAAGTTTTCGTGGAAAATATTCTTGTACCTTTTGAATTTTCCATCCAGTTTCCTCTTACTATGTAAAAGCTCACCGAAAACACGAGATTCTGATAGGCGGTTTTCTTCCAACCTGCATACGTGACCAGTCTATTTTAAGCGGGATTTAGTAATCATGACTTCAACTCATTCGAACTAGCTTTTTTAAAGACCAATACGTTTGAGACGTGGTGGAACCATTTTATTCTTAAGAGTTGTCTAAGGTGTCTCTGTTGCAACTGGTTTAATGCGTTCATGTGCCGATGTGTGCCGAAAAAATGGTTGCTCAACCATAAATACCAAGAAAACTAAGTCTTAGGGCGAATATTGAAAGACACTATGATATGCGAAACAACAGCTGAAGAGGATTGACTAGAAATGAGAATGTGCTATATGTGTGCTCTTACAAAGTAAAAATAAACATCCAGTATCTTTGTACAGTTTGTAAAATATCTATTTCTCTACACTACGCAAGAAAAATATATTTAATTGCTGCGATTTTTTAAATAATGTTTGATTGCCATTCAGTGTAGCCGCTGAGGGTTAAGAAAATAAAATTAAATCTATTTTTGTTTTTTTAAACTTTTTTACAGATACCTGTAAAAGTTTTTTAATTAATCAGTTGAAATTGAAGAAGAGATGCCTAGAGAAAATAAGCGTGAACATTTAATCAAGAAATAGGCGAAAGAAGCTCTAACAGTTTACTCCCAGAAAATTTTCAGGAAAATATTTCAAGAACTCTTGCATAGTTTGTTCACAACTTTTCAATCAAAAAAACTATTAATGAATTTACAAAGCAATTTATAAAACTTGATAGGTATTTTCGTATATCCGCAGAACCGACTAACCTAGATGCAAAGTTTGAACGTTAGAATACAAGATTTATATCCTTGCGTTAAAAGTTTAAACACTTTTTATAAAGATCATACCAAATAAACTTTTAGTCACGTGATTAAACTTGACCGGTACAGCGTTGCCCACTTTTGATCAAATTATTTTAAGAAACAAAAATAAATTAATTATAAATATACAGGGTGTCCCACTTAAGATGGATACAAGCCAATATCTTGGTTGTTTGTTGAGCGATCTTTTTCATTTTTGGCAGGAGGCTGTATGGCTATAAGACGTACATTTTGCCCAGGGTAAGAAATGTGATACCTCATAGACGTACGTTTTAATGGGGTTTGATATTTTTCGAGTCAACAGTAAACTACCCTTAGGACAGTATTTATTTCAAATCTGATAAATTATATTGAATCCTCCTTACCTAAGATACTTAAGTTCTAATTTTTATAAATATTGATACAGGGTTTGTCACTAAAATATGACATTTTTGTTTTTGATATTATTTATTAAGTACTTACGACTTCACTGGATAAGCAACTGGTATATTATAAATAACCAATTATACCCAATTATCAATTACTTAATAGTCGATTTAAGTTTGCTCGAAGATGGTCGAAGATGTTGACTTTTAGTTCGTTATAGTTTTATGAATCTTTGTATAGAGCATATTTTTCAAAGTTAATAGTGATTGTTTTAAATAACTATTTGAATTTTTTAAAATATTCCTCAATAAAGAAAACTGGGGTTTTAAATTATTTAGTAACTCATTTTATTCGTTTGTATTATTAGCAAACTTAAAAAACAATTTCTAAAGTAAACAAAATAAATTGAAAATATTTAGTTTTTTGTATCGTATCTTAATTATTATGGAAGCTATCTGAAAACTTAAATCGATTATTAATTGATAATTGGTTATAATTGGTTATTGATAATAAACCAGTTGTTTATCCAGTGGCGTCGTAAGTACTTAAAAAATAATATTTTTTTTTATTTTAATAACACGTTTATTTTAATAACACACCCTGTATCAATATTTATCAAAATTAAAACTTAAGTAGCTTGGGTAAGGAGGATTCAATATAATTTATCAGATTTGAAATAAATACTGTCCTAAGGATAGTTTACCCTTGACTCGAAAAATATCAAACCCCATTAAAACGTACGTCTATGAGGTATCGCGTTTCTTACCCTGGGCAAAATGTACGTCTTATAGCCATACAGCCTCCTGCCAAAAATGCAAAAGATCGCTCAACCAACAACCAAGATATTGGCTTGTATCCATCTTAAGTGGGACACCCTGTATATATAGGCAGTTATTGTTTGCATCAACAAAAATCACCTTCTTAACAGCACTTAAGGGACATAAAGGTCCATTACTACCACTTTCCCGCTTACAATATTCTTGATGAGTTTTTTGCAACGGCTATTAAGCTACCTTGTACACTTCGCAGTAAAAGAGGTTCTAAAAAGAACAATGTTCGACTGCAAGGTCTGCTACTAAAAATGTTTAAACTAAAGGTATCACAACGCAATTCTTTTAAACAAAAAACACGTAATACAAAACTAAAGTGTCAAAACGAATGACAATGTCAGGAAATAAATAAATAAACGTGACGACTTGGGTTGATTTTTTTACATCAGAGCTACCACCTGAATCCCCAGAGGGAGATTTAAATTCCCGTAAGTCAGCCCGGCGCCGAATATGTTCTTGGTTGGCAACAATGAATTTAAATTCGCGCCCTCGATTACGTAACTAAAAGTTTAATTGGTAACGCTTATACTATAGTCCGTCTATATAAAGTATACGGAATTTTATATTTTTCCTAATTTTAATGTATTTTTTTCCGTAACGCTCATAACGTAATAAAGACAACAGTAATCCATCACGTAGGTTGTGCGGATAGTAGGCTATGACCAAAATCGCATGGCAACACTATCTGTCAAATATTGTTGATTGTAAACCGGCTTAAGGTTTGAGAAATAATGTTGCAAGTAAAAAAAAAGAGAAATGGTGGAATATATAAATAGAAAAGGTGTTTGAAACGTTAAAAAATGTGTGCAATTGACTGAACTCGGAAAAACTGCAATATATGAGACAATAAAGAGGATAAAAAATGGCACAGATATGAAGCATGGAGCAGTTTCAGGAAGACCGCGTAAGATTCGCGAAAACAATTTGGACGACAGAATCCGCGCCTAGGGTTTCGCAAATTGGCTAACAGATTTGGTCAGCAAAAATTAAAAGTGTATCTAGAAACCGTACGCATGCCACTGAAATGACAAGGCTACATATCAAGGAAGCCAATAAAAATCCCTGCAGGAACACCTCCACAAAGGCAGCGAAGAATGGATTTTTGCCAACGTTTTCAATAAGATAATTTTAATAATGTTTTTATTCCTGACGAAAGTTGTTTCCTGCCTGGTGGAAACCACATAAAAATCCGATCAAAAGAAAATGTTACCGTTCAAGTTTCAAAATTTCCCACTAAAATAATGGTTTGGGGAGAAATATCTCAGCGTGGTGCTACACCTCTGTGTATAGTTGATGGAACTGTAAATAGTGCAAAATATTGTGATATTTTAATTGGTTTTCTTCTTGAAACGGCTCATGCTTTATATCCAGAGGGGTGGCGTTTTCAGCATGATAACGCAAGATGCCATACTTATGCCTATACTCAAACTTGGATGCAAGAACACTATTTGGCAACAATTCCATAGCCAGCAGCTTCACAAGACCTTAGTCCCATTGAAAACATATGGGGACTAATGAATAATTAAATGGAACGAGCAGCTCCACGAAATAAACAAGATTTGATTCGCTCAGTCTTACAGGCTTGGACTACCGCCACTGAACATTATGGTGTGGATCTAGTTTCGGGTGTAGGTACCTGGACGTTTGGTTAAGTGTTTGGAGTTAAATGGAGGTTGTATATAAGTAAATAAAATAAATAATTTGTTATAATTTTTTTAACTCAAGTCCTAAAAATATATATCAATAATTGTAATTTTGCTTTCTTTTTTCTGGACACTTTCTAGACGGACTATATTTTAGTCATATTATTTTTAAATCACGTTTAAAAGCCACTTTCGATGATTCTTGTTAGAGCCCTTATGGGATACAAACTTCGGAATTCATTTACTGTGAACGAATTTTTATAAAACTTTTGGCATTGTATTGTTAATAAGATATATTACAAAGTTTACCTATTAAATTCGTTGCTTTCACTTTAGTATTTAAATAAACACACATATACAAATGCATACATACAAGATGGCTCCGTGTTCCGAAAAAGTTCTGTATCAGGATTCCTATTTGAGGTTTTCACTCCAAACCTTTTACAAAATATGTGTTTAATGGTAGTTCACATTTCAAAAATATTTTTATAGATATACAGGGTGAGTCAAATATATTTTTACACTTAAGTTTTAGTTTTTCCAAAAGTACCTTAATACCATAGAGTATACTGAGTAGTTTATGAATTATGACCACGTCCATGAGGACGCCAATATAGACGTCCAGGAACCTTCGTATGAGAACTTCTAATCGAGACGATCGACTTATTGTAAGTTTATCCCTAAAAAACCCTCGTTTGCCAGCTTTTTAAATTTATAATGAATTGCACCCAAGGAACGTACATATTAACTAACGGACTATAAAAAGAAGATTAAATAAAGCAAATCTTATGTCAAGAAGACCTGCTTGGGGACCGGAACTTACTAGATTTGCTGACTAGGACCAAAAGCAAAGGCATGTCTTAATGTAAAAATCACTAAAACATGTTAGTGTCTTATTCAAAAGCGAATATCTCCATCAAAAATAAAGCTATTGAGGTGAACCAAAAAACAAACTATCGAGAAAGGATGTATCTAGATGATAAAATTATTTTTAAATTTCTTGCTGTTTTAACGTATACCACAGGGTGTTTCAAACTTTCACCAAAATATCAACATTTCGTTTTCCCTCGTATAATTAACAGATGGGGAGTTTAATTTTTAATTTAGAAAGAGATACTAAAAAGTCAAAAAATTTGGCTACACACTGCTTGAAAAATCATCAAAATCGGCCCACTAGAACAAAATATATTAAACTTTAAAATACATCAAGGTTTCAAAATGCCCATTTTTTGTGTCTGTGAATGTATTTCAAAAACTATACATTTTAGTCGTATACTTTTCTAATGAAACTCGTTTTTATTTTTTTACTAGAATTCGAAAATCAATTAATATATAGGGTATTCCATTATAAAAAACACAACTTTGATGTGTAACTTTTTTTGGGGACACCCTGTAGAACTCTATATAATTTTAGAAAATTGTTTACATTGACTTACATAAACTCACAAAATTTCACTTTAATATAAACTTTTATTGTCCTTGCAAAAACCGAGGCAAAAACCGCGTCGTATATGACGCGTCACCCTGTATAATTCAATCAAAATTTCGATAATTAGAATATAAGGAGAATAGCTATAGCTTATGCATTAGATTTATTTATTTCAATAAATTTGCTTAGAAAAAAAAATAAAAAATCAGAAAATTAAGAAGGAAATAATAAATAATTAACTAAAATTACTAAAATTAAAAATTAAAAGCAACGGAAAAATTGGTAAACATTTTAGTATTTTATCAATAAAACACAATACAGAAGGTTTCACATTAATACATTCACAGTAATTGAATTTCCAGGTAAAAGTCTCTGGGCACTCCACTAGCAGTCCTGTACACAGAATCGAATTAAAGAGTATAAGAATTAAATGAGATAATATTAAGGTTTTAATATATTTTGTATTTAAAATTAAGTTATCTATAATTAAAATTTATAAAATAGGATTCAAGTTGTTTTCGTTTAAACATAATAAAATTTTAACATAAATAATTATTGTTTTTGTATAGAAAAATATGGGCTATTTTTATTAAAGCGTAAATTATTCAGTATGCTTATGCTCATAGCTGACTAAACTTTGTTAATTTTTTAATGTGCCTGGCCTGGATTTTCGATTTCGCATTTTGTGAAATGACTGAAAACAGGCAGTCTTTTTGCAAGTGTTCAGAAAATATCATCATTGTTTAGTATGCCTAATTCTGATTAGGCTTTTTGAAACTGAAAATAGATAGGCTTTTTGTAAAAATTTCTTCTTTTGTGTAAAAGCCAGCGCGGTGTTTTATAATATGCCTAGTCTTTTTACAAAAAATTATATTATTATTCCGGATTATTCTATACGCATGCTACATATACAGGGTTAGTTAAATAAGTGCAAATATTTTCAGGGCCTGTAGATCTCGATAAAAGAAACATATTTTCTCTTTGCCATTTTTCAGAGAAGTCCAAAATAACCGAGTTATTTAAGTTTGAAAATTTAAAAAAAAAATATTTTTTTTGAAAAATTTTGAGAGCCACCGGCTTTTTTCTGTATTTGCATCCCTTTTAGTGCCGTAACCATAGAGTAAAGCCGTAACTATGGTAATATCCGAGATTAAGGAATTATACCGTGGCAAAATTTGCGGTGAACAGGCAGTTCTAAAAAGTTTTCGAAAAATATACAGGCAAATTTAGAAGAAAATGGACGATTTTCAATATAGACGTGTTCCTGGGGTCGAAATATACCACCCCTGAAAATATTTGCAATTATTTAAGACTCACCCTGTATAATTAATATATTTTAATTGTAAAGTAACGACAAGAAAGCAGAAAAAATTTAGAGGCAAGAATTTTACCATAAATCAACTTCTTGTTTGTTTTCTTAGAGCCCCAATAGGTAAATATATTAACAAGACCTTTTGACGTTCAAGCTACAACATTCTGAAATAAATAACATTTTTTCTGGCGAAACGGGGACCCAAACTCCCTAAATTTTATCCGACCCTAGTAATTTATTTTTATGAAAAGGTCTGGTTTTTACACTGGAAGCAGCTTTTCCTAGAGGTATTTCTTCTTGTTTTTATCCCGTATATCGCCGAAGAGAAACGGTCGATTAAGTGCAAGATATATTGGAAAAACTATTTCTTTTTTCTCGTCGGCAAAAATGGAGGAAAGTTGGTAACTTGATAAGTTAGATAAGTTCGTGGCAACAATTAAGGTGAGAAAATGTGGGCAGAGCTCGAGCCTGCAGGTTTTTGTTGTTCGTGGCGCTAATGGTTTCTAGTCACACTAGCGTAGGAAAAACTTTCTAATTCCCCTTTTCTTCGAGCTTTTTAAGATAGATAGCCGTGTCGAAAATGCTCCGCTATAATCTTGTATACAGGGTGTTCCGAACTGTATTTCGGAAACTTTGGCAGCATATTCTGCAGATAAAAATAAGTAAAATAGTTCGTATAAATGTATGCCCGAAAATGTGTAGTTTCGTAGATACAGAGTGCAGAAGTTTCATTTTTATTTCGATTTTTTCCAAATAAATTGTGAAGTAACGTCAATATTTGGATGAAAATTAGTGTCTGAGAGTTTTTTGAAAAGAGAAATTTGATTTAGATGTCAACATGACTCCTACTTGAGAGGGTACTACCTACGTATTTATAATTGGTTTGAAGTGTAATAACTTTTCGTCCGAACCTGTATAAAACTACTGAGTATAAAATATACATTTACGACATTTTTTACGTAAAAAAGGTCTCTTGGTTAAAAACGCTACGAGTAATAGTTTTCGAGATATTTGGAATTGAAATTATCAATACCTGTCATCAGTGACATAAAATAAATATGTTGACTAAATAGTTATTAGACTGAAATCATAAATTTTAAATGTTTTTTTGTGCCAAAAATTCAACAGAAACTGTTTTATCATCATTTTTTTCACAGAAAAATTTATGATTAATTTAAAAAAATAAAAATATCCCTGATTTATTATTTCAGTCAAATAACTACCTATTTACTCAACGTGTTTATTTTATGTCAATAATGCCATGTACTGATTGTTTTCATTCTAAATATCTTGAGAACCGTTGCTCGTAGGAATTTTTACCAAAAAAACTATTTTTACGTAAAAAGTCACGGAAATGTATAACTTTTGGCTCAGTAAAAGTTTTATACAGGTACGGACGAAAAGTTATTACTCTTTAAAACAGGTAAAACACGTATAGGTGGCGCCCCCTACAATCAGGAGTCATATTAACATCAAAATCAAATTTCTCATGTCAAAAAACTTCCAGACACCAATTTTCATCTAAATATTGAGGTTATTTCAGAAATAATTTGGAAAAAATCGAAATGAAAATGTAATTTCTACACCCTATATCTCCGAAACTAAGCATTTTAGGACATATATTTACACGAACTTTAATATTTATTTTTATCTGCAGAATATGCTGCCAAAGTTTCCGAAATACAATTCGGACCACCCTGTATATCCATGGAATATTGACATTTTAGATTTTTGTATAGGTGCTAAAAACGATAATATTGCTGGCTAAGAAATTAAAGACAAAGAAAACAAAATAAAAGAAAGCTACTTAAATATTATTAGAGTATACTAGAGAAGCTAGAGAGTATACTAATTAAATATACCACCATTATTGCCATTTTTAGAGAAATAAAACATTAAATGGTAACTGTATTTTCGCAAAAGCAGTAAGATTAAAGTGCTGTAAACCTTAATCAAATTTATCGTTACTTTAATAGTATAGAAACTAAAAATTTAATAATATACACGGTTTTCCATTTAAAAAAACATTACTTTGATATTTTTTATTTATTTGGGACACTCTGTACCTTTTGAAAATAATTTTAAATTGTTCTCCAACGAATCTATCACTCAGAATATCTAAAAATTTAATCATGTGTCAACAATACTCCGTGTCGTATGAGGTGAAGAACCCTGTATATATCGTATTTAAAACTATTAATAATACAGAACCAAATGGTAAAATCTAAAGAATTTTCAACAGGACGTTTTATTCGAAAGCGTACTCCTAACGAACAAAACTACTTAAGATTTTAAGAGGTAGATTTTCTAGCGTTAGAGAAATAAGAGACTCTAAATTAAAAAGAAGATTGAGCACATCGAGCTTAGGGCCCTCGTGGCGTTTAATTAAAAGCTGGTAGCGAAAATAAAACGATGATAATACAAGATAATAAATTTATTAGTGAAATATTTCGTTGTCTAATCGGTTAAATACACGAAATCATCTCCAGAGTGAAGCTGGGTGTAAAATAAGTGCAATTTTAAAAAATGTCTATACCTATGTATGTGGCGGATTCATCTGATTCATTAAAAAATCCTATATGGGTATTTCGCCACTGCAAGAAAATCTACAAAGTAAAATAGTTATTTTTTGCAAACTGCGTTAATCCAAACGGAAACTACTTGTCAGAAATTAGGTTTACAGATATAAAAATTTGCCTAACGAACCAAAAAAATACTTAACGTTTCGGAAAGTTTATCTCTTTCCGTCGTCAGAAGCAAAAAATACAAAGAATAAAGAAAAAAACTATTTAAAATGTTTAAATTCAACTATTCGAGAACATTTTAGTTTTTTAAAACAAATATGTCTACAAAAACCGTTGACTTTTTGTTAAAATGACATTATATTTATCATTAATAATGTATTAAATTTAATGTTATAAATTAATTATAAATATATAAACAGTTATTATTTACATCAACAAAACTCACCTTCTTACCAACACTTAAAGATCATAGAGGGCCATTACTAACGCTTTCCCGTTCAAAATATTCTAATAAAGTTGGGATGAGTTTTTTACGGCTATTAATCTTGTATGCTTCGCACTAAAAAGGTTCTAAAAGTTCGACTGCAAGGTCTGCTAGTAAACATTTTTAAGTTTAAAGTACAAATCTTGTATTCAGGCTGTACTTAAACTGCCGTTAAACGGTAGCTTATTAAAATGCCGTTAATAGGTATGACGTCGTTGATGTGACGCAATTGACGGCTTTATGAAACATAGGAATTTTATAAGGACTAACCAACGCTATCCACCCCACCAAATAATCAACTTAACCAACGCAACTAACCTCGACACTGATGAAAAAATATAAAAAAACAAATATAAATTAGTAAAAACCAACCAACCCCACCAAATAACCAACTAACCAATGAATTAACACCCTCCAAATAACCACGCTAACCAACCCGCCAAATAACTAAACCAATCCAACCAAAAAGAGTGAAATTGAGTGAAATCAATGCAATAAGATCACGCTATAAGCAAAAAAATATATAAAAAGTCCTGGTCGGCGTGAGATTTGAACCACGGACCATTCGCTCACGAAGCAATGGGCGCAGCCACGGAGCCACAGGTGCTCTTGTAAATGCTTATAGCTAGGCATTACTTTCCGCCGACATGAACGACGTCACAATATCTATTAACGGCATTTTATAGGCTACCGTTTAACGGCTGTTTAAGTACATCGATTTAAATAATCTGAAAATAAATGTTCTTTACTAAAAGTATTTATTTACAACCACATATGTAATACTGACATTACTGACTTTTAAAAAAATTGAAAGTGTCAAATTATCTACATTTCTTCCCTCCTCCCATTTCCCTCACTCGGTTTTTCTTATTTCTCGCCTCATTTAATTAGCAAAATATTCTTGTAATATCTTTATTAAATACTTATCTAACATCAACAAAAATAAACAAGAATATTAACAATAATAATTGAAGATTTTAATACATTTATTTGTTAAAATTAAAAAATGCTAGACTTCTGTGGCTTAAAACCTACATTCTGGCGTTTTGAAAAAGCGACGAGTTTGTGATATTTTGATATGTCAGTCTTTTCCCTTAATTCTAGCATTGTCCGTATCATGCTGTACGTAACCCCAAGAGTAGATGGCTTTTTCTGCCTTGTCATATCGCTAAAATATGCCATCAAGACTGTCTCCTGAAGCAATATTCTTAGCATTTCTTTCGGCACACCATTTTTCGTATACTTTAAATGCTATTTCATATCGCCCCCCTACGTTTCTCTGGAAATAAACGGGCTTCTGCTCTTTTGCAGCTTCGGCGAGGGCCTATTGTTAACTCAGTTTCTACAAGCTCTTTAATAGAAAAAAGAGCATTAAAGTTCACCCCTCAAGATCCAGCCTTTTAATATAGGCCGTTATGTCCGAGGGTGATATGTCTTCTAGGTCTGATAGGTCTAGCGTGGGTTTGCCAAACACCTCAAACCTGGGTCCTGCCCCCAGCAGGGCAGTTACACATAACGTGCTTCATTGTTTCGTCATCTTCCATACAGAGTCGGCATTCGGCGTCTTCCACCAGTCCCATCTTCTGTAGGTGTGATCTCAGCCGGCATGGCCCGTGTATACTGCAGTAAGCGTACGCGCTCCGTTCCTACCAGCCTTTAGGAGTTCATCTGTTCTACGTTTGGATGGCCCTGCTAGGATTGTCTTGGCATGTTCCATTCCGGGACTGTCATACCAGTCCCGAAACGTTGCACCTCTAACCCATTCACAGAGCCTGTCTCTTCCGAGATTTTTTGGTACGCTGGTAAGTGTCGGTTCTGGACCCACGAATAGCGAGCCTGCAATAGTTTTAGAGAGGGAATCAGCATGTTCATTTCCCTCTAGACCGACATGTCTCGGTATCCATATTAGCGACACTTTGTTTCCATCTCCTAATATATTGAGTAGTTTCTTACAATGAAGAATCGTCCTGGACGTGCTTTTCGTTGCCTCAAGTGCTTTCAACGCGGCTTGACTATCCGAAAATATGCTTATTGTTTTCCCGGTGTATTGCTGTTCTACCAGCAGTTGCACACAGGTTTCAATCGCATATAGCTCAGCTTGGAAAATTGTGGTGTGTTTTCCAAGACTGTGGTAGATCTCAGTCTTTGGACTGCTGCAGTAAATTTCTGCGCCAGATCCTTTATCGTTTTTGGATCCGTCCGTGTACCAACACATTTCCGAAGTAATAAGCCGTTTCTCGGCTTATCCCATTCGTCCCTATTCGGAAACAGGACGTTGTAGGTGCGCGTCAAGAGTTGGATTGGTGGTGTGAGATCCGAGACCATTCCCAGAATCTCATCCGATTGTAGTTCGTCTACTAGTCGGTTTTGTATGAACATGATTGTTCCTTGACTCTCTCGTGCCATATTTAGAAACCTATAAGTAGCCCATCTCGCCTCCCTCTCCAACATAATTTGAAGAGCAGGTAAGTCGAGTAGGGTTTCCATAGCTTTTGACGGCGTAGAATGAAAGGCACCAGTCACCGCTAAGCATGCTTGTCGTTGTAATTTTGACAGTTTATTCTTTGCCGTTGTTTGGTTGGCTTTCTGCCACCATACGTGATAATAGGTCTGATGGCTGTCACGCATAGCCAGTACATATTTTTGGGGTTTAATCTCCAGTTTCTACCACAAATTCGGCGGCATGCCCATAGAGCATAGCAAGCCTTTTTTAATATTTTTTCCAGATGGGAGTTCCAGCTAAGTTTTTTGTCCAGGTTTAATCCTAGATACTTAACTTCCTCCGCAAACGGAATTGTCTCACCAAGAAGAGTGGGCGGTTTTAGTTTGTCTGTTTTCCTTCTTCTGGTGAATGGTATGATCACGGTTTTCTGTGGGTTTACACTTAATTGTTCCAGTGTGCACCAGCCGTGAATTGCATCTAAGACTTCCTGTATTTTTGAGGAGATGTCCTCCTCTTTGTGTCCTTTTACTAGGATTGCCAGGTCGTCCGCGTATGCCTGTGCTTCAACCTCGTATACATCGATGACTGCCATCAGGTCATCCGCTAACAGGGTCCACAGAAGAGGAGAGAGAACTCCTCCTTGTGCGGGCATCCCCTGCCCGGAACAAACCTGACGGACTCACCGCTGAGCGAGGTCGTTGCTATTCGATTTTTGAGCATTTGCTCAATCCATTCAGTTATGGTTGCTTCGACTCCACGGGCTTTTACAGCGCCTAGGAGCGATTGAGGGGTAACATTGTTAAATTCTCCCTCAATGTCTAAGAAAATCCCTACCGCAATTTCCTTGCGATTAAAGGTGTTCTTAATTTCCCCCACCAAATTGTTGAGGGACAGTTCTGTTGATTTCCCCTGCTGATAGGCATATTGTCGGACATTCAGGGGATTAGACGTAAGGATCCTTCCCCTAATATGCCCATCCAACACCTTTTCCAGGATCTTCAGCAGAAATGATGTAAGGCTTATTGGTCGATATGAGCCAGGTTGTAGGTTTTGTTTCCCCACCTTCGCTATACCACCTTTGCTCTCGTCCAATCCGCTGGCATGTATGACCATGCCAGACTTGCCCTAAAGATCCTTACTAAGCGAGAGACGATAATGCTCTCAGCCTTCTGCAATAAGGCCAGGAACACCCGTCCTCTCCTGGAGATTTAAATGGGTCAAAACTTTCGATCGCCCCCTTAGTCTCCCTATAGGTGATTACTTTCTTCGCTATCTCCCAATCCTCTTTTTTGGGCCGATTTTTGCGACTCATACTCATGAGTTGGCGACATTGGGGGAGGTTGTTCTTTATCACCTAGAGTCAGGCAGCCTGGGAAGTGCTCTTGGGCCAAAATCTCTAACGTTTCTTTCCTGGACTCTGTGAAATTACCGTCGGGGCGCTGTATCGTCCCTAGCTAAACTGTCACTTAGTTGCATAGACTAATGTCACGTACTAGAGATAGATTGGACACTGATATAAAACAAATGGGTCCGTCATTTAGAGCCACCTGGTGATCCGGAAGAAACTAATGGAGAGTTTCGGCATAACATAATTTTAGCGTTCCGTTACTTATTAACGCTAATTAAAACGGTAACGTTATTCAAGCGCAAAATTATTCCTTGTAAATATAAAACAATAAATATAGACTTTTTTACTGCCATTTTATGTTTTATTAGATCACTAGAAGTGTAACATAATTAAAACAAAATTAAAATTATGAATACATACATTTTAAACACCAACTATAGATCACATAGCGCCTATTTTTTTTTGATTTAGCTACTAAATTATAATATAGTAAAAATATTATAGACTACTAATTAACTGTTACTAAAAATACTACCTATATATTACCAACTATGTACTTACTTATTTATGATTAAACTCTTTTTTTATTTGGTTCATAAATTTATAATTTCTAAAATGTCAAAATGACTTTAATAAAAAAAGTTTAGTAGCTAACACGAAAATGATGATCGACTGTAAATATCAGAATGCATAAACTAATAAAATCACAAATCACTGAAATCACTGAACTTTCCGACAAATCAGGAATATCTGAATTAATAATTATTTAAATAATGATTTAAAAATAACTTGACGGATCACCAACATTTTGTCAACTAGACAAATCTAGACCACAGACAGTAGTTAACATAGAGACTGTCATGTTCATATATAAATCAGAAATCTGTACTTTAATGTCTTTTGCGCCGTCTGGCGATGCGGAAGAAACTAAATTTGTAGTTCTATAAAATTACCATTGAGTGTCTAGGGCATGCTTAGTTGTTTGTTTTATTGTGGAAGGTTTGCGCCATAACAACCACTGGTACCGGTAACTATAGATATGGAAATGCCAAAACAAAAAACGACAACTTTTCGTGTATTTATTTTTTTTTTCAAAATAAAATTGTCCCTATTTTCTAATTAATGATGTGGTTGTAAATAAAATATTATACAAACCTCGGAGGAAAGTTTTCATTATTGTCTCGAGATGTAGTTAATCTCTCGACAGTAATGAAACACTTCGCTCCTCGGTATGTAATATACTATTATTTGTTTTTATATTGTCTTAAACATAAAAAAATATAATATTTAGCGGTATGCCAGATAACACATTGCCTTGCGTTAGCAGTTAAAGTTAAGAGTTTTTAGAGTTAAAACCACCACTTTAGAGTTTAAAAAATGGTATTTTTAAATTTCAGGTATATGCCAGGCTGTAGATACTCAGGGCTACCCCATAGACTACGGTTTACCAAAAATGCCCTGCAGATCAACTTGCAGCGAGCCATACTACAGAACGCTTCCCTGCAATAGAATGAAGAGGCATTCGGCGGCCAACCCATTGAAAAGGTACTCGAGGGAGATAGAATTCCTTTCCCGGAGTATCGATTCTCCTTACGATAATTATCATGCTTCGGATATCAGGTACGTAGCTTATTCAAGTCGATCGGATACGGCGGTTTTTTGAGTGCTGTATAGTTGAAAACTTAATTCAAACCAGTACAATGCGATGCTTAGAGTTCGGATTCGAATCTTCTATAAGCCGATTTGGCTTAACTGGACGAGAAATTTAACAGATAACGTTTAGAGAAAAATAAACCGTAGAATATGTTTTATAAAAAGTTCAGTGGCGGCTCGTGGTCATTATTGTAGGGAGGTCAATATCTAAAAATTGAGCTAAAAATATTGCGTCGATTTTTTTTAAGACGCGCCCAAATTTAATTGGTTTCTTACAAGGTACTTGTACGTTAAGTTAAAGGAAAATAAATCTAAAAATAAATATATATATATATATATATATATATATATATATATATATATTCTGTTAAAATGGAACCTACTCTTATATTTTTAAACAGGTGGTCTAGTCCCATTTCACTAAAAATCCAGTCAATATTCTTTACACAAATTTTCTATGGTAGGATTTAAGACACTTAAATAATAATGTCACAAAAATATAATTACATATGTATATACACATACACATTTCTAGAAGTTTTATTTCACATTTTTTTGTATTTTAAGTCAAGTCTTTCTCTAAACGTTTTTCGAAATTTAAGCTACTGTTTTCTTTAAACCGCACGATTTCAAAAACTAAACACCATGTTGTCTATTATAAAATATCTATTCCAGATCTATTTCAGTCAACCACAGTTCATTATTTATTAATAACCTCTATATCAGCTACACCTCAAACTAGATGGGATTTCTTTCGATATTAAAAATTTAAAAATTGCTATATTGACTAAACCAAACATTATACGCGACAAACGATACAAAAACCTAAGTTGCGTTATAATTTGAGTTTTTATAAACACCCAAACTGCCCAAACGGCGAAATTTTTCCAACGACTGAAATCCTTTTATGAATGACGCGGTCAATGGCCAATATAAACTATATCTATCGCATCTTAACCCGTTATATTTTCTATACGTAGTATACCTTACCTTCTTGGCGTTACGAGCCGCGGCATTTGGAGTTTAAGTGCGGCGTTGCACGGTCCGTTTTTGCGGCATCCCGTTTTGCAGGATGCCGCAGAAACGGATCGCGGCCTCCAATTATACGATCCTGCAAAAACGGATTGCGGGACCTTCGTGCAGCTACTAAGCACATTTTGATATTGTGTGGCAGAGGCGAAGGAACTATGTTCCTTTCAAAATTAAACATTGTTTTATTACTTGAAGCTAAAAATTTACGAGAGCCGAAATACCGTAAAACCTGGGTTCATCCTTTTAATTCCGAACGCGAAAGAAGACGAAGATTTGAAAATTTTATTCTAAAATTCGAAAGTACAATGATAAATTCTTTGGCTACTATCGGATGTCTCAAAAATCTTTTGATGTATTGCTTGAAATATTGAGACCCAGCATCACGAAACAAAACACGACAACGAGGATTCACCCATTCCCTTTGTCGTGCATCTTTGTTGGAATATTCAGGGTTTGATTTGTCCCAAGGGGCAGGTAGCCCACGAATTAGCTCGATTAATTGGTCCGTATCAAACATATTTTGCTTTTCGCGATCAAAGCGGCATACCGCAGGAACGTACCGTGCTACAGTTTACATTCAACTGACTGTGTCGTCACCGAGGTTCCCGCATCCCGCAATCCTGCATTGCGGCAGCATGTCGCCGCACATCCCGCAGAAACGGATGGTGTTACATCTGCCATGCCATCTCATGCGATATTGCCATACCGCAAAACAGGACCCGCAGTGCGGGACCTGCAAAAACGGACCGTGTACCGCCGCACTAATACGTACAAAACATAGCGGGAACGAAGGACAAAATAAAATTTTGACCGGCAGTAGGTAAAATAAAACGTTTTGAAGCGAAAATTGGACAAATTGATGGTTTTTGGAAATAGTTTAGAATATCTTAGGATGAAAAAAAGTTATTTACAAAAAGTATAATTTAAATAGGGTTTTCCTAATTTTCTTCTGATTTTTTTTGGGGCGGGGGCATTGACCATTTGACCTTATGGTTAAGCCGCCACTAAATATGTTTGAAATTTAATTGATTACTTAAATAAATATTTAGCAAAATTTCTAATAAATTTTGGATTAAGAATTATACAGTGTGAGTTTTCAATAAGTACAAATAATTTCAGGGTTGGTAGATCTCGATAAAAGAAACATATTTCCTCTTTATCGTTTTTCAAATAAGACCAAAATAACTGAGATATTTGATCTTGAAAATTTCAAACAAATTAGATTTTTCGCTTAAATTTTGAGAACCACCCGATCTTTTCTGGATTTTCTTTCTTGTATATTTAATCTACACCACCTTTGTTGCTATATTATGAAGATATGATGTTTGTCAACTAAAAATTTTAAAAATATCCAAAAATTCAAGAAACTTATAGACGTCTCACTTTCACTTCACTTTCACTCAAGAAACTTATAGACGTCTTTCTGGGGTCAAAGTATACTACCCTAAAAATATTAGCACTTATTTAAGACTCTATATATAGTAACCAATTTTTTTCTGCATTTTTTTAAAATGCAGTTAGAACATGTTCATTTAATATAGAAATTATGTAAAATTCAAATAATTAAAAATATATATTATTATCATATTATAGACCCATACATAACTTTTAAGGCAACTGCGCGATATTATTACTTGCAAAGTAAAAATTGCTAACAAAGTGGTACTCATATCTTGTGAAATTATGTTATGTTAGTTCTATTATTAGTTTCATTATTTCAGTTTACTAGACTGTAAAAAAGGTACAAAATCGAAAAGTTTTTTTTGATGCAATACGCATTATACAGGGTGAGTCTTAAATAAGTGCAAATATTTTTTAGGCATATTTCGACCACAGAAACACGATTATGAGGTTATTTTCACGAAAAAAAATTGGAATTTTTTTGGTTATAAAACAGTAAAATTTAAACAAAAAATTATTTCTTTTGGAAATTTTCAAACTAAAATAACTTGGTTATTTTGGTATAATTTGAAAAACTGTAAAGGGAAATATGTTTCTTTTATCGAGATCTACCAGTCCTGGAAACATTTGCTCTTATTTAAGACTCGCCCTGTATAAAACGATTTGACGAAATCAATATATCTGGCAAATTTATGGATATTATAACTGAAAATATTGAAGGAGGGATAATTCGAGGCTGTTTTGCATGTAATTTCCCATGAGAATGTTTAGAGTTTATCCCCGTATCATGGAGCTTAGATAACCTCAAGCGGGAAATCTCCCCGGACCCGCCGAGGTTGTAATCGCGACAGTCGAGTTCCCTTCGTCATTTCCTTTATTACCCACAGCGACTAGCCCAAATACTATTTAATACGGATACGTTCTGATTTTCTATCTAATCCTTCGCATATAATAGCGGTTATTTCTAGGGACAATTTGAGTATTCTGAGAAAGAGACAAAATCGACCCATATGTAAATATATTTATCTACTAACTGCAAAATATGTCATCATTGTGAAGCTTATTTTGGCCTATTTCCATTATGTAACCGTGATTAATAATTAAGGAATAGAAATAATCGAAATACTCGAGTTAATAACAAATTAAGTTTACGAATTAAAGTTGATAAACTTATACAAGGTGTTTAAAATATTTATTTTTTATATCAACATAGATCCGATTCTGCCTTGTTTCGTAGCTACAGGGTGTTCAAATCTTGATTTTTTTTTAATTATTATAATTTTCTTCCAAGTACTTTTAGCGTTTCAAATGAAATTTTGAGGGTAAAAGTTACTATAAATGCGACATACTTTGAAGCTAAAAAAGTGTTGACTTATTCACCAGGGACGTGCATACGGGTTATCACTGGAATATTTTTCTAAAAAAAGCATGTACGCCACTGACTTTTTTCTCTTGTTAGCAAAATAGTGTGAGCAGTTTAATGCCAATTAAAAGTTGTCTCTTGATATTTTGTCGATTTCGGCTTCCTTCATGAGATAAACGCAATTTTATTAATTTGTCTTGAGCCAAGTCTAATAGCAACCTTCAAAAAATTTAAAAATCATTAACTTGCGAAAGTTTTATATACACCTACTCGTTCATTCCTCATAAAAAAAAACGTAAAAAAGTTTTTATATACATGGCTACGGAAATGTACGGCTACTTTTTAAAATTAGATTTTTGTAATTATCTTAAACCATTATTTTTTTATTTGAAATTTCTGTAGGTTGGACTAAAAGTTATAATAACTAATAGTAATAATATTTAATAATAAATTAGGTTTTTAAAGTTCCGCAGCAAATTCTGCAAATAAAAATAAATAATTTTTTTCCAAATAATTTCTGAAGTAACGTCAATATTTGGATGAAAATTGGTGTCTGGGAGTTTTTTTACATGAGAAATTTTATTTTGATGTCAATATGACTCCGACTAGTAGAGGGCGCAACCTACATATTTTTTAACTGGTTTAAAGAGTAATAACTTTTCGTCCGTACCTGTATAAAACTGTTAAGTAAAAAGATATACATTTACAACGTTCTGTAATTTTCATTGTTCGTAAAAAAGGTGTATTGGTAAAAATCGTTACAAGTAATGGTTCTCGACATATTTAGAATTGAAATTTTCAATATCGTCATGTCAAATTGAACATGTTGACTAAATAATTATTATATTGAATTCATAAATTTGAAATGTTTTTGTGCCAAAAGTTCAAGAAAAACTACCTTATCATCATTTTTTCGAAAAGAAATTTATGATTAATTTAAAAAAATAAAGAGTTCTCAACTTTATCATTTCAGTCAAATCGCTATCTACTCAATATGTTTATTTTTTGTCAGTAGTAAGATGTATTGACTATTTCAGTTCTAAATACCTTGAGATCGAATGCTTGTGCAATTTTTACCAAGAGGCATTTTTTTGTAAAAAATCACGGGAATGTATATTTTTCCACCCAGTAGTTTCATACAGGTACGGACGATAAGTTATTACTTTTCAAAATAGTTAAAATACATGTAGGTGGCGCCCCCTATAAATAACCAAGAGACCTTTTTTACGTAAAAAATGTCGTAAATGTATATTTTATACTCAGTAGTTTTATACAGGTTCGGACGAAAAGTTATTACACTTCAAACCTATTATAAATACTTAGGTAGTACCCTCTCAAGTAGGAGTCATATTGACATCAAAATCAAATTTCTCATATCAAAAAACTCCCAGACACCAATTATCAACTAAACATTGCCGTTACTTCGGAAATTATTTGGAAAAAAACGAAATAAAAAAGAAACTTCTACACCCTGTATCTCCGAAACTAAGCATTTTAGGATATACATTTATACGAACTTTTTTACTTATTTTTTTTCTGCAGAATACGCTTTCCGCAATACAGTTCAAACCACTCTGTATATCAAGAGTAATATAATTATTTTTTGCAGGTATACTGCTGACGGTTATCCAGTGCCGCGCCAAACACCAGGAGCTCGTCTACCGCCCGGTACTAGCACGCCACCTCCATCGTTGCCATGTTGTTCGGCAAATTGGCCACCCCGTCTACAGAGCACACAACAAATGGTACCGGGGGTCTCCAAAAAGTGCGCCAGTGCCCAAACGGACACCGAAGACGAGTGCGAAAGTAGTGTGAGTGGTAGTGTTAGTGCTCCCGACAAATGTGAGCCGACAGTGAATAACGTGCCGAATGAAAATGTCAACGAGGTACTAACTGAAAGTCCAGATGAAGGATACGAGGGAGAACCGTCTGCCGTGTAGTGCGAAAATCTCGGAAATGTGAAGTAAGTGTTTTTGTAAAAACCTACTTGAGAAACGACAAATGTTTTAAGTGTAAGTAGGTAACCAACGTATCATACTAGAGAAAATAGTCTAAGACCTAGCAACGTTTTTGAGAAAGTATTTTCAGAAAGCTGCCTCTTTGATATATCTTTTACAATGCTCTCTGGAACAGCATGCGGCCCATCTGGCTGCCGATACCCGTTGCGTTCACTACTGCTCATCGGAAGAAGATCCTATTTTTTTATTTAGTTCGTTAAATTCTAGTATTGAATACCAATCGAACAAGTCTCCATAGGGCAGCGCGTAGAGTTTCCGACTACGAACCAAGGATTCAGAGTTCGAGACCGGGTCAGGGCAAAAACTTTTTTATTTTATTTTCGTTTATATTCTGATAGTAATGTATTAAACATTTGTTTTTTTTAATCACCAGAATTATTTAATACTTTACTACCAGAATATAAACAAAAATAAAATAAAAAATGTGTGCCCTGACCCGGAATCGAACTCTGACTCCGCGCTTGAAAGGCGGAACCTCTACGCGCTGAGCTATCAGAACTCGTCGGTTTATATTCAATACTAGACTCTAAATAATAGGCTAATAAAATATAGGATCTTCTTTCAATGCGCAGTAGGGAACGCAATGTTTACCGGCAGCCAGACGGGCCGCATGCTCTTCCAGAGAGCATAGTAAACGATATATTAAAGAGCCAGCTTTCTTAATCTGTTTGTTTTCCAACGTTGCTAGCCCTCGTACTAAAAGGACTGAACTGACTTTGAGATATATAGATTTCTGTTTGTCTTGAAAAATGATGAAATGAATTTGTCTTGATTCAATTATGGATTGGACTAATAGATGTAAAATAATTTTCCTCTAAGCTACAAAGTTACTTTAATTTTTCCTAGGGCTTATGTCTTAAAGCTTTTGTTTATTTTTTTTTCATCCAACTTATACTGGTTTCAATCTATCCATAAGTTGAATTAATTTATGATGATGAATATAAATATTAATTAACATCAATAATTTTTAATCCCATATATTTAAAATGGCCTATTTGAAATGCCTATAAAAAGACAAAGATAAAAAAAATAAACATTTAAGAATATTTTGTTATACCATGCTGGCAACTCTTACTTCTGGGTTGTTGGTATTTACATGTGTGGAAGTCAATCGCTTAGGAATCTTACTAAGTCGGAGTGAGAGAAATGCGACGGTGTGCTGTCGCGGCGTTGCCACATTTCTCCGGTACGCCTTTCCGTATCAAGTAAAGTAAAATTACAATCGCAAACCGTTTATTTTTAAAAGACTTTTTTTCGTAAAGATTACTAGATTTTCATTAGATATGTTTCTGAGCATCTGAAATAGAATTATAAGGATGTCGTTAGGTGTCCATGTTTTATAACGAGAAAACGTTAATAATCGCGATCATTTAAAAACCAACTTTTTAATACATAACGCGCGATAACTCAAGAACTATTTTAGATATTGAAACTTTTATTTTGAAGTTTATTTGGATCTTTTACAAGATGTTTAAACAAGAAAAAATGGATAAACTTGTTTTTTTTCCATTCAAAAAATTTAAAAAAAACATTCATTTACTTTAAGTTCATAGCAATTTTCAACAATCGTGTAACTTTTTTATTGATAAAGATTTTTACATACTGTTTGAAAAGAAAATTTAGCAGAAATATTAAGAAAGTTCATGAGACGTAATTAAATCGTGAAGCTAGACGCATAATTTACACCTTTCTCTAAAATTTTAAGTACTGACTGAGTCAGTACTTAAAATTCTAGATTAAGTACTTCCACGTCTCTTAGCAATGTGCACAGATTCTCGGTTTATTTCATACGTTTGGCAACGTTTTTACTGTTCTCTCTTTGGTCAGTACATTATAAATGCATTGTACTCTTCTTACACACGGAAATCTCGACCCAAAACTAACCTTTGACAGCCCTTAGTATAAACAAACACCTAATAATATCACTGAGTATCAGTGTTATGGAATTGATTATAATATTATATTAAGATGTATTTAAAATTATTTTTTATTTTAGAATCGCATTTTAAATTTTTTTAATGCATTTATATTGATGCTGCAAGAAGTCTGTTATTATAAATAATTTTCTATAAGCACTTACATTTATGCATGTATGTAACTGTGTAAAAATACGTGTAAAAACTACTCTAAACTTATCTCATTCTCTCAACAGGGTCACACTGTATATATTGTTTATAAGCAGCCTCTAACGGCTGATGTGTATTTAAATAATAACGAATTTGTATATAAATATAATAACTGGTTAGTTATAAATAGACGTATATCAATAACATCATGTTAACAATACTATCAAAATGAATGTTGTTATGAATGTATCATTTCCATTTTTGAAAAATAAGCATTATGGGCAATCATATTTTAATACTAAAATACCACTCTTTTGTCTCTTTCTTTTAAAATCTATTTTTTAAAGATAGAAAAATATTGCAGTGTATACACTAAGATTGAAAATATTTTCAAAATCTGGAAATGATACTCACCACCTTCGGTAAAAAATAAGAGTATATGTACTTAAAGTTGTAGTTGCCCTGACATTTACCAAAGATAAGGGTATATTATATAAATGTTAGTAGATAATACAAAGTAGGTACTTGTTATACAAAAATATCAGTACTAGCGGAATTGTTAGAAATGATTAAATGATAACGGTAAAATTTGGTTTCAAATTGTATGAGTGTTATTAGGTTTTCTAATAAAATGTATTTTCTACACAATGTTTTTAATTTTACATGTAAGTATAATATAATTTTTGTCAATTAAGTTTTTTTTTTCTGTGAAAAACTGTTCGGTCTCAACAGCCATTTAAAATTAGCGTTTTTTCTGGTTGTCTTCTCAAATACCTACCGTTTGTACTCCAACATCGTTGATTTATTATTAAAGTTTAAGATGTTTTTTTTAGTTCTGTTATTTCATTTGAAAAAAATTCTCATTGACCATCAATACAATTTTTGGATAGGTATATACACTCACGTTATTCTTAGCCCTATTTTCATGATTTTTTTAGCAAACTGTATATAATTATATCACCTTTAATTCAAAAACTAAGTTTTTTATAAACTTTAATATTTGGCATATTATACAGGGTTAATCGAGGGGTCGTTTCTTTACCCTAACATTACAACACCCTGTGCAATAATTTCGTGTGTAAATTTTATTGAAATATAATTTTACGGTCAGGACCATGACTCCTGAGCATTTTGTTTTTCGATTCATGTTTTTTGTTTTTTGATTCATGTCAATACATGCTTTGGTTAATTTTCAAGAGCGAAATGAACTGATGACGATAAATTCGCAATTTTTTCTAACGATACAGTCCTGGTTTTAATAAACATTCATAACAATAAGATAACTAAGGATATTAAAGGAAACATCTATAATAGTCAAGTATACGAACAGAAAAAAAAAATAAAAAATACTCCCTTGGCTGCTATACATCCGTTCATACTGTCATTGAGGCTACATAGGTATATCTATGGAGGCTAGAAGGAGGAGGCGAATCGAACGCAAAAATTATGGGCCCAGTTTTTGAGATCTAAATGAAGTTCGAAAATCGCCGTTAGGGGCGCATGTGATCCGACAGATTGAGAAATACACAGCTTCTTATGGCAAGAATTACTATTTTGTTACAAATTATAGAGTTCAGTTAATATTTGGGCATATTTTACCAGATTTACCTTTTAGAAACGTGTTTTTTTCTAATTGAACAATGTGCGTGGCTAAAATTGTGAATACAAAACCTTAAATTTGAGTTTGAAAAGTAAGTTAGAAGTTAGGTTATATCAGATGCCGGTTTTAGATATTCTTTTTCTAAGTTGTTATTATAAAATTGTTTCATTATATGGTTATTTTTAGTGCATACACGCACCGAAGAAAAATATAAGCTGCTAAAATAAATCTTCCCTATAACTGTTGTACAAAAAAGATTTCCAGCAACAAATATCACCAGTTCAACCTTTGATTTGATCTAAACAGTAATTGTTTCTTGATGACAAATGCGAATTAAATAGTTTATGGTGTGATTTTGTTACTGATTTATTAATAGTTTTTCATAAAAACATTTGAAATTGATATGTTTACAAGCAGTTCAGTGTGATATCATTTTAATAAACATTAAAAACTTTCGTAACAAACTAGTAGTAGTTTTACCGCAATTGACAGGAACTGAATCACGAAAATTAAAAGTATTTTATCAGGAATAACTTCAATGGAACGTGAAGATGAACACTACTGTTGCAACCTTTGATCAGTGTTATCTATCCTATAACTTTTTATAGCTGAAACCAGAGAATAGGTAGGTACATTAAGCTGAAATGTTTCCTGTGTCCAATAGTGTTTTTTCTTTAGATTTTCTGAATTTAAGTTTTAATGTCATAAGCAAAGTTTTGCAAATTGTCACTGTTTCGTAGACTATTAAATTCAAGATGTATTATATTCAACCTAATAATTGTAAAGGTAAATTTTTGTAAATAAAATATTAATGAATAAATAATGAACTCAATTTATGTAAATATGTATATACACTGACTTATTTCATCATATATTTATTTATTTAGCAATATTAATACATTACAACTTTTGTTTTTATTAACTGACTAAATTCCACTAAATTTAATAAATAGAATATACAGTATATAAATTTAATATACAATTTAGCATCTATACCAAAAAAATATAACAGGAACATGTTATATCAAGAACACAAAGAATTATAATTTAAAACAAATGCATTCTAAATAAATACCTGGCTACAATATACCTACATATTAATTTAAAGAGCTTATTCATAAAAACTATTCTAAATGATTTATATACACAATCAAAAGTCTTTCAACCACTGTACATTATTTTTCAATTTAAATGAAGCATCTCGGGTAAGTAAATTATTTTATATTAGAATACTATATTGCTTTGGCGTAAATTCACTTTCAATAGCACTGTTCAAATGGTGGTTAATACATATCAACAGGTAATTTTAGCCACCAGCTAGTAGGTAAATTATTTTTATTTTATAACAAGGTTAACCTCCTAGGTTATGTTACGCAAATGTTGATTTTAGGCTATATTCTCTATTAATTTGAATTTAAAATTAAACTGTACACTGGTAGTATATAATTTGAACGTTTTTCTTAACATCTATCCATATTTTTTTAAATAAATAGTTATACCACTTACATTAGGACCTTTGAAAAGGCTTGGGTTTCTTTCACCCCGTTCTTTATTTGCCCTTTTTCCACTATAAGTCCCACTTTTACAGCCAGGTACGAAGCAAGATCTATTATATAGGGTTTTTTTAATCACACTCATTGTTACAGTGCTAATAGTTCAATAAAATAACTATAAATTTAAAAAAAAACTAGTAAAAACACAGTTAAATCGTATTCTAACAATGCAAATGATCAATCTAACGCGCTTACAGTGCCTCTGGTGTCAAACCGAGAAACTTGCTTTAAAGTAGGGACAGAAATTTCAAATATGCCCATTGTCGATTCGCCTCCTCCTTCTAGCCTCCATAGGTATATCATATTGCGTTATGCGTTCCCATTCTTTTTTATGAACCAAGCGAAGTTTATTTAATGAAACTGGTACCGCTTCGTGATCTCTAAACCTCCTGCCAAGCATTTTCCAAACGTCGAAAATGATGGGCAGTTCATAGTAGTATACAGGGTGCTACAAATTCGAGGTACGACCATTGGTATCTCGGTAACCGTAATAGATATGAACATGGTTAAATGGGGGCAAAGTTGCGCTTTTAATTGTTTACCAAGATGTCATCAAAAAATTTTTAAAAATTTCAAAGATTGCTGAGTTTTTTGGAAAAAACTGATTTTTTTAAAATCAATTTTATTTTTTCCTGCCGTTACTTTTTAGAAAATCAAAAAACTAATATTTGCACACTCTCATAGCCACTTTATTAGGGCTATCTGGTAATATTTTTAGATTTTCAAATTAGCTGATAATTTTTGAGATACAGAGGCAAAGTTATTTTTTTTAAATACGGACCTGCATTTTTTATTTCAGATTTTGAAAGAACTCGCTCTCCTGAGTACAATGATGTGCCACACTTAATATTTTTTTTGCTTTGACATTTGAACACAATTTATTTAAACTAATTTCAAGTCCGGCTCTGTTTTCTTTTTTAATATTTAATCTATTCATCTTTACAATACTGATAAGCTTTCAAACTTAACAATGACGTAGGGTAAAACATTGAATACGGAAAATCAAATGCAATAAAATAATATAAAATAATTAATATAAATATAATATAATATAAACAATCAAATAATTTTCCAGGAAGATGGATTGGAAATGGTAGAGCAGTATAATGTCCAGCGAGATTCCTGGACCTATCGCCAAGGGGTTACATTATTTGACGTCATTTTTTTAATAACGCCAAAATTATAATGAAAGAAGCGATAGCCTCTAAAAGAAAAATAAAAGAGGCTTTTTAATTCAATCTAATAAAAATAAATGTATTGCTCATGCATCTGTAGATGTTAGTAATGTATGGCAATCGCTTCTTTGATTTTTAAAGAACATAACATAAATAATCATAACATACGTAAAATTTAAAAGTAATCATACAGAAAATTTGGGCTTTTTGGTTCTACCTTATTAAGTAATCGTTATCAGGTAGTAATTGTTAATTTTGAAGTTTAACTTAATATAATGTCATTTTAACAGAACGTCAACGATTTCTTGTAGACGTATCTGTTTTAAAAAGTAAAGTGTTCTCGAATAGTTCAATTTAAATATTTTAAATTGTTTTTTTCTTGATTCTTTATATTTTTTTTTGCTTCCGACGACGGAAAGAGAAAACTTTCCGAAACGTTAAGCATTTTTTTCTTTGTTAGGCAAATTTTTATTACTGTAAACACAACTTCTGACAAGCAGCGTCCGTTTAGGTTTAACGCAGAAGTGTATACCAAAAATAACTATTGTATTTTGTAGATTTTTCTTGCAGTGCAGTGGTGAAATACCCATAAAGGATTTTTTTGGATATAAGAAGAAAGTTCAAAGAGGTATAAATAAAATTGAACGAAAAATAATTTTTTGCAATAAGGACGGCGGTAACCCTTTCGAACATGTAGAACATTAGAAACTAGTTAGTAGAAGTTGATTTATTTATAATAACTACGATTAATATTATGCATATTATTAGACCACACACTGAGATTTCAAATTCACAATAAAAAAGTTAAAAATAATATCTTTAAATTTCTGACCTGGATCTGATTTTCCTTATTCAATGTTAATTAGCGCTGATCAATATTGTTGCTATGAATATAATCAGATTAAATAATTTAAGAAACCAGAGTCGGACTTCAAATTATTTTAAATAATAATTAAATAGTTTTGTTGCTGTTAAAGTATCCAAAACAAAAAAAAATATAAAGTGGGGTATATCATTATATTCAGGAGACCGAGTTCTTTCAAAACATGAAATAAAAAATGCAGGTCCGTATTTAAAAAAATTAAGTTGGCCTCTGTATCTCAAAAATTATCAGCTAATTTGAAAATCTAAAAATACTATCAGATAGCCCTAATAAAGTGGCTATGATACGTGCAATTAGATTTTTGATTTTCGAAAAAGTAACGACAGGAAAAAATAAAATTGATTTTCAAAAAAATCATTTTTTTTTCAAAAAACTCAGCAATCCTTGCAAATTTTAAAACTTTTTCAATCTTGTTGAACATCCCAATACGCAACTTTGCCCCAATTTAACCATGTTCGTATCTATTACGGTTACCGAGATACCAATGCTTGTACCTCGAATTTGTGGCACCCTGTATAGTTCACAATAATCACCAAAACTTCCTTGTCATATTGAAAAATAACTTCAAAAAGAAAATGATAATTGAAAAAACTGCAAATTGTTAGTGGCAAGTTCATTTTGCTCTTAAAAATTTTTCCAAAGCATGTATTGACATGATCCAAAAAACAAAATGCTTAGGAGACATGGTTCTGATTCTATTTTATAAAAATTTACACACGAAATTGTTGCACGGGGTGTTTTAAAGTTACGATAAAATAATGACTCCTTGTTTAGCCCTGTATAATATGCCAAATACTAAATTTTATAAAAAAAATGAGATTGCGAATTAAAGTTGATATAATTATATACAGATTTCTAAAAAAATCATGAAAATAGAGCTAAAAATGACAAAAATATAACTTAACTTTAAATTTGACCAAAAATTTCTCCGTTGCGTTTTTTTTGCATCTGAGTGTATTTGTGCTAAACTAGAGCATACTAACTTAAATTTATATATACCTAGTATAAAACAAACAAATAAATAACTAAAACCCTATAATATCAAAAAATTATTAAAAAAAACTTACACAGTCGCTACAAAGGAGTCCAGTAGACACCTCTCACCTATTATTGACTTGAGGGTATATTCATCGTAATTACTACTATTGCAGGCTTTTACGAAATATACCGGAATGTTTAGCTCGAGGTGTGAGATAGACTATTCTATAGCCGTTAAGGGTAAAATATCTATAATTTTCTTTTTATTATTGTACGTTTTAAACATATCTACATCAATGAATCTTGTCAAAAAATCGTCCGATTTAAATGATATTTGGTATGTCGATAGATTAGAACAACTCCAACGTGACCGTGTACGACACGTGTCACTGTGACAGTTTTGACGTAAGAAACTTCAATGACAGACCTGGAACGACGTTTCGTTTACATCTTCATCAGGGTGGGATTAAAGAGCAATTTGACAATTCGAGAAATAAGCTTTATTTCATTTATACAGGTTGTTAGTTTGTTTATTACTCGCGGCAAGAGCTTTATGGTTGAAATATGACAACCTCGGCCCTCGTCGATAGACGACGCGACGGGATGAGTCGGCAGAAAACCCTGTACGTGCATGCGTTCTCAATAGGCAGTGTTGCCCCTATATGTTCGTTCCCCTATAAGTAACTGTCCAATTAACAATCTGTATGCATATAAACTCCATTATATTTTTAAAAATATCCTTAAAGGTTGATTCTCACTATACTAGTGATGAGTTGTTATTTAACTATCTGTTATTTTATAAAAATTATTTATAAATAACATAACGCAACCGTTACTACTTCTAAAAAATAACAGATATAAAATAACGACAAGCAGAGATCGGCCGCTCGTGAAACGAAAAACGAAGTCGGCGCTCTGCACCGCCACGAAATTCTATGCTGCTGGAAGCAATTCCAAAAAACAACTAGTATGGATGGAAAACATGTTATTTAGTCAACCATCGATACAGGCGGCGAGACAGCGGACAACGGAGTGGGCAATGCGCTACGGCGAACGAAGCTGCTTCGGTCGATGCTGTCGATGGTCGTATTAGGCTTGCAACAGCTTAAAAATAATAGGATATAAAAGAAGCTGGTTTTTTGAAACAGTTGCGGGCATAACGCCTGGCGGTCGAGATAACAGGAGTGGGAAAGGAACGCTGCTGCATCGGTCGATTGTCGATGGAGGCTCGCAATGGGTTGGAGAAGCAGTCATTTTAGATACGTTGTTTTTCAACCTGTTACGAGCATAACAGAGCAGCGGTCGAGATAATCGGAGCAGGAAAGGAATGCTGCTGCATCGGTCGATTGTCGATGGAGGTTCAAAACAGGCTGGAGTATAACGCATCAGTTGTTTTAGATACATTGTTTTTCAACCTGTTACGAGCATAACGGGCGGAGGTCGAGATATTATGGCGCTGTATGTTTCAGTACTTACTTATTAAGTTTCAATATTTAGGTATTTATTTATTCTGAAAAATGTTCAGACTAATATTTTAAGATTTTTTAAAAATGTATACAGGGTGTTTTGAAAAATCTGGTCATTGATTAATCACGATCCTGCTTAAAGCCCTTGACGTAAAAAGCTGATTTTTGGAAAATGGATTGACTTTAGGGTGTAGAGGTTCGATAAGAAGGGATTTTTCGAAACTCGAATTCTAAGGGGGTGAAACTACCCTTAAATATTAAAATATTTTTTATTTAAAAACCGGTGAGTTTTTCGGAAAAACTCTTAAAACACGTATATTTTATTATGTTGCTTTACATATTCTAAGATTTTTTAAAAATATATACAGGGTGTTTCATAAAATATGACCATTGAGTAATCACTATTCTGCTTAAACTGCTGGACGTTTAAAGCTGATTTTTGGCAAACGGATTGACTGTGGGGTTGAGGTTCGATAAGGAGAGGTTTCTCGAATCTCAAATTTCAACAGGGTGAAAACGCCCCTCAAATATTACAATATTTGTTATTTAAAAAACGGTTAGTCTTTCGGGAAAACGCCTGGACACGCATAATTTATTTTGTTTTTCACATATTTTGAAATTTTTTAAAAAATCATACAAGGTGTTCCAAAAAGTTGAGTAATTGATTAACCACGATTCTGCTTAAACTGCTCGACGTTTAAAGCTTATTTTTGGCAAATGTGAGAAAATTTTATCCAGTTTGTATGTTAATGGAAATTCTTGTTTTGCTTTATCTTCACGATTATAAATTATTAATTCGACGCCAACGAAGTCGCGGGTTTGGTTTGGTTTGATTTGGTTTGGACGCTAGTTTAAGTGTAAAATTAATTCGAACTCTAGAGTGTAGTTGGTTTACTTATGAAGAATATACTACACATTTTCTTATATTGCTATTTTTTGACCGCAAATGGTAAAATCATAAGTAAGAGCTCCTTGCCCGTCGAGTGAGATGTACCCTGTACACTGCTACGCAATACAGGATCTACGCGGATCGAGGGGCAGGGCGTAGGTAGATCGGAATTTATAGGTATAGACGAGTGGCGGAATTTTGGCTTTTTTATATCGCAATTGGTAAACAGCGCTTATTTGTAAACAACCACCATTTTTAGAGAGGTATTTTAGATAACAATCGATATTTAGAAATGTTTTGACACCCTGGAAATACTACCACCGAGCACGTCATTGTTGCAACTTGCAACTGCGTTAATACGCTTGGCGGTGACCGCCTCATACTCTTTCAGATATTTAGCAGTAAAATAAAGAAACCTGTTATTTTTAAGCTGTTATTTTAAGCTGTTTTTTATAAATAACTATAACAGTTTCCACTGCTATCTAAAAATAATAGTTTTACCCATCACTACACTATACCTTCCGTTTTCATTCCATATCCGTTCCGTATCAGTTCCATACTTTTTATTGTACAATTTATATCATTACGAAAGTTTTATTTTAAAAATTTTTATCTTTTGAAAACGGTGATAGATTTAATTAAGAGGTGAAAGGATGAATAAATATCAGCAAAATTTTAACAGAGCTGGTACAAATGTAAGATCTTGACAACGCTGCTTCCGATACGCTTCAGTCCGTCCGCCAAAAAATGTATGGAAGGAAAGAATATGGAACGGAAGGGAAACGGAACGGATAGTGTGCATTGTTCTATTCATTTACATGATATAATATTTTATGTAAACCGAAGGGAAAAGGAAGGGAGCTGATATGGAAGGTATAGTGAGAAACATTAATTCTGTCAAATTGTTCTTTGATAATTAATTTGAATTAATAATTTTAAAAAAATAAATTCAGTATTTGTTTAAGCCTCCTTTGACTAAACTTACCCCGGCTGGTTTTTAAACTTACTGCCCGCGTTTAGAAGAATGTTCAAATATAATTGTGCAAATATTTTGTCGCAGCCAATTTAAAATTGTTTGCATTTCTTTTGCCCTTACAACTCAAACAAGGATTTCTTTTGGGTCATTGTTATTCAAAAACTTAGTAAACAGCAAAAGTTTTAATCAAGTGGCATTTCCATATTTAAATTGGCAAACTTTTCTACTAAACTTTAAAATGGGTTAGGAGATTTTTAACGAATTTTTCGAAAGTCCCTTTTCAGCGTCTTCTTGTGTGTCCCTTTTAATATTTTTCGGACTGAATCAATAATACAGAACACTACAAGAGTAATGCATTTTAATATCATTTTTTAAACAATCAATAAATCTTTAACCATAGGTGCACCAATTTTTTTTAATTACCTTGAAAATATCATTCACGATGATGAAAAAAAAAACTGCTAACGTTTAAGCTCTTTATATTATTATTATTTCCAGTGGCGGCTTAACCATAAGGTCGAATGGTAAATACCCCCCAAAAAAAAATCAGAAGAAAATTAGGAAAACCCTATTTAAATTATAATTTTTGTAAATAATCTTTTTTCATCCTAACATATTCTAAACTATTCCCAAAAACCATCAATTTGTCCAATTTTCGCTTCAAAACGTTTTATTATACCTATTTTCTCTACTGCCGGTCAAAATTTCATTTTGTCCTTCGTTCCCGCTATGTTTTGCACATATGTATTAGGGGAAATGTGCCCGTGATGGACCCCCGCCTATGATGAACCACTAGCTATATTTTCAAATTTACCGCGGATAACGAACTGTGGCCACCTAGGGTAGACTGGTTAAAGTTTAAAATTAGTTGTTTACATGTGCTTATGCAAATACAAGCTGTTTTTGTGAAATTAAAAAATAAACTTATTACTTGTAAGTATTGATGTAACAAAGTAGCATGATATGATGTCAAGTAACTATTTTTTACGCACAGCTAGAATCTGCTGTTGTTGCGGTAGGTTAAAAGAACTGTTATGTAATAAGTGCCGGGCACAAATTAGGGTTATGTCCAATATTTTAAAAGCTTGGGATTTATAAATGGCGTATTCAAAATGGCCTATGATGGACCCCTTAGCTGTTTACTATGATGGACCAGGGGTCCATCATAGGAAAATCATAGGGCCATCATTTAGGCAATGCATTTTTTATATTTTTAAGTTATTTTTTTTTTCTTTATAGATGACATGGCATCTAACAAACGGCAACAGTGGAATGAGGAGGACATGCGATGGGCTATTATTAACGTACAAAGCCAAAATATGGGCTATAAATTAGCTGCAAAGACCTTTAATGTTCCCAAGACAACATTGCGAAGACGCTTAGAGAAACAAGACAGCTCCAAGGGTTATTTAGGAGGGCGAAATGCCACTTTCTCCAAAGCCATAGAAGACGAGATTGCAGGTCATATAATCGAAATGGAGACAAGATTTTTTAGACTAACTTCCAAAGATTTACGGCAGATGGTATTTGAAATAGCCGAAAAAAATAAAATAAAACATTGTTTCAATCGGGAAGTTAAACTGGCAGGTTGGAAGTGGGTTAGGGGATTCCTAAAACGCAATCCACAAATATCTTTGAGAAAGTACGCCATTAGCTAGAGCCCAGGCATTTAACAAACCTAATATAGAAGCCTATTTTAACGCACTATCCAATATTCTGGAGCAGTACAACCTTTTGCCCGAAAATATATACAATATGGATGAATCAGGTTTGACTACGGTGCAAAAAAAATGCCAAAAAATTTACGCTGCAAAAGGTCGGAAGCAAGTGGGTGCTCTTAGTAGTGCCGAGCGTGGACAGCATGTAACTGCAGTATGCGCAATGAATGCCATAGGTATTTACGTCCCTCCTGCTCTTATTTATCCCCGTCAAAGGATGAATGAGGAACTAATGAACGGTGCTCCCGCTGGTAGCATAGCTTTTACGCAAGAAAAAGGTTGGATGACCAGTGAAATTTTTTGTAAATGGCTAAAGCATTTCGTAAGATATATGAAAGCGTCTAATGAGAATAAAACTCTTTTACTTCTTGATGGTCACAGTAGTCATAAAAGTCTTGAATCTCTACAAATTGCTAAAGAAAATGGTGTTATTGTGTTTTGTTTTCCTGCACACTGTTCTCATCACGTTCAACCTTTGGATGTTGGACTTTTTCGTCCACTTCATACCTACTTCAATCAAGAAATCCAATTATGGCTGCGTCAAAACCCGGGAAAAGCAGTAACCCAATTCAAAATAGCAGGTCTTCTAAACCAAGCCTATTTAAAAAGTGCAGTCCCATCAAATGCGATAAATTCGTTCAAGAAGACGGGCATCCATCCTTTTAACCCCCATGTTTTTGAGGACTGGCAGTTTGCATCAGCTCTAGCAACAGATAAGCAGATTTCCGAAACTCGAGGCGATATCAACGAAAACCAAATGGAATTAGACATTCAAGACCAACCAAGTACATCTGGTCATAACTTGTCTTCATCATCAGTTCTCGACATCTCGGTAAAAGAAATTTTGCCCCCACCACAAGCAATAGCCATTGGTGCTGATAAAGGAAGCAAGAGAAGGCGTGGAAAAACTGGCCATTTAAATTCAACCCCAGAAATTTCTGAACTTAAAGATAAAGTAATTGAGAAGGAAATAAAGTTAAGAAAACAACAGGGCAGGGCAGTAAAACGAAAACTTGTCACTGCAAATAATGACGGCTCTGATGAAGATGAAACCATCTTAGAAGAATTTTTAGGAGGCGAAAAGGATGAATCCGATGCTAGTTGTCTATATTGCAATGAGTTATTCTCTCAATCACGTGCAAGAGAGAAGTGGATTAAATGCCAGCTTTGTCAGTCCTGGTGCCACAATTTATGTGCTAGTGTAAGCTACCGATGTAAAACGTTTATTTGCGAATTATGCTCCTAATCTTAATTATTTGTCTTGCGTTTGTTAAACTAATGTTAATTTTGTTATTTTCTTAACTTTTAAACTATTTTTTTGTCTGCTTTAGGTTAGTTTATTCCATTTTTATTATAGAAAAATATTTTGTTTAAAATAAAACTTTTGAAAGGCGTTATCTGTTGTTTTTATAGGGGACCGACATAGGTACATAGGTGCCAATGATAGACCCTCGACCATGTTTTATTATTATGATTATTTTATTTAATACGAAATTATTTAGTAGCAAATTCACCTCATATATATTAAATTTGAAAATAAATAATCGATGTTCAAAAAAATAAATCTAATAACTACAAAAACTAAAAAGTTATAATGGAATTTCCTTAAGGGGTCCATCAAGGGCACATTTCCCCTAAATTCCAAATGCCGTGGCTCGTAACGCCAACAAGGTAAGGTATACTACGTATAGAAAAAATAAGGGGTTAAGGTGCGATAGATATAGTTTATATTGGCCATTGACCGCAATATTCATAAAAGGATTTCAGTCCTTGGAAAAATTCCGCCGTTTGAGCAGTTAATAAAAACTCAAATTATAAAACAACGTAGTTTTTTGTATCGTTTATCGCGTATAATGTTTCGTTTAGTCAATATAAAGCCATATTTAAATTTTTAATATCGAAAGAAATCTCATCTAGTTTGAGGTGTAGCGCGAAATTTGTATAGATAGGGGAAGCCGGGGGAATTCCGCGCACATAAGCAAAATAGCTCCTAGATTGATGTTAATGTTTTTTATGAGGTAATTTTTTGTATGAGGAGTATTGATACAATATAAAAACTATTGCAACATCGAAAATTAAACATTTTTGTTTTGTTGTACCTATTAACACAAAAAAATAAAAATGTGTGACTGCGCGGTATTACCCGTGCTTTTGGGTAATACCGCGCATGGTCTGGGGAAATGGCACGCATTGAGGTATTTTAAGGCAGTTTAACTAAGACTTTATTGTACATAAAATACAGGTATATAGATAACACAAATAATAAAAAAGATGATAGTGAGAACAAAAGTAAAGATACATTATTGTATATTAACATAAAAAACACATTCTAACACAGATATTTATATAAAAAATAAACTGTTACCTAGCAACAGTAGTCACAAAGGTAGATTTTTCCTTTCTACTTTCCACTACAAGCAGCATGGGCCCACTCCGGCCCACTAGAACAAAATATATTAAACTTCAAAACATATAAAATATTATTTATTTTTGGAGCAAAAGGCAACAAAAACTTTGAACAACAATATTTCTTTCCATTAGAGATTCTCAAACTACCCATATATCATTTGCCTTGTTTTGCTCTGTTATAGTTAAGTACCCTTGAAACAAATATTAATGAGTAGCCCAGAACTTTCTTGTTCAGAAAAACAAGAAATATAAGTTAGCTATATACTTTCTGAAAGTTGGTTACTTACTTTCAGTTTGTTTATTGATATATATTATACATAGAGTTTCATAAATACTATTTCTAAATAAATTCAAATATTATTCTATTCTACTGCTCTTAAATGCTTTATCTTTTGGTATATTTAAACAAGGATCTAAGCGAACTATTTAATTAACTGTAATAAGAACTGATAGTAATTGGTTCAGTCATTAGGGGTTTTTGCTTGGAAAAAAGTCCGGAAGTTTTGAAACTTTGCCGGTTTATAGGTTTTGGGATCCCTAACTAAAATCCATAAAATGCATATTTCCAGACTTGCCGCCGGCGCCGCCATCTTGCCAAAATGGCGCCCAAAATCGGTATTTTGTAAATATCTGGAAAACTATGCGTTTTTCGCAAAAATTTAAGGAGAGCAAAATTAAAGAGAATAAAATCGCTATAAAAAAGGTTCTATGAAAATTTTCGCTAAACTCAACCGTTTAGGCACAAAATCCCTGGAAATTTTACAATTTTGCGTAAAATATGATATGCCTATGTATAGTCGATTTTCCGAAATCAAATGTCGATTAGGGTTCACTAAAACTAGTTTTAGTTTAGTTTCTTCAATTTTGTCATGAAACAGTGGTGTATATATATATATAATTAATTTTCATTATTGAAAATGTGTACTTGTTTCCACACCACCGAAGAGGTAAAGCACATGGCGCTTTTATTTTAACGTGGTCTCCCCGGAGGCCTACTCCCCCTAGGTAAATTAAAAACTTTAACTTATCTGCACAAGCCCGACGGACCTGGCTCATTCATGTCAATGTCGATCGTGTCTGCTGTGCTGGACTCATCAGAGTGGTCTCTCAATTCGTTCAACTCTTCATCTTCAGCCGCCAGAGGGATATCTATACAGGCAAGTCCAACTCCTTTTCATCGGATTCGTCGAGTGACACTTCAGTGACGTTGTCACAGAATTTCCCATTGCAGTATGTACAAATGATTGAAAATTTTAATCCTGCTTTTCTGCATCCGCAGGCCACCGCATTTTTCCGCATCCGCCTGCTTTTCTACTACCACAGTTGTTGGTTTTGCATTTACCGATAAAAATGCCAATAGGGATTTTGGAGCTGGATCTGTCAACGTTGTGATTGGAGTAATGCCTGTTTTTGTTTTCTTCCAACCCCATTCTTCGGCATCTTTGCTACAACCAGATCAATGCTGAACCTGGTGGTAACCCAACTAGCAAATATAGTTCCCAGTCCTTTTTAAAATGTCACTGCCCCTAAAGTATAGTTCCTAGGCCCACTCTGCCACTTAAAATGTTACTCTATAAGGAATAGTCACTTTGAAGTATATTTCGAGAGTGACCGGTTAGTCCCTACCTACCATAAAAGTGGAAAATAAACACCCCGATTGCAAGTCGCAAACATGTAATTTAAGAAGTGGCTGGAACCACCCGAATCTTCGAATATCACACCATAAAAGACCAAAAACTTTATAGTAACTTTTCAAAGTAGGGGTTACCAACAAATGCTACCAAAATGCCTCCATTATGTTTTTGTTACTTTATAGTAAGAATTTAAGTTACGGGGTAGTCGCGGCCACGACACCTAGTTACTTCTAATTTATAGTAGCATTGAAAGTAGCAAAATGGTTACTGCTACCTTCCTAGGTCACTATAAAGTAGCCGTCGCTCATCCATTGCCACTAAAAAGTCACGGGGGTTAAAAACGGCTACTTTATAGTGACCGTAACTTAATATACCCTAATAAATGTAATTGCCTCAGATTGCATCGTGTGCTGTTCTGTTTTAGTGTTTTCTTTTACTTGCTTTTAAGCTTTATTAAAATTTTGTAAAATCCCTAAGGTGAATAAAAAGAAATTTAGATGTTCTAGTACTTTCTACCGAAGAATTAAACAAAAGGAAACACTGCGAGCCGATGCATCAACATCAGAAACAAAAACTAAATCTTTCTATAATCCTACTGATGAACATCATAAATCAGCTAGTGACTGAGATATTTTTGAAGCTGTTTCTGTAGATGAGTGTAGTGTTAGTTCATCTGAAACTGAATCTCAGAGGAGAACTAATTTGAGAACCAACAATATAAAACAAGAGCTAAAAGAGTGAGCGTTAAAATACTCTATACCTCATGTAGCTCTGAATAATATAGAAAAACTAATAATAGAAAATGCACAATAAGTAAAAAATAACTTCAAAGGACAAGGCGGAACGTTATAGTGGCACCAATGGAATGTATAGTCGCCACCACCGCGATCGGTGTAGCAACGCTCCAATTAAGTGGCAATTTGGTGGCGCAGGGAACTTTCCTGGAAAAATCACTTTATGGTTCCAAAGAATCGTTGACCATGTAGTTCCAAAAAAGTTATTGTTTCTATAAAGTCGCCTTTGGATAGCTACAATTGTCACTTTATCAATCCGAAGATTTTAAAGGTCCAAACGGGTAGGGTTGGCCTAATATGTTATTGTTCCCGGTACTTTGTGGAAGCATATGGAACTATAAAGTATTTTTCGGATTAAACGGCCATATTTTTTCATGAATTTTTAGACGAACAGCCAAATGACTCAAACATTATGCGTTTTTAAGCTAAATATACCTAGATTAAAGCTTTTTTCCTTAGTTATTTTGTTATTTCTGACGGTGGACTAATATTTTTAAGTTTGACCCCGGTTTCAAGCAAATTATTATTATTTTTTAATTACAAATATGAGTTTCTATTGCAAATAATATAATAATTTGAAATATTTTGAGAGGCGCTCGAAAATTTTGTTATATAAACCCACTATTTTATTCAGTAAAGTTGATTGCGTTCTGGAATTTACCTAAAAAGGCGTTAAAATCGCACGGTAAATAACAAATAACGAAGAAATAATAATGGCTTCCATAATTATTTTCCATCATGACATTTATTTTTATGAAATGTGAAATTGCATGAAGAGGTCGCTGCGAATAAAGTTCAACAGTTTAACGAAAGTTCCACATGTCGGTGGCTAACACTTGGCTGCCACGAACCCGCGACTAGGCAGCTTCGTAACGAATAAGTCGCATTCACCAGTAGGCTACTTTATAGTAACACATCATAGTAACTCTTTTAGTGGCAAAAACTACCCAAGACACTACCCCGCTACTCAAAATCTTTCCCCATTTTGGTCGCAGTTACTTAACAGCTACGAATATACGACGTAGCCGCCGATGGTCACCGCCCACTTTGTAGCGGCTTTGATAGTAGCAGTTACGTATCTGCCACTATAAATGCTAGTTGGGAAGTTTGCAATGAATGCTGTCCAGCACGACAATTAATTATTCATAAATTAATGAGCGAATTAATGATACGCCACTGTTTTATAACAAAATTGAAGAAACTAAACTAAAACTAGTTTTAGTGAACCCTAATCGACATTTGATTTCGGAAAATCGACTATACATATATCATACTTTACGCAAAATTATAACATTTCTAGGGATTTTGTGCCTAAACCGTTGATTTTAGCGAAAATTTTCAAAGAACCTTTTTTTATAGGAAGTTTTATTCTCTTTAATTTTGCTCTCTTCAAATTTTTGCAAAAAACGCATAGTTTTCAAGATATTTACAAAATACCGATTTTGGGCGCCATCTTGACAAGATGGCGGCGCAGGCGGCAAGCCTGGTAATGTGCATTTTATGGATTTTAGTTAGAGACCCCAAAACCTATAAACCTGCAAAGTTTCAAAACTTCCGGACTTTTTTCCAAGCAGGCCCCTTTTTCCTTTTTTGATCCCCAATGACTGAACTAATATCTGATAATACTTATACAGCCAGTAATGGAGATAATTATTATTAGTTATTAAGTAGGAACGGTTGTCGTCTCGGCGCACTCAGTGATGAAGTGTTCTAGTGTTTACTCATTTCTCCCACAGAATCTGCATTCGCTGTTGTTGGTTAGCTTCAGCCTACTGAGGTGATCGTGTCCTCTTAAAAATTCCGTGACAATCCGAAGATTTTTCTTACTTAAATCAAGGAAAATCTTTTATTTTTCTCGGTGTTAAGTTCTGAGACATTTCTTCGAGTGTCTTAGACCCTGGGAGGATTCCCTATTAGAATTTTTCTTTCCCTAAATATATCCTAATTGAATGGCACTATGCTCCATCTTGTTGGAAAATATAGTCTTCGTTTGGAAACAATTCTTGAGCACTAGGCAAAAGTGAGGTCTCAAGAATATGTTGATATTTTTGGGCGTTAACAGTGCCATCTATAAAATTTAATTTGCCTAAACCTCTTGCTGACATGCAACCCCAAACCATAATCCCCTTAGGAAATTTAACAACCCTCTTTACAATCTTTATGAACAACAATCTTTATGAAAGGCTTCTGCTTTATTTCCTATTATTCGTTTTCGATGATCTCCAACGCAAACATCAAATTTAGACTCATCGCTAAATATAACCTTATTCCAATCATTTTGTGTCCACGATAATTTAGATTTTGCCCAATTGTAGCGATTTTTCTTTCGAATTTCTGTCAGTAGCGGTTTTCCTTTGGCCTAAATAAGAATTTGTATCAATAATCTTCAGGTAATTGAGTATCCACACAAAATAAAGTTTACCTTGTAAAACCCCAGACCGCATTTGTGGATATATTTTCGGCAACATTCTCTTGATATATATAAACCAGTTACAGTATTCCATTTATCTGTTACTTCGCGAAGAGTACTTATTCTCGCAGACTAGCAAATTTTTGCTAAATTTCGTAAATCTCTCTGAGATACAAACTTTTGGCCTTCCCGAACTTTTACCTCTAACGTGGTAGATAGACCGTGGTTTTTGGGATACTTAAATCATCAGAAATTGTTCGAATTGTTTTTCCCGTACTGTATTGACGAATGACAATTTCGCGTAGTTTTTGATTTGTAGCTTTTCCACGGACCATTACTTTGGATTAAATTAACAAAATTGAAAATTAAAAAAATTAAAATGTCTTACAGTAAATCTCACTACTCAAAGTATCGAGTCACTTACAAGCTGTCAATGCTGAAGTAAACAGTTTGCGACATTCTTGACGTTTATAGCAAAGCCGCCTATGATGATATTAATTATTTAAAAATACTTGTCCCAACATTTAGTTGTCAGCAAATTTGTCCTTTTATGAACAAAATCCGCTACTGTAAATATGGATTGATTTACAAATTCATAAAAATATTGTCAAGTTGTTTAGGATATATGGCTATGTTTATATTTAAAAAATTAAACATATATTTTTCAGTCATTTTGAAAAACCATGGCAATAATTCCATAATATGACCTTGTCCCAACATATAGTTGTTAGGGCTCGTAATAACTACCTACTTAATATTTGACAATTTTAAACGTCAAAATTAATAAAAAGAAAAGATAAGAAAAACTTCAAAATCATCTACGCCGCGCATCGGGATGTTGTGAGTGTCACGTTGGCATAGCAACAAATGTAAAGTAAATGCAAAGTGTGATTTACCAGAATTCACTGTTATCAGCTGTTATATTTTACTCAATTAAAAATATGGGCATCATATTCCTTCAGCTAGGAAGTAGAATATTGATTTATTATTAAGTGGTCGTGGACAAAAATATTTAACAATACTTTACAAAATAACATCAATCGAAAAGATCGATGTACGTTCTAGTATTGTCCCACAATTATCAAAAGACACCTACAATAACACTGCCACATTGTTGTCTAATTACACAGACCCTTATTTAAAACAGCCCTTTATCCCTTAAACTCCTTTTCCTAAACCCATTATAGTAGTTTCTGATGTAATCTTGCGGGATAGATTTATTTTACTTCACCAAAACACAAATCCTAAGCTTGTTTTGTTTCTCGGTCTAGCTGTTTCCAACTAATACCCCAGATCCATTTGTTGGGTATAATTTTAATGATTACATTAATATAATGCTGGGTATACTCATTGCTTATCGAAGATATATGTTACAATAGATACGTCCATAATTATATATTATGTTTTAATTATGTGAACTATTATAAATATTAATTTTAGTTCAATAGTCTTAATATACAGGGTAGTCCGAACTGTAACTTCGGCAGCATATTCTGGAAGTAAATATAAGTAAAAAAGTTCGAATAAATATATGTCGAAAATACTTACTTTCGGAGATACAGGGTGTAGAACTTTTATTTTTTCCAAATAATTTCTGAAGCAAAGTCAATATTTGGATGAAAATTGGTCTCTGGGAGTTTTTTGGTATAAGAAATTTGATTTTCATGTCAATATGACTCCTATTTGTATAGGGTGCCACCTACATATTTTTTAATTGTTTTGAAGAGTAATAACTCTTCGTCGGTACCTGTATAAAACTGCTGTGTAAAAAAATATACATTTACGACGTTTTTTGCGTAGAAAATGTCTCTTGAAAAAAATCGCTACGTATAATGGTTCTCGAGATATTTGGAATCGAAATTATCAATACCTGTCGTTATTGACATAAGTTAAACATGTTGACTAAATAGTTGTCAAACTGAAATCATTAATTTAAACTGTTTTTGTGCCAAAAGTTCAACAGAAACTGTTTTATTATCATTTTTTCGAAGAAAAATTTATGATTAATTTAAAAAAATAAAAAGTTCCGCAATTTATCATTTCAGTCAAATAACTACTATCTAATGGACATAATTTTTTGTCAATAATAATATGTATTGACTATTTCCATTCTAAATATCTTGAGGACGGTTGCTTGTAGCGATTTTTACCAAGACCTTTTTTACGTAAAAATATACGGAAATGAATAATTTTTCACTCAATTGTGTAATACAAGTACGGACGAAAAGTATTACTCTCCAAAGCAGCTAAAATGTGTAGGTGGCACCCCCTATAAGTAGGAGTCATACTGACACCGAAATCAAATTTTTCATGTCAAAAGTCATACAGACACCAATTTTCATAAAAATATCGGAGTTACCTCAGAAATTATTTGGAAAAATCGAAACAAAAATGAAACTTCTACACCCTGTTATCTCCGAAACGAATAATTTTAGGACATACATTTATATGAACATTTTTACGTATTTTTACCTGCAGAATATGCCGCAGAAGTTTTCCGAGTGCAATTCGGACCACCCTGTATATCTAGAAATGTATAGAATGCTTAAATATTACTCTTAAAATAGTGTTGCGGACCCATACGCTCCACTACGTTCTAAGAACGCGGCTAAGAATTCTCTAGACAAACCTGGATTGTCTGTTTCTCTCCTATATAAAGGTGCCTGAAGCCTGAAGAGAACAGAGCCTGAGTGTCAGTTCGTAGTCGTGCGTCGTACAGTGTGCATCGCAGCTCCATTAGTATTCGCGCTCGGTAGTGCTCTCGCGCTCGGTAAGTGCCTCCTATCATCATTAACTTACTCTATTCTTCAGAGTAAGTTTCGCCCCCTACGGCCCTTTCCAAGGGTCCTTTCTATCCTTATCGCCTATCATGGCTTCCAAGAAAAAGAAGGCTAAATCCTACCCTGCATATTCTCGCCTAATAGATTCTAAATTAGCATCCTTCCCAGACCCGTTCATCAGTCTTGATGAGTCAAGGGATTACTCCCGCGACGAAATCACAGACTTAATCTATTCTTACCGTTTCTATGAGAAAAAAATGAGGAAAGTGACAAAAATTCTTCATCATCAGCATGATCTCGACCTTATCGGGATCCTCAACTATAAGATCATACGCGAAAAGACAATACAGGCTAGTCCTGACGAGTCTCTTGTATTACCACCCACCCCAGACAAAAAGCCAGCCTCAAGGGAGGCTTCCCCAATCCGAACACTATCCTCAGCCCGCTCAGTTTCATCTGGTGCAAATCCCGATGAAAGTGAGCCTGATTGTCCGGAACGTCAGGTCCCAAAAACCGAAAACCCTCCCGCTGTTGCTCCTCAAACGCAACAGGCGTCCCAACCCAAACCCCCCCTGCTGTTCTTCAAACACAGCAGGAGCCTTAACCTAAAATTCCCCCTGCTGTTCCTCAAATCCAGCAGGAGCTTCAATCCAAAACCAAAGGGCCCAAAAAGCCTCCCCAAGTCGTACTTCGTGATACTCGTCTCTGGATGAGTATTACAAGATCTTTCAAAGAGCAGAAAATCTGCTTTTCCGAAGCAAAAACTGTGCCTCTCGGCATTAGAATCACTCCCTCTTCCTCTGATGACCATAGGGCCATCGTCGACTATCTCAAAAACAAGCAAATTCCCTTCCATACTTATTTTTCCCCTGATGACAGGGATCTTAATGTCCTAATCAAAGGTGTAGAAGTCTTTGTCGACAACTCGGAAATAATTGAAGACCTTACTTCCCAAGGCTTCGAGGTCAGAGAAATGCATCGTCTCTCACGAGACGGTATTCCTATGGCCGTCATCAAAGTCAGAGTCCCCAAACACCAAACCCACATCTTCGACATCACGCATGTGGGCTCGCTGAGGGTTCGGGTGGTGACGCCGAGGCGCGGTAATGGGGTACGTCAGTGCCACAATTGCCAGCAATTCGGCCATGCCGCCTCGAACTGCTTTGCGGCCCCGCGTTGCGTGAGGTGCCCCAAATCCCATCACACTAAGTCCTGTGATAAAGAAGCTGATGCACCTGCAATTTGTTCAAATTGCGGAGGTCCGCATCCCGCTAGCCACAATTCATGCCCAAAAAATCCGAGAAATCGTATTCCCAACAATAATATTCTTAGTCAGCCGGAACCCTCAAAGGTTCCGACTCCTATCCCTCCAAATCCTAAACTTTATGCTTCAGTGCTCAAAAGCAATCTCACCAACTCGCCACATGGTAATACCCCTGAGTAATTCCTACCCATTTCTTCAATAAACTCCGAACTCCATAAACAACTACTTGAACAAGTAGCCAGTCATGTCAAAAACCATGGTTTCAAACATACTTACAAGTATGTTACCCCCCAAGATCTAATCTCCATTCTTCGGATTCAAATCCCCCTCCCAAAACTGTCTTCCGGACAATCACAAAACTCTTCTGGACGTAATGTCCAATAGCTTCTTATCTCGCATCTCAATACTAGCCTTCAGGGCACCCTAGGGGCTTCGCCCTTCCCCTTCTTCCCCAACACATAAGCAGGAATAAGAGCAGCCTTCCTCGGCCGCTGATTCCTCGGAGGTGGATTGTTTTTAGTGGGTATTTCTGAATCCCACACTGTCTAGGGGTTATTTCTATGACTGTCTCTTCCAGAGATGGCCATGGAAATGATCACTATTCGTCTATAAAAGATTTTTAAACCACCCCCTCACCAAAAAAAAAAATGAAGAGAACAGAGAAAAACAACCGGTCGACGCGTACAGTTACAATCGCCGGCGCCGCGCTAATTCAAAATAAATTCCTGTTAGATAAATAGTTAGATAAATTGTAAATAAGTTATAAATAGTTCTTTAAGTTTTTTTAATCGTTATTGTTTGTTAATTAGTGTTAAATAAATTGTGTTTAAAGAAATTATGGCTTTATATCCACACTGAACCGACGAAAAACGCAACAATAGATAATATTACTCCTAAATAATTGAAGAGAATATAGTTTATTTAGTACGGGTGTTTGGTATAATTCTGCTCAATTTCCTATCGATCTGGAAGGAATATTGTGCTTTAATGCTGGGGCGTGGAAAGCCGCTTATACAGGTAATAGCTGTGAGGGAAACATATTTTCTGTTTCAACCCCAATTGTTTGCTACAATAATTATTTATTCTCTTTTGTTGTTGAGTAACAGTTTATTTTAAATAGACAAAATAATTTTTTTAAAGTGTACTTCAGGGATTATGCAGGGTGAGTCTTAAATAAGTGCAAATATTTTTAGGGGTAGTATATTTCAGCCCCAGGAACACGTCTATAAGGGTTTTTCCCCCAAAAAAAATGAAAATTTTGAATTTTTCATAATTTTTTGGAATTTTTTTTAATTTTTACTTAAAAAACATAATATCTTAATGCTGACTTGGAAACTAATATCAAATATTATTAAATATCACAGTTTCCGCAGAAAGAAAGAAATTGCTTTATTGTAATAAAAAAATTAAACAATTTTGTTGACAAAGCTTAAAAAAAAAGAATATAAAAAACATACAAAACTTCACTTAACAATAAAAAAACATATAAAACTAACAGCAAACATACAAAACTAAAACAATACTTTATACAATTATAGAAATTGTACATTGTCAAAAATTTATTTAATTAAATATAAATAAAATATAAACATATATGTAAATAAACAACTATATATAATGTCAATACTAAATTTAAATGGATAGAAAACAAAATCATTTCTTAAATTTAGTGAATGTGTGTTTAAATTTAGAACCCTAGATATTAATGAAAAATCGTTAACTGCGTAAAAGGCTTTCTCCAGTAAGTATGATCTCAAGGCTCTGCGAAATGCAGGAAAGGATGAAATGGAATTAATTTCAGATGGCAGATGATTGTGCATTTTTTTTTGCATTGTACAATATGGAACTCTTTACTAACTCAGAGTGAGGGGTTGGCAGATACATGTTATGCTCTGCGTTCCTAATTGGATAGCCATGAACTGGCTCCTAGAGAAATACTCGATACGTGCTTGCGAACTAGGCAGACGGATTCGAGTATGAATAGGGAAGGAAGAGTTAATATTTTATATCTTTTAAACAAGTCCCGGCAGTGAGCACGACTGGTTAGCCTCAGTGAACATCGCACAGCTCTCTTTTGTAATTTGAAGATACGCTCAAATTGAGTCGCACAACACGCATCCCAGAATGGAAGTGCGTATCGGAGATGCGACTCAAAAAGGGCATAATAGACTGTCCTAGATGTTGACAAATTAAGCACATTAGCAACTGATCTAAGTGCGAAACAGGCAGAACTTAATTTTTAGCTAAAGCATCGATGTGCAAATTCCATTTTAAATAGTTGTCCACAACAAGGCCTAAAATTTCACAGAATCAACGACGTCAATGGTGGTATTATCAAGTTGAAAAGGTAGCAACGTACTTTTATATGATAAGACTTTAGTTTTAGAGACGTTGAGACACAGATAATTAGACTCGCACCATGTTTTTATGTTGATTAAGTCACTGGAAATGGTTCCATGAAGTGCCGTGGTGTCCGGGAAAGAATGGCATCCATAAATGAAACCGAATACATCGAAATTAATTAAATCGAATTGTTTAAGTGATATGTTCACAAGTCAATAACTCGGAAACGGTTGGTACAGGTACTATTGGTTGAGGTACATTGTGTGTACTTCGATTTTTGCTTAGAATTGAAGGAAGCATTGAAATATGTAATAATATACAGGGGATTCCATTTAAAAAAATTGGAACTTTGATGTGCTACGTCTTTATGACCGACTCTGTATACTTAAATTTATTACACGCTAATAGATATTTAAAAACTTTATAACTTTTGTAATGGACTTTTTGCGGTACCTCGTATATTTTACCTAATAATTTGCCGTTCTTATGCATATCAGCGACCATCTATATTATACAGGATGTCCCAGAAATAAGTGCAAGTATTTTAACTGGTAGTTTAGTTCAACTTCAAAAACAAGCCTATGAGGTTTTTTTCGCGAATTTTTTTAAAATTTTTGAAATTTTTTTTAGTTTACAGTTAAAAAACATAATTTCTTGATAATATGGCAACACAGGTATTAGATTAAATTTACAAGAAATAACATCCAGAAAAGATCCAGTGGTTCTCAAAATTATAGCAAAAAATCATTCTTTTTGGAAATTTGCAAAGTAAAATAACTCCGTTGTTTTGGACTTATTCGAAAAACGATAAAGAGAAAATATGTTTCTTTTATCGAGATCTACCAGCCCTTAAAATACTTGCACTTATTTCTGGGACACCCTGTATATCAATCAGTGATACAAATATCTAAATGCTATTTTTGAAAATTGAAATAATTTTTAACAAAAAAATTCTCTGAATATAAAAAATTAAATTTACAACGCGTTAGTAACATTTTTAAACGAAAAATTTAAACCGAATTATAGGAATATATAGAATTGAATGCTATGAGTGCAATAAAAAAGCGTTTTTGGCTTCAATTTTATTACTGTTTTTCTGTTTTGTGTTTTTCGGATTATTAGCCATTTGACCACACAGGAATTTCATTTGTGAGGTTAATTTTCTGTTTAAAATGCCTCTAATTTACACAATGAAATAATATAATTACTTATTTCACACAATATCATTAAGTAAATATATAATATTATTTATATTTTTTTCCATAGCTACTATTAAAATTACTTTATATATATATATATATATATATATATATATATATATATATATATTATATATATATATATATATATATATATATATATATATATATATATATATATATATATATATATATATATATATATCAAAAATAGTAGATAAAATAGTACTTTAACCGCAAAAGTAGATTAAATGATACTTTAACAGCGAGGTTAGGTTAAAAACATGATTTCTTCTCGCACGTTTTTTAATTGCTTCGAGTTTTGAAAATTTTTGTACTCCTTTTCATAAGTTTTTCGGGATTTAAATGGAAGTAGTTTGGATATAGCGTTTGTCGCCTCAGCCTGAACATCTGTTGGTATTTTACTTATTTCGTTATGAGCGATTTCTGGCTCCAATTCAATCAGCAATCGAAACGACACGAAAGAGAATTAAAAAATATTGACTCTAAACGTACATACATACATACTGCCATTACTCGCTGACGAGTATTATTCGACAAGCATCAAAAGATGGCCACGCAAGGCGTTTTCTTTCATGAGATTTTCTGTGACTGAAAAGCCCGATACGTGATGTTATTTTCCTACCGCACTCCGGACATTCAAAAATCTCATTGCTTTGTTGCCTTTTACTTTTTGGTTGTCGCTGTCAACTGAGTTCTATTTTGAACTGCTTCTTCCCACTCATTCTGAATCCCCTTTAAGTTTTCGTGGAAAATGTCCTGGTACCTTTTGAGTTGTCCACCCGGCCTCCTCTTACCGTCTACAAGCTCACCGTAGAGCAGAGATTTTGGTATACGGTTTTCTTGCATTCTGCATACGTGACCAGCCCATCTTAAACGGGATTTTGTAACCATGACTTCAATACTCTCGCAGTTAGCTTTTTCAAGCACCGATACGTTTGAGACATGATGGAACCAGCGGATTCTTAAGAGTTGTCTAAGGTGTCTCTGTTGCAACTTGTTTAATGCCTTCATGTGTCGGCGGTACGGCACCCAGGTTTCGCTCCCATATAACATGGTGGGGATTATAATTGCTCGGTAGACTGCCAGTTTCGTTTTTGTACTCAAGTCATGATTGTAGAAAACCCTGCCTTTTAATTTCCAGAATGCTCTTGAGGCGCTGCTAATCCTGTGCTGAATTTCAGAGTCGATATTGGCCTTTTCCGAAATCAAACTGCCGAGGTAATTAAATTCCGCTACATATTCCAATAGTTCTTCTCCGATTTTTATAGCATCGTTATGATCTTCCGGGGGAGTGCACATGATTTTGGTTTTGTCGATGTTTAGCTTCAGGTCCAAAGCCTCGTATGGTCAGGTATATGTGTTCAACATTTCTTGTAATTGTTGTAACGTATTTGCAACTAGAGCGCAGTCATCAGCGTATTGAAGTTCTGTGATGAATTTTGTTCGTGTTTTTGCCCTCAGTCTTTTATGTTGAACAGACCGCCGTCATATCTGTATCTAATGCCTAATCCTCTCTCCTGCAGTTTGCTGTCCACTATAATGGAGAGCGCTGCCATGAATATGTTGAATAGGAGAGGCGCTAAGACACATCCCTGCCTAACTCCTGTATTTGTCAGGAAGGGATCGGTCAGTGATCCATGATGTGACACTCTTGATTGGTTGTTGTTATGGAGGCTTTTACACACTGTAAGAAATTTGTTGGGTACTCCGAACTTTTTCGTAACTGCCCAAAGTGCCATGAATGCAACATAAAGTTTAGACTGCTGCTCTTTTACTTTTTCCTGTAGATGGCGGATGGAAAATATGGAGTCGACGGTGCCACGGTTGGTGCGAAAACCCGTTTGCAATTCTGGAAGGATTTTTTCTATATGTCAGTGAAGATGATGTGACATAATTTTTGCAAGAATTTTTCCTCCGCCAATAGTGAAATTCCCAGGTAATTTCCGCAGTTTGATGCACTTCCTTTGTTCTTAAATATATTCACTATATTCGCGTTGCAAAAGTCCTGAGGTACCTCGCCGCTTTCCCATATGACATCGAAGAGACCCTTAAGATGACCAATAAGTTCTTTACTTGCACACTTATAGATTTCCGCCGGGATCGCGTCAAAGCCAGCTGATTTGTTGTTTATAAGCTGTTTTATGGATGCCATTATTTCCTGTTCTGTTATTGGAGTATCTAATACATCGAGGCTGTTATACTGAGTATTGTGTTTAGTGCTTCCATATTCGGGTTGTTTTCTTGGTTAAGGATATGACTGTAATGCTCTTTCCAGCGGTTTCTAATGTGCTCTTCCTCTTTTAGAAGTTCGCCATTTTGTTCCATGATTGGGCAGTTTATCTTCTTGGTTGGGCCGTATACTTCTTTTACAGCCTCAAAGAATTTACCATAATCGTGATGCGTGGCGTACTCTTGAATCTGAGTAGCCTTTTGTGACCACCAATAATCCTTTAACTGGCGCAGATTTCTACGAAGGGTGTTGTTGGCTGCTTTAAAGTTGTCTACCAGCCTTGGATTGTGTGGATTTGCAGTGACTGCTTGATGTGCTCTATGCTTTTGTTCCAAGAAGGTCTGTATATGAGGTTGATTTTCGTTAAACCAGTCTGGTTGTTTCTTTTTGTTGGACTTTCCCAGTACTGCTTCGCTAGTTTTATGAATCGCATCCCTTAATTGTGTCCAGCCTTGTTCAGCTTCTAAGATTGAGATTAAAGTTATCGGTGGAAGTGATTCTTTGATGGCTTCCCGGGGGGCGTCGGCGGTATTTTTTTTTAACTGGATTTTCATTCCTGAAATTAGAAGTCGGTGGTCAGTGCCGCATTCGGCATCTATTCTGACTTACGTGAGTCTGACATCTTTTAGATGCGTCCTTCGAACGATTACGTGGTCCAATTGATGCCAGTGACCTGATCTGGGATGTTTCCAGGTACCTTTAAACTTGTCCTTCAACATGAACCACGTATTGGTGATGCATAGATTATACTCTGTGGCATGTTGTTAATAAGCGTTCACCATTGCTATTTACGTTTCCCATTCCATGTTTTCTCAATACGTCAGGCCATATTTCCTGTTGTCTGCCGACACGGGCATTAAAGTCACCTAACAAAATGATTCGTTCGTGCTTTGGAATTCGTTGAAGAGCATTTTGTAGGGCTTGGTAAAATTTATCCTTATCCTCAATTTTAGCGTCTAGGGTGGGAGCGTAGGCACTAATGATGTTGACGTAAGATTTGTCTGATATGGGGTACCTTAGGGTCATAAGACGGTCGGAGACACCAATAGGTACTTCTGTTAATTTGGTGGCGATTTCGTTTTTGACTGCAATGCCTACGCCATGAATTCTCCTGTGTGTTGCGGGGTGACCTTTCCAAAAGAAGGTATAATGCTCCTTAGTGAGACTACCCTCATCCGCGAAGCGGGTTTCGCTAAGAGCGCCAACATCTATATTTAGTCGGTGGAGTTCCTGAGAGACCAGCTCTTCTTCTCTCTGGTCGATTTGAATTTATCTTTTCCAGTAGAGTGCGGACGTTCCACGCCGCAAACGTGAAACATTGATGTTTTTTGTTTCTCCGATGATACGCTCCAGTAGGCATCCCCTCTCGGAGATCCGATTGAGGGGGTATTTTACCTCCGGATGATGATTTTGTCCCACTCGAATGTTCCATCATTGATGTGTGTTAGCTGCGTGAAAAGGTTTAACTGTAACAGTTACGCTGCCGCACAGTTTTGGTTGCAACTGTAGCACGGGATGACTATGGCACAGTGAGGACCGCGACGATAGTTCCCTTGTGCTACGTTCTCGGCCGGCTAGGAGTAGTTTACTGCTCCTCTTCCCCAGAAAGATGGTAGGTCTGAGGATTGTATAAGCTTATACCGCATATACTCGGAGGTCAGAGCCTCGTTTGTGTAAACAGGGTGCACCACGTGAAGGTGAGGTTGACTTTTGGGTAAGCTAGGGTATATGTATCGCTTCACTACCCCTTGCGCCCCTTGACTCTAAACTGACAACTAAAGAGACAGCTTTATTTATTTGTCAAATTACATAGAAAAGAACGCCAACCCAGCACAATATTTTTTCTACTAGTAATACATTCCTTGAAATAATAATTTCTGAATATTTTTTTAAGACATAACTCACTATGGAAAAAAATATTGTTTTATACACGACAATAAAATTGCATTATCTTCTCCCGAAATTAATTAATCTTTTCGGTCAACGATAAAATACCATTTTATCGTCTTGTATAAAAATAACTAATAATTATTTATAAATTTAAAATAAACTGTTTACTCGACAACAAAGAAAAAATAATATTTATTATATCGTGGGGTTGAGGAAGCAATTTAAGTTGGTGTGTGAGGTCGAAAATATATATTCACCTCACCTATTACCTCTATAAACAACTTTCCCCAAGCAAGCAGTAAAGCACAAAATTCCTTTCATATCTCTAGGAAATTTAGCAGTATTAATAGGGAACTTACTCTTTGCACATTTATGTTTAGTATTTTAGAACATACACGCAATCTACAAACATATAAATCGCTTGTGCTGCTATTTATAGATAAACATCTAACAATTTAGTGGGTTTCTAATTAAATATGCTAAAAATATATTATGTTTGACAACTTTTCTCTCACTTCGAAAGAATAAATATATATCAGTAAAATTGTAACCGAGCTGGTTCAAAAATGTAAGAACTTGACAACGCTGTTTCCAATACGCTTCAGTCCATCCGCCAAAAAAATGTATCGAATATGGAAGGAAAGGATCTGGAACGGAAGGAAAACGGAACGGATCGTGTGTATTGTCCTATTCATTTACATGATATAACATTTTATGTAAACGGAAGGGAGCTGCTATGGAAGGTATAGTGAGAATCAACTTTAACCCTTCAAATATAATTTTAGACCATTAAATAGGGTGAGGAAATACAGAATTAAAAATTATCATGTTTCTCTTTTCTTTATCCCAAATATTCTTTCTCATTTTTTACTTCCTTATTCTGAAATCCATTAATATAAATCCAAGGAAAACTCTAAAAAGAACTAAAAATAATTCTAAACAAAAGGACAGGTCTGTTTCTTTTTTCTGCTCGTATAATTACCTCATTAGTAATTTTAATCAAGAAATAGAGTGGAAAGCTTAAGACGTTAATTTTAAAACACGAATTTTAATAAGAAAAATAATTAGAATTTTCTTTATCCCGTTGTCGCGTTTTATTTTATTATACAGGGTGGTCCTCATTGTATTTCGGAAACTTTGGCAGCACATTCTTCAGATAAGAATAAATCAAAAAGTTCGTATAAATATGAGTCCTAAAATGTTTATTTTCGGAGATACAGGGTGTGGAACTTTCACTTTTATTTCGATTTTTTCCAAATAATTTCTGAACTAGTATCAATATTTGGATAAAAATTGGTGTCTGGGAGTTTTTTGACATGAGAAATTTAATTTTGATGTCAATATATCTCCTACTTGAGTGCGCCACCTACATATTTTTAGCTGGTTTGAAGAGTAATAAAACTAGTGACTAAAAAATATACATTTTAAAATAAAAATAAATAAATGCCTTTATTCTCAAAAAAATTTACAATTTGTAGAAAAAGGTAAAGTAAACAAACAAAAGAGAATACAAAACATTGTACAAATTACATTGTCAGTTTTACTGTTTAAAATAAACATTTATAAATTTTTACACTGTCAAAGAATAAAAAAAACAAAAATAAGATTCAAAAATATTTAGTAAGTTTATAGTAAATATCAATGAACTCTAAATAAATTCATTTCGATGGCATTGGTATATATAGTAATAGCAAACATTAGACCAGTGTTTAGAAGATCAAATTCGATTATCAAAATATAATTCATTTACGGCGTGGAAAGTCTTGCGAAATGAAGAAAATGATATTATGGGTTTGATTTCAAATGGCAGATGATTGTGCATTTTTTTCGAGTTGTATAATATTGAACTTTTAACTAACTCTGAACGTGGGGTAGGTAGATATAGATCTTGCTCCGCGTTCCTGAGTGGATAAGTGTGAGATAGCCTTTCTTGAGAAGCTGATACAAGCTTACGTATTAGGCAAACGGATTCAAATTTAAATAAGGAAGGAAGAGTTAATATTTTTAATTTTTTAAAAAAGTCCTGGCAATGAGTTCTGCTGTTTAGTTCCAGTGAATATCGAACAGCTCTCTTCTGGAGCTTGAAAATGCGGTCAAATTGAGTCGCCAAACCAAACCAAACACGTACCCCAGAATGGAAGGGCATATCTGAGGTGCGACTCAAAAAGTGTATAATAAACAGTTCTAGCCACTGAAAAGTTAAGCTCCTTAAAAACAGATGTTAATGCAAAACAGTCAGAGCTTACGTCAACTTCGAAGACAAAGCGTCGATATGCATGTCCCATTTCAGAGAAAAATCACAGAAAATTGTTGCTGTAGAGTGATGGTTATTTAGGCTGGAGTAAACTTTATTAAGGAGGGAAAACATAGCGTCATTTGTGGACCTGTTGCTTAGAAATCCAAATTGATGTTCAGTAAGTATTTTGTACTTAAACAGAAAAGATGCCAGCCTTCTTTTCACCAACCTTTCTATGATCTTAGATAGCGTTGGAAGGAGTGCAATTGGGCGATAGTTAGAAGCTTCATCTTTGTCTCCTCCTTTATGCAGACGTTTATTTACGACGGTTTTTGCGTAAAAAAGATCTCTTGGTAAAAATCGCTATGAATGGTTCTCAAGATATTTGGAATAGAAATTATCAATACCTGTCATCATTGACATAAATTAAACATGTAGACTAAATAGTTATTAGACGGAAATCATAAATTTGAATATTTTTGTGCCGAAAGTTCAACAAAAACTGTTTTATTAACTTAAATTCCAGTTAGTTAGCCTGGCGCTGAATATGTCCATGGTTGGCAACAATGAATTTAAAAATCGCGCCCTCGATTACGCAACTAAAAGTTTAATTGGTATCGCTTTTAGTTACTCCTCTAATTCAAATATTTCCTGTATATTTTGTAAATTAATATCCTGGAAGTTCGATTTCCGTTAGTAAATTTGCCATTTAGCAAACTCGAAATATCTATTATCTCTCGGCGGGCCTTTTTCCAACTTCGGCAATACTTATCGCGCGGCCATTTTAAAAGTTTCCATGCAAAGCACAGTTCGCAGGAAATCGTGACAAATATCCCAAGTTGGAGAAATGGGGACCGCAATTCTCCGGCGCAGCGATCCAGAGAAAAGCTTAGATTATAGGAAAAATATGGCACCGGCGTAGCTTTTACCCTTTCGGGATGTTTCGTCTTGACCGAAAGAAACTGGGAGACGTAAATTTTCAATAATTCAAGGGACTTTCTTCTGTGCTATTCTCTCGAAGTCTTACGAAGCTTTGTTTTAATTAAGATTTTAATTGCCTTAATTACTGTGTTTGTTCGTGATATCATTTATTATTAATCGTTATATCCAAAAAAGAAAGATAATTATAAGCGATAGCAATTAAACTTTTAGTTACGCAAGCGAGGCAAGGGCGCGATTTTTAAATTCATTGTTGCCAATCATGGAGATATTCGGCGCCAGGCTGACCAACTGGAATTTAAATTTCCCGCTAGGGATTCAGGTGGTAGCTCTGCTGTAAAAAATGTCAAGTTGTCACATTTATTTATTTATTTCCTGACATTATAAATAAATCAATAACGCTTAAATGTGCAAAAAGCCAAAACAGCTTTATCGACAAAACAAACAAAAGAACAAAAAATATACAAATAATAAAAAATATACAACACATTTAAAAAAAAAACTAAGTCATTAAAATTACGAATAGAACATACATGGACAAATGCAGAACACAAAAAAATGCGCATCAATAAAATCATACAATAGGAAAATAGTAAATTGACATAATTTTAAGAGTTATAAAATATTAAATACTCGACCTTTGACCAGTGTGCGAGATGATCAAAAATTTTAAAATTCAAAATTGTTCATGATTAAACATCAATAAAAAAGAAAGAATGAAAGCGACTTGATATTCAAAGGCAGATGATTGTACATTTTTTTGGCATTGTACAGTATTGCAACTAGTTCTGAGTTCGGGGTTGGCAGATAAAGATCGTGCTCCGCATTCCTAAGTGGATAATTGTGAGATGGCCTTTCGGGAATAGCAGATATCTGCTTGCGGATTAAGCAAACGAATTTCAAAAATGAATAAAGAAGGAAGAGTCATTATTTTGAAATTTTTAAAGAAGTGTGTTCTACTGTTCAGTCCAAATAAATACCGAACTGCTCTCTTTTGCTCAAGTTTGAAAATACGATTAAATTTGGTTGCGCAGCAAGTACCCCAGAATGGAAGGGCATAACGAAGATGTGACTCAGAAAGGGCATAATAGGCAATTCTAGAGGTTGATAAGTCAATTTCCTTAGAAATTGATCTTAGCGCAAAACAGGCAGCGCTAATTTTTTTTAATAAATCTTGGATGTGCAAGTTCCATTTTAACGAGTTGTCTACAACATGTCCTAAGAATTTCACAGAGTCCACGATGCCAATAGTGGTGTTATTAAGTGCAAAAAAAAAACAACGCTTTATTGTACAAAAAGCCAAAACAGCTTCATCGACAAAGCAAAACAAAAAAAGCACAAAAACAAATATACAAATAATACAAAAAACGTCATACAATACAAATCAATTCAAAAAAAAATGTACGTCATAAAATTACAAATAAAACATATATGGTCATTGCAGAACACAGGCGTATCTAGAAAATTTTACAAAAGGAAAACTGTAAATGGATAAAATCATGTTATAATAACATAAAATCAAGAGTTATAAAATATTAAATACTAGACCTTTAACCAGTGTGTGAGATGATCAAAATATTAAAATTAAAATTCTAAATTGTTCATGATTAAACATCAACAAAAAAGTCGTTTACCGCATATAGGGCTCTCTCCAGTAAGTATGATTTCAGAGCTTTGCGAAATGCGGGAAAGAATGAAAGTGACTTGATATTCGAAGGCAAATGATTGTACATTTTCTTGGCATTGTACAGTATTGAGCCCTTAACTAGTTCTGAGCTCGGGGTTGGCAGATAAATATCGTGCTCCGCATTCCTAAGTGGATAGTTGTGAGAAGGCCTTTCCGGAATAGAGAATATGTGCTTGCGGATTAAGCAAACGGATTCAAAAATGAATAAGGAAGGAAGAGTCAGTATTTTGAAATTTTTAAAGAAATTCTGGCAGTGAGTTCTACTGTTTAGTCCCAATAAGTATCGAACTGCTCTCTTTTGAAGTTTGAAAATACGATCAAATTTTGTCGCGCAGCAAGTACCCCAGAATGGAAGGGCATAACGAAGATGCGACTCAAAAAGGGCATAATAGACCATTCTAGAGGTTGATGAGTTAAGTTCCTTAGACACTGATCTTAGCGCAAAACAGGCAGAGCTTAGTTTTTTGATAAGGCTTCGATGTGCAAGTCCCATTTTAAAGAGTTGTCCACAACAAGTCCTAAGAATCTCACAGAGTCCACGACGTCAATAGTGGTGTTATTAAGTACACAAAAGGTTGTATAGTACTTTTATATGACAAAACTTTAGTTTTTGAAAGGTTGAGGCATAGGAGATTAGAATCGCACCAAGATTTAATGGTGCGTAAGTCACTGGATATAGTATCATATAGTGCCGTAACATCTGGGCCACTCCAAGTGAAACTAGTATCGTCCGCAAAGAGGCAGATTTTACCGCTAATGTCTAGATTTGCAATGTCGTTGATAAACACCAGAAATAAAATAGGGCCAAGTACTGAACCCTGAGGGACACCACATTCTATAGGCTTACAAGAAGACATAGACGTATCAATCCTCACAAGCTGCTTTCTGTTGCCAAGATACGACTTAAGCCATTCGAGCGGCACTCCCTGAATCCATAGTTTTGCAATTTGTTAATTAAGATATTATGATTTACACAGTCGAAAGCCTTAGAGAAATCACAGAAAATTGTAGCTGTAGAGTGATGGTTATTCAGGCTAGAGTATACATTATTAAAAGGTCGAACATAGCATCATATGTGCAACTGTTACTTAGAAATCCAAATTGATGGGTAGAAAGTATTTTATATTTAAGGAGAAAAGATAGAAGCCTTTTTTAACCAATCTATCAATGATCTTAGATAATGTGGGCAGGAGAGCAATTGGGCGATAGTTCGAAGCTTGATCTTTATCTCCTCCTTTATGAAGAGGAATAATTATTGCTGTCTTAAGGCAGTTTGAAAAACTCCTTTTTGGAATGACTCATTAATTAAAGTAGTAAGATAGATTAATGTGCATTCCGGAAGTTCAGAGAACATTTTGAGAGTAAGCCCATCAGTCCCAGATGAGAATTTATTTTTAATACTTTTAATTGTACTACGGAGCTCATCTAATGCTACGGGCGGGAAGAAGAAACTGTGTAAATTCTCATTTGCTTTAGGGAGATATGAAAGTGAATCATGAGAAGGAGTTATAGTGTTCACTAAATTTTTAGCCACATTAACAAAGTAAGTGTTTAAATCTTCAGGTGAATTAAAGACTCTGCCAGACGAAGAAGTCTTATTCCTTAAGTCATTTAGAACATTCAAAAAGGTTGTATAGTACTTTTATATGACAATTGTCATTCGTTTTGACAGTTTAGTTTTGTATTACCAGTTTTTGGTTTAAGTGAATTGTATTGCGATATTTTAAGCTTAAAAAACTTTAATAGCAGACCTTACAGGCAAACATTGCTCTTTTTAGAACCTCTTTTAGTGCGATGTATAGAAGAAAGCTTAATAGCCGTGAATGGAAGAGCGGTAGTAGTGGCTCTTTATATCCCTTAAGTGTTGTTAAGAAGGCAAGTTTTGTTGATGTAAATAATAACTGTTTATAATTAGTTTATTTTTGTTGTAAATAATATAGCTTTAAGTTGCTTAAAAATCATCAAAATCTGTCCACTAGAACACAATATATAAAACTTTAAAATAAATATGAAAATTTTAAGGATTTTTGTTTGAAAATTTGTTTTTCGTGCCGGTTAGTGTATTTTAGAAAAATACTACTATACTATTAGAAAGTAGGTTTCATTACAAGTGTAACTACTAAATCTCTTTAAGAATGCTAACACATTCTAGCGTACAAAAATCAATTTAATTTTATCAACGCAAGTTCAGCATAAATGCGCCTTTATCGATTTTTAAACTTCAACATTAAAGTATTGTTTTCAAAGAAAATTATTACTGGAACTAAATTAAACTTGCCAAAGGCTTTATCAGATTGAAATAATCTTTTTAGGATAAACTTTCTCAAGTTGATCAAACTAAAAGAAAGACTTCTCTGTGGTCCTTTCTCTATCGCATTAATCGCGTAATTTTGTCCAGATCTCTTGAAAAGTGCTTTTGAACAAGAAACTTTTATGTCTGGAGAAGCCAAAAAAAACTAGGAAAAGGAATAAAAAACAGTCTGTATTCCCACCTTTATAGATTAATTCATCTGCTAGGTTTGTTACTTATTTAAAGTTTTTTTTTAGTTTAACTTCGGGTAGTAGACTAAGTCTCGCAAACTCTCTTGTTTTTTTAATAAGAGCTTAGAAAGATATAATAAATAGTAAAATAGTACTAAGGAAAGTTTTAGATAAATACATTTTTATTCTTAAATATTTATATACCTTAGCTGTTATATACCACCCAGAATAAATTTTTGTATTGTACAGGGTGTCCCATTTTAGTCGAAATCATACGGTATCTTCGTTATTAGTAAAGATAGGAGGATGATTTTTGCACAATCCTGTCAACAAACATATTTTTGTCAAACGAAAAATGTTGTAAATATTTTCATAGCCCTCTTCGTTTCTGAGCTACAGGGTCTGTTCGAAAATTTTGCAATTTGGGACCCCGTATCTCCGTTATTGTGGATTCTATCGAGAAGGTAAAAACTTTGAAGAAACTTGTAGAACTTTTTACGTAAAATATAGTGGCGTAGTCTGTTCTTCTACGATTTTTTTTGAAAATCTGAACTAAAGTTATGATTTTTCAAATAGAACATCCTGTATATTTATAAATCATATTATGATCCGTCTTGCTATAAGCTTCTCAAAAATATAGATCAATCTATATTTATTTTCACTATTTACTGCAATATTTAAAATAAATATTTTTTTTTATGAGTAGGTCGTGATAAATAATAAAAAAATCAATATGGTATTTACTAAAATAATCATACACATATTAAAATTTTATTTGGGATTGATATATTTTCCTTTTGAACTGTTACCACTGAATATCTGAATATATTTTTCTTTTTTTTTTAAAGCGGAATTTACTATAACGGGAGGGGTTTGCAAATATCTAAATGCTTGCATTATTAAGCATTTTCCAGGTGCTCGACACTGTTGTAGTTGCCACGATATAAAAATTCCTAAAATCAGAAATCGAGAACGGATCAATCCGTGAATCAGGGAGGCCATTATATGTGTCCAATAGTTCCAATTCATTGATTTGAGAAATAATAATTTAACAACATTCTAATATTTTCGAAGTTGTGAGGGGCAGCCCCATCTTGCTGAAAGTATATTTCACGTAAATTAAGGTAAAGAAATATCTAAAAGTTCCAGTATGATAAGCTTCCAAGATTTACAAATAGCGGTAGAGAGCTTCCCTAATATATAAAGAATTTATTAGTAGCTCCCAAAATTAAACGTGAGACAGATAGTAGTATATTTTTACTAATTCTTTAGTTTCTTTCATTATCAATCATGGTCTGCTAATAGATATGATCTTTTAAGAAAAACTTTTAAATATTGTATATATATATATATATATATATATATATATATATATATATATATATATATATATATTTGAGAAGCTTATGGCAAGCCAGATGATATAACTTATAAATATACAGAATATTCCAATTAAGAAAACATAACTTTAGTTCATATCTTTAAAACTATTCTTTTCGTAGAATAACAGATGACGACACTGCATTCTACGTAAAAAGTTCTACAATAAACAGTTTTCACCTCGATACCTTTAATGATAACAGAGATACAGGGGGTGCGGGTGTCCCAAATTGCAAAATTTTCAAAAAAACACTGTAGCTATGAATAGAAGAGGGCAATGACAATTTTGCCTACGGCATCTTCCACTTGATAGAAAATAATGACATGAAATGAATGAAGAAATGAATATGATTTCAACCAAAATGGTACACCCTGTACATACGAAACACACAGGATGGGTCAAATTGGACATTTTAAAAGGAGACACCCCTTTATAAAGGACATAGGCGTAAATTAATATTGTTGTCTAAAGTTCAATTTTGATCAAAAACATGATGAGAGAGACGAAGATGTTTCCGAGTTACAGGGTGTTTTTCAAAAAAGTGCATTTTCTACAAATCGCTGTAACGTTTTTTGCTATGGAAAAATTAGTATTTATATAAAGACATTTATATAATTTTTTTTAAATAAACATATTTATTCTAAAGCCAAAAAATTTAGTTTTAAGACACTCTGTATACATAAATAAATATGGTTTTTAGAATATCTATTCGGAAACTAGGGAGAGGGAAATCAGACTATAGTCTGTCCAACAACAAGATACTTGACAGTAATAGATGTGTCGGTCATTTAATTTCAAAGTAGTTTATTTTATTTTACAAAGAAATAAGTTGTTACAACTGGAACGCATAACAGGAAATTAATATATATTTAAAATTTGACTGATAAGTGATTACTTCAAAATATTGCGAAAAAAAACTGTATAAAACTGAAAAAATGTAATCGAGTTACTTTATTAAAAAAAAATTGTATGTGTTAATATAAAACAAACAAGAACAAAACACCATATACCAAAAAAATATGAAAAAGAAATATTTCTTACTTTCAAGTTTCAAGAAACTTCATGCATTTATTATTATATTTATCAATATAATTTATGTACAAATACAAATTTGTAATATTTCACTGGAATAAATAAAACCACATATGGAGATGCACTTATCTACGACGAGATGGTATACAAACTTTATTGATGGTAATTTTATTGGTGTATAAGACTTTCTGTCTGGGCAGCGAGTATTAACTATAAACTGTACTTCTGGGTCTACAGTTAATTTTCCCTAGATTTTTCATCCACTTGACTTCAAAAGACACAAAACACACGTAATAACACGAATCAAAATGCATCATCTTCCAAAACGCAGATATTTGACATAAGTTGATACAAAATTATAACCTATAATTTGGCAAGACTTTGACAAGCCTCAAACATCTAGTTCATACGTTTCATACGCATCGGCGTTTGTTTGTTGTTCATCGTTCCGTCAAATCAATAAAATTGAAATATGATCTGTCATTTTTTAAATAAGCCAATAAAACTGGTTAAAAACAACAAGAGACGACGCATTTATATTTACGGATGATTAATTGACGGATTTATATTTAAACCCATCCATAATTAACTTAAAAAATATTAGACTAATTTAACTTTTTATAGTAAAATAAATAGATTGGTATGTGGCGTCATCTGCTTTTCTTCTGTCATCGAAATCTTACCTGAGAAAAAAAAAACAGAGTATATATTATAACCATAGATTACAGTTGAGGGTTGGAACCTTTGGTGTTACACAGCAAAATAACCTATTCTGCTTATATTCTAATCATTGAAATTTTGATTGAAATCGAATTATACAGAATGGCGCGTCATATACGACGCGGTTTTTGCAAGGAGAACAAAAGTTTGTGTTGAAATGAAATTTTCTGAGCTTATGTAAGTCAATTTAAAGTATTTTCTAAAATTATGTAGAGTTCTACAGGGTGTAACCAAAAAAAGTTACACATCAAAGTTATGTTTTTTGTAATGGAATACCCTAGATATTAATTGATTTTTGGATTCTAGTAAAAAAATAAAGGTTTGTTTCATTAGAAAAGTATATGACTAAAGTATCTTTTTCTAAATTAAAAATGAAACTCCAAATCTGTTAATTATACGAGCGAAAACAAAATGTTGATATTTTTGATGAAAGTTTGAAACACCCTGTGAAATATGTTAAAACAGCAAGAAATTTAAAAATGATTTTATCATCTAGATACATCCTTTCTCGATGGTTTCTTTTTTGGTTCATCTCATTAGCTTTATTTTTGTTGGAAATATTCGGTTTTAAAAAAAGCACTAACATTTTTCGTAATTTTTACATTAAGACCATGCCTTTGCTTTTGGGCCTAGTCAACACATCTAGTAAGTTCTGGTCCCGAAGCAGGCCTTCTTGACATAAGATTTGCTTCATTTAATCTTCGTCTTGTAGTCCGTTAGTTAATAAGTGCAATAAGTGCGTTCTTAAGTGCAATTCATTATCAATTTGAAAAGCTGGCAAAGGGCGGTTTCTTAGCGATAAACTTACAATAAGTCGATCGTCTCGATTAGAAGTTCTCCTACGAAGGTTCCTGGACGTCTATATTGACGTCCTCATGGACGTACTGTTTGACCAGCGGATCTGAAGCTACGGAAGGAATGCGAGAAAAAAAAAATCGACATTGCCACGTTTATCTATAAAATTGCAAAATTGAATTTTAACGTAGTTCATATATTGTTCGATATGTTTTATTTAATAATTTATTTCTTTCATTCTGTATAATCTGCTTATTATGAAAGTTCAAGATTTTTCAACGATATCATTGGCAAACCGGCATCGCCGCGCATGGCCGCCTATTCATCGAACATGATTGGCGAGAGTACGTCACAGGATTTGTTACCACGCGGTTGCCATGGCTTTTACGCCTTTCCTATTCGCTTGCTTTATCCCCAACTTCACGGTCTCTTCTGAAAAGAGTAGGAATATTGAATACTATTGAAATGTCCAGTGGCGGTGTTATTCTTTTGATAATTATTATTTTATTTCATTATTTTATACCGGTTATCCTAAACTTTATTCCTATATTTTTCGTATATTTGATAGTTAAGTTGTGTTTTATTGTTTTGTTATCTTGTTATAATGTTTTTCGTTCGTAGTTTTTAATTATTAATATCAAGTTTGATCGTATATTTGTGTTTTAAAATGAATAAATTTGTTAAGGGTAAGACGCTACATAGCCAGACAAGAGAAATAATAGCTAATTTATATAGGTAAGTAGAATAATAATAATATAATTAGAATATTAAAATTAAATATTGGCTAAAATAAAAAGCACACATTTTACCTAAACTAAAATAAATATAAATAAACGTGGATGAAATCTCATTTGGTTTATTTGTGTAAGGGGGTTATTAAAATCAAATGAATTTTTTTGGCGTAAATGTCAAAATAACAGATAAATATTAATGGAGCGGCCCATTAGATTGCAGAGAGAGATATAATTATATACGCGAAATTCGAAAATATAGCCAAGTATTATCTATTTGGATGAAACATATGGGTAGACAATGACCCAACCTTTAAAAAGTGCTGGCGGAGCGATACCATATCTGGTGTAATAGGCAATATTGGATCTACTGTTGAGTAAAATTATGTTTTGTTTGCGCTTCCAAAGTTAACTATTTTCAAGATTTTTTTTTGCTGGAAATAGTTAGTTATATCTAAAATTATGTATTATAGAAAAAAATATAGTTAGTACAGATATATAAACAAATATACCTCAAGACTCAGTCTTGATCATCTGCTGATGGCAGACATGGTTAGCGAAACGTGCGTCCAGTGTAAAATTAACAGTGTTTTGGTGTATTGTACTGATTTAGTGTTTTATTTTGCTGTGTAAGACCAAAGGTTCCAACCCCCAGCTGTAATTATTTCTTCTATTATATTAACAACACATAATAATAAAATGATTCAAAATATTTAAGGGAGCTTTAATAAAAGCTTTTAGTGTTTATCTGCTAACTCAACAGTAACGATTCAAACAGTATAAAGTTTTTTGAAAAAATTATTAATCTAAATATTATATTTATGATACACATTATTATCATAAAACACCGTACGCCCTTGCCTATTTTATGAATGAAATTGGGCGTGTTTTGTTTACAACTGCTTTCCCCTGCCGATACCCCGTAGCTACAGATCCGTTGGTCACACTTTAGTCATAATTCAAAGACTCTATGGTATTAAAATATTTTTGAAACCAGAATTTTATAGCAAATTCACTAAACTCGAATAAATAAATAATATATATTTGACTCACCCTGTATATCTATAAAAATATTTTTGAAATGTCAACTACTATTAAACATATATTTTGTAAAAGGTTTGGAGTGAAAATCTGAACTAGGAATCCTGATACAGAGCTTTTCCGGAAACCGGAGCCATCTTGTATGTGTATGCATTTGTATATGTGTGTGTTTATTTAAATACTAAGGTAAAATCAACGAATCTAAATAGGTAAACTTGGTAGTATATCTTATTAACAATACAATGCAAAACGTTTTATAAAAATTCGTTCACAGTAAATGAATTCCGAGGTTTGTATCTCATAAGGGCTTAAAGCACTCCACTATATATTCTAATGTTTTTTTAGTATTCTCTAAGACGGTATGGAAATTTGGGACAGTATAAACGGGATTAACCATTTTAGAACAAGCAATGCATTTTTCTCAAAATGCGAATAATAAAAATGTTTTTCCTCTTGTAAAGACAATCCGGAGACATACCTACTGTATATACAGGGTGTCCCAGAAATGAGTGCAGATATTTTAAGGGTTGGTAGATCTGGTCAAAATAAACATATTTCTCTTTACCATTTTTAAAATAAATTGAAAATAACCGAGTTATTTAACTTTGAAAATTTAAAAAAATAATCGCAACATTTTGAGAACCGCCGGCAGATATCGCCAACTACATCCAATTACCCGGAACAAGCCCGGATTTCAGTTAATTCGACGCACTGTGTTGCCATAGGGACAAGAAAGTATAAGTAGGTCATAAAATCACAACACCTGAGGAGTTTGCAGAGATGCATTACATTTTGGTGCACCTTATATTTTTAAGATTGTGATATTACATGAAATAAATTAAAAGTTAAATGTTAAAAAAGTTAAATTAAAAAACTTACCCAACATTAAAAAAGATACTTATGACAGATCGATGTAACTGCGACAGTTCTCTTTTTCGATATACACTTAACTAAAATACACTTCACTGTGCTGCTTTACTTGTACATGCTATTATAATAACTACTAAAATACCAGTCCCCATTTTTAACACATTATTTTCATATAGGCCTCATCACAATTTGAATCACTCATTTACAAAACACCTTGAAAAGCACACATTACTTTGAATACCTTTCTGAATGAATAAATGTTGAGAATTATTGTCTCTTACCGCCACTATTGTCACTTCCGAACTACTTTCAATCTAAGAAAATACATGTTTCACTCAACAATTTTAAATATGTATTTTGTTTTTTCGCTATTTTTTCTATGTATTTCAACAATACCATCGACAGCCTAATCGTCGCGTCAGCCGTCGGCCAAGAGAGCGGCGCATCACTGGTAACTGCTCCTTTGTCGCGCCGCCGTGTCGAGCTTGCGTCATGCGTGGTTGCCGTAGTTTCAACAATTTCAAATTCAAGACACTCGAAGCAATCAAATTCTTATTAAATTTTAAAAATAAAACAGAAAAACAGGAAAGGAAACAAACAAAACACAAATGAATTGGTTATTGATAAGGTCACAAAAAAGAAATTTCTAAAATGTTTATCGTAATTCAGAATTCAATACATCGAAAACAGTCCGACGAATAATCAATTCATTTTTGTTTTGTTTATTTCCTTTCATGTTTTTCTGTTTTATTTTTAAAATTTAATACGAATTTGATTGCTTCGAATGTCTTGAATTTGAAATTGTTGTAACTACGGCAACGTTGCTTAACATCGTCGTCTGACGCAAGCCCGCCACGACGGCGCGGCGACCGGCGACTCAAAGGACCAGTTCACATGCGGCGGTTCTTGGCTGACGGTTAGGCCAAAGAAGAACGACCGGTTAGGCGGTCGATGGAATTGTCGAAATGCATCGAAAAAATAGCGAAAAAACAAAATACGTTGTCAATAATTGTTGAGTGAAACATGTATTTTCTTAGATTGAAAGTAGTTCGTCAAGTGGCGATAAGAGACAATAATTCTCAACATTTATTCATTCAGAAAGGTATTCAAAGTAATGTACGCTTTTCAAGGTGTTTTGTAAAACAGTGGTTCAAATAAAACAGAGAAACATGAAAGAAAACAAACAAAACAAAAATATAGTTGGGCTGTTTTCTAAATTTCTTGAATTGAATTCTAAATTACGATAAACATTTTAGGAATTTCTTTTTGTGACCTGATTGTGAATAATATGAATCATTTTATTAAATTTATTCCAAAATAAAGTTATTTTGCAGCATAACAAAGATTTTCGTAAACGTCATAAACGTAATGTTTTTGTTAATTTTCGGTGGTTTTTGTTAAGTTTTCATTGAAAGGGTAAGTACTAAAAATAATTAATGTGTTTTTTTTCTATAATTATTAATAATGAGCACTGATAAAAGATTAAATTTAACATTCCTAATTTTTTGAGTAGAAATTTGTCTATGAATTTATGAATGTAGAACTATGTTTCGCCGAATTATGTAGAATGTGGATAACATAGGAGGTTGCAACACTGCATGGTTTAGATACACCGTAGGGAAATCTCAGGTGAATAAACAATTGGCACTAAAAAGGTTTTTCAAATTTCCCGGAAAATGTCAAGAAAAATTTTAAATTTTCAACATTTTTTTTTCGCAAAAAAAAACCTCATAGGCGTGTTTCTGGGGTTGAACTATACTACCAGTTAAAATATCTGCACTCATTTCTGAGACACCCTGTATAGTAGTAGTAATAATAAAAGAATTTTCATATTGCAGATAAAACAAGAATATGTCATTAGTCTTATACCTTTATCATCACAACAAAATGAGGTCTTAGTTCAGATTTTAAAACATAACTTTAACAATGTATTTCACAAAAGCGCAAGTTATCTCCCCGTTTATGCTTCGTTGCAGTCCCCATCGGATGTAAAAATTGAATATCTCTGTAACAGACAGTATGTGTATCCATTCGGTATTGCGCAATGATATGCTTTCTTTTGTGCCTTTATTATTACGTTTATCTTATCAAGCACGTGTTTCAATGCATCCTAAGTATTTCATTATTTTCTTTTAGTATTGTCATCAACCGAGCTTTAGGGTTTTGTTGTCGAAGAATGTTTCGTTACAGATTTTTTTGTTCTATTATCGGAGTTTGCTTTGGTGGAAACACGACAATTTAATCTGAAGTGATATTTTATCTCATATTACTTTTCTTTAGTGAAGACGCGGTAGAAGTTTTTAAATTATACGCGTTATTTATGACGTCTCAATAATATATTTGTCATTAACAACCTAACCAAATCATAACTAGCGTGTACCCGCGACTTCGTTCGCGTCGAATTAATCATTTGTAATGGTGATGATAAAGCAAAGCAAGAATTTCCATTAACATACAAACTGTATAAAATTTTCTCACATTTATGTCAACATGAGAAAAAACAATATGGCGACATTATATAATAGTTTCATCTCGTTGGAATTTGACTTTGGAAAAATCCGTTTGCCAAAAATAAGCTTTTTACGTCAAGCAGTTTCAGCATAATCGCAGTTAATCAATTACCCAACTTTTTGGAACACCCTCTACGATTTTTAAAAAAAAATCAAAATATGTAAAAAAAAAACAAAATAAATTATGCGTGTCCAAGCGTTTTCCCGATAGACTAACCGTTTTTTAAATAACAAATATTGTAATACCTGAGGGGCGTTTTCACCTTCTTGGAATTTGAAATTCGAGAAACCCCTCCTTATCGAACGTCTACACCCCACAGTCAAACCGTTTGCCAAAAATCAGCTTTAAACGTCAAGCAGTTTAGGATCGTGATTAATCAGTGAGTCAGTCACTTAAGGATTTTATATAAATAATAAATAAATAAATAAACAACGCTTTATTGTACAAAAAGCCAAAACGGTTTCATCGACAAAGCACTCACAAAACAAACAAAAGCAGAAAAAAAATACAAATAACAAAAAATACACAATACAAATAATACAATTCAAATAAATTTAAGTCATTAAAATAACAAAAAGAATATACATGGACAATTGGAGAACAGTACGCAGTAAATAAATATAATTTTAGAGTTATAAAATATTAAATACTTGACTTTTGACCAGTATGTGAGATGATCAAAATTTTAAAATTCAAAATTGTTCATAATTAAACATCAACAAAAAAGTCGTTTACCGTATATAGGGCTCTCTCCAGTAAGTATGATTTTAGAGCTTTGCGAAATGCGGGAAAGAATGAAAGCGACTTGATATTCAAAGGCAGATGATTGTACAGTTTTTGGCATTGTACAGTATTGAACCTTTAACTAGTTCTGAGCTCGGGGTTGGCAGATAAAGATCGTGTTCCGCATTCCTAAGTGGATAATTATGAGATGGCCTTTCGGGAATAGCAAGCAAACGGATTCAAAAATGAATAAAGAAGGAAGAGTCAGTATTTTGAAATTTTTAAAGAAATTCTGGCAGTGAGTTCTACTGTTCAGCCCCAATAAATATCGAACTGCTCTCTTTTGAAGTCTGAAAATACGATCAAATTTTGTTGCGCAGCAAGTACCCCAGAATGGAAGGGCATAACGAAGATGTGACTCAAAAAGGGCATAATAGGCTATTCTAGAGGTTGAGAAGTTAAGTTGCTTAGAAACTGATCTTAGCGAAAAAACAAGCAGCGCTTAGTTTCTTTGACAGAGCTTCGATATGAAAGTCCCATTTTAACTAGTTGTCTACAACAAATCCTAAGAATTTCACAGAGTCCACGACGTCAATGTAGTGTTATTAAGTACAAAAGGTTGTATAGTACTTTTATATGACAAAACTTTTGATAGGTTGAGGCATAGGAGATTAGAATCGCACTAAGATTTAATGGTGCGTAAGTCACTGGATATAGTATCATATATGTAGTCTCGTAACATCTGGGCCGCTCCAAGTGAAACTAGTATCGTCCGCAAAGAGGCAGATTTTACCGCTAATGTCTAGATTTGCAATGTCGTTGATAAACACCAGAAACAAAATAGGGCCACGTACTGAACCCAGAGGGACACCACATTCTATAGGCTTACAAGAGGACATAGACGTATCAATCCTCACAAGCTGCCTTCTGTTGCCAAGATATGACTTAAGCCATTCGAGCGGCACTCCCCTGAAACCATAGTATTGCAATTTGTTAATTAAGATATTATGATTTACACAATCGAAAGCCTTAGAGAAATCACAGAAAATGGTAGCTGTAGAGTGATGGTTATTCAAGCTAGAGTATACATTATTAAAAAGTGTCGTCGGGCACGTGTTACGCGTCAGAGTTACGCGAGAGATGCGCTACGCGTCACAGTTGACAATACAATGTCTACAAAGAATAATCTTAAACCCCCACTCGGTGGCCTTATTGATCCTTCTCCTGAGTCAGCGGTGCGCCTCAGCCAGCACGGCCATCCTGTAGAACTTTCGTCCTCGAAAGCTAATTTTCTGTAACGACAAAACAAAGCAAAAAGAATAATAATTTAGGCCAACCGAGAGACCAGCAATTATTGACAAAGTATGCATGAGTTTAACGTTTAAGATTATGCTCAAGATGACGATAAAACAAAATTGTGACGAGAATGCCTGAGAAGGCAATCAATATGCCTATAGAGAGCTGTCAGTATGCCTGCAGAGGGCGGTTAATATGCCTATCAGTATGCCAAGAGAGGGCGGTCAGTATACCTGAAGAGAGCGATCAATGTGCCTACAGAGGGCGACCAAAATTGTGCCTAAGATGGCGATCACTGTTTTGCCTGAGATGGCGATCTAAATTGTGCCTGAGGTGGCGATCACTATTTTGCCTGAGACGGCGATCAAAATTGTGCCTAAAGTGGCGATCACTGTTTTGCCTGAGACGGCGATCAAAATTGTGCCTAAGATGGCGATCACTGTTTTGCCTGAGACGGCGATCAAAATTGTGATATAGCAAACCAATGGGTTATTTGAGGGTCTCGTTTCTATTAATTAATTATTTTTATTTTTAATTAATTTACTTTAACTTTTGGATCATTATATCCTCTAAACAGACAATTCCTTTTCAAGAAACTTTCACCCAAAACAGACCAACCATTCATATGGTCTACTGGAGCCTTCAGTATCGGTCCTCAAGTGCCGTTTTTCTATGGTAATGTCGTTTTTCTATTTCAAAAGTACTGTGGACGTGTACTGTATTATCTGGTGTTTTGTACTATTGAGACTTCGATGTAGAGCTTTCTTCTAAAGATATCACTCACAACATGATTTTTTTTGCAATTGGGATTTATAACTGAGTATCTGAACATGGAACAGATAAAACTTCACAAAACACCAACACTAAATGTTCTCAACCACTTCTGATGTCGTCGGGCACGTGTTACGCGTCAGAGTTACGCGAGAGATGCGCTACGCGTCAGAGTTGACAATAACAATGTCTACAAATAATAATCTTAAACCCCCACTCGGTGGCCGTATCGATTCTTCTCCTGAGTCAGCGGCGCGCCTCAGCCAGCAAAAGATCGAACTTAGCATCATTTGTGCAACTGTTACTTAGAAATCCAAATTGATGGGTAGTAAGAATTTCATATTTAAGAAAAGATAGAAACCTTTTTTTAACCAATCTTTCAATGATCTTAGATAATGTGGGCAGGAATGCAATTGGGCGATAGTTCGAAGCTTCATCTTTATCTCCTCCTTTATACAGAGGAATAATTATTGCTGTCTTAAGGCAGTTTGAAAAAACTCCTTTTTGAAATGACTCGTTAATTAAAGTAGTAAGATGATTTAATTTGCATTCAGAAAGTTCAGAGAACATTTTGAGAGTAAGCCCATCAGTCCAAGACGAGGATTTGTTTTTAATACTATTAATTGTACTACGGAGGTCATCTAATGCTACGGGCGTCAAGAAGAAACTGTGTAAATTCTTATTTGCTTTAGGGAGATATGAAAGTGAATCATGGAAAGGAGTTATTGTGTTCACTAAATTTTTAGCCACATTAACAAGTGTTAAATCTTCAGGTGAATTAAAGACTGTGTCAGACGAAGAAGTTTTATTCCTTAAGTCATTTACAATAGCCCAAGTCTCCTTAGCGACATTGCCGGCTTTGGCTAGCCTCGCATTATAATAAATGTCCTTGGCAGGTTTTATAGTCTTACGATAAACCTTTCTATAAAGTTTCACGTAATTATGAAAGAAGACGCTGTCCATGATTTTTTAAGGTGAGATAATGAGCGCATGTTTTTTGCAGATATACCCAAGCCTGTCGTAGACCAGGGTATACCTTGTTTAATTTGGATAGGCCTAAGAGGAAACGCCTTGTACGCCAGATTAGACAAGGTATCCATAAATCTAGGAAATTCGGAATCGACGTCAGCCGAGAGGACAACCCACTCAGTTGTTAGACATAGGTGGTGAAAATTTAGAAAATTTTCATCCGAAAAAATACGGCCCAATTTGCGCGAGGTATTTTTGCATTTGGATTTTGCCAAAAACTTTGTCAATACTGCCTCATGATCAGAGAAACCTGAGTGAAGGACTCTACAGTCAACGAATTCCGGGTCAAAAGACGACACGACATAGTCTATAGTACTAGAGCCAGTTTTAGTTATTCTAGTTGGTGAGTCAACATGCATCAGTATACCAAAAGAATGAAAAATGGACTGCAGAGACTCCTTAGCTGAACACACACTGGAAAAGTCAATATTTAGGTCGCCACACAAAATTAATTTACTTTTTATAGGTAGGGTATATTAGTATAGATTTATTTAAGATGATGTAATAACATAGAGGAACATAACCAAATATTGAATAGTATTCCTAATATGGAATACCATAATTTCTCGGAAACGAATACACCTAATCGCAAAAGACAGTAATTTTTGAACTCTTGCCATCATTATTAGATTAGATTCCTACAGGTTGGTCTCGACCTCATCCACTGCGACCTTCTCAGATCTGTTTTTTTTTCAAATAACAAGGGGCCGTTCTCTGCCGGAAACACTGCGACCTGTGCGGCCTATTGTGTTTGTCCCATTCTCCTATCCCTGTACCCTGAACTAACTTATGCAGGTCTTTGATAAGATGGGAGCATAGTTCCTCCGGTTCTAGCCTAGCTTTCCCAAATAGAAACTGTCGCTTGCGATCCAGAGCCTCGCATTGACGTAATATGTGCTCCGCTATTTGAGGATCTTTATCGCGAGTCTGCAGCAAAGACTTCCTTGATACAGGTTGAGCTTGTTCAGAGAAACCTGTTGTAATCCGCACTTTGTTCTTGCTAAGCATTAGCAGTTCTTTTGCGGTTTAAAGCTAGGTCATTGGATAAAGACCCTGCTGTGCCTGTGTCCCTGTCTGTTTCTCCAGTGATATTCTGCTTTTCTCTTATCCAGAGTTTCAGTGCACTACGGGCCATACATTTGGGTATTTCCAGTACTGGCTTTGGACCAAGATAGGATGCTGAGATTCTTGCCTAGCTAGCTCATCGGATTTTCCGTTGCCTTGGATGCCGCTGTGGCCCGGCACCCAGAGTAATTTAATTATGTTCCTTCGTGCCAGAGCTCCCAGTTCACCTACGCATTCCCAGACGAGTCTCGACGATACTTTTGGGTGTATATGAGCGTTAAATGTCCTTGTATTCTTTAGTCATTCGTCTCGGGTGATATTTGTCGTTATATTCTTTACTCATTGCTATTGACTTATGGGAGCTATCATAAGTTACCGTTTCGTCTACCCGGCCTGGGTCAACCAGGCATGCTAGACGATCCTCTGAGAGTAGGTCTTAGCGGAGCAGAAGCACGGAGATACCTCCGACTGCTCCACGAAGGACTTGCTCCAGAGGAAGCAAAAGCGAAAACACTCCTCCGAAAAGGGGAGAGTAAAGAAACCAAGAAACAACCTGACTCATCTCCATCAAAGGGCACGCGAGGGAGTGAGAACGTCTCACCTCTTCTCCGGCAGGGAGAGAAAAAAGCCAGTATGGAAAGGAGGAAACAAGGAAGAACTGTTATCAGAGTAGGATGGTAAATACCCTGTCCTCTCTACAACAGGAGTATGATATGGGTTATGGACTGTGTGATGACTCAAGGAAGGGGGGCACAATCACAATAGATCTTTAAGGTCGCAGTGATTAACCCCCCCCCTTTTACTCATTCTACATTCTATAGGAGCTGTCAGTTGACCGGCTCAAATATGGACTAGAGCCGTGGTATATTTTCTGGGCGGGAACGTTAAATAACGAGCGCGATTTTACATCCGCGTGTGGGCGATTTCTGTCATTCATCTTCTCCCCGGTTTAAACTGGCAAAGCTTTTAATAAAATACATGGTTTAGTAAATACGATAACAAGATAAACGGGTTACTGGCGTAACTGCTTCGTTTCTGCCGACCGTTAGGCCATTCTATTCTGTTCGAAGTAGGGACGGAAAACAGTTAGGTATTTTATTTTATCGGGCTCTGAATAATTGAGAGAGGTTAATCAAATGCCTCGTTCGTGCTGTGTGGCGGATTGGAGGATGGTATTGCGGGAAGCTACGAAAATTAATAGTTCTTACAGAAATATCTTAATATTTTCAATTATCGTTTTATTTATTTACAGTCTATTAAGTAGCGTCGTACAGTGTAGATGTGTGTTGAGTCATCAGTCTAGCAAGTAGGTCAAACGCAGTGATCGATTTTTAAAAAATTATTTACGAAAAGTATAAATTATACAGAGTATCATATATTACATATATATTGATTTTATAATGGCATATGAAATACAGCAAGCATTGAAAATCATTAAGCAAGAAATTGTGCAAAGCAAAATCGAAATTAAATCTACGATAGAAGCCCTAGAAACGAGGATTTTGTTACAGATCGAAACGGCAAATAACAGAATTAAATATTTGGAAAAGGAAAATACAGGCCCGCAGAACCGAATAGAAATACTTGATGGTATTACGAGGAAAAATAACATATTGGTTTTTGGATTGGAAAGCAGTGAAAAAAATACACCAGAAGAAACTTGCCAAAAACTTGGTGAGCTCCTAGATATAGATCTATAAGTCGCGGACCTAAAAAATTATTATAATTTAAATAAATCAAAGAGTGTAGTTAAAGTAGAATTTATATCTAATTTAAAAAAAGTTGAAGTTCTTAGGCAGTGTAGAAAATTAAAAAACACTGGTGTGTCAATCTCACAAGATCTTACTGTGATACAAAGAGAAGAAAACAAGATATTAAGAAGACATTTAAAAAAGGCAAGAGAGAACCCTACCAAAATTTCCTACATTAAGGGGAATAAACTGTACATTGAAAATAGATCGTATACTGTTGAGGACTTGAGACAAAATTCAGAGGAACTAGAAATAATAACTAACAACAGTGCACCCTCAACTCCAGCTCCTATAAATAAAAGAAAACTACGACTTTCTACTAGAGAAAGAATTATTAGGAGAAGAATACAAGAACGATAAGATCCAACAGCATAGTGAGGCACTCTCCAAGAAAACCAGCAACGAAAACAATAATGTAATTCTTAGTGTCACACCTATAAACAAATCTAAGACTACTCAAAAAGTTCCTGATCAGATAACAGCAAGACGTTTGAGATCAGAATCTCAGTCGGGTATTTATAAGTATTAGAAGTTTTATTGGTTTGTAACTGGATTTGTATGATGAAATGATAATATATATTTTTTTGGTATGTTGAACACATAATATGCTTTAAAAATAATTGATAAGTAACAAGACTCATTTACAATATCTCATTTATTATTAAGTCTACATATCTTTATCAAATGGATGCGTACTTAAAAGATTTTATAATATCGGAAAAGAATGTATTGTAATCATTGACAGTGCCGAGTATTTCTATAATGTACAACCCTTAAGTGTATTTTTTTTCTAAATTTTTTTATGTTTTTTTTATTATTCTAACACTTGTACTATAGAAAATTTTTATTTATATTTTATGTATATATGGTATAATATTAAGTTGATTATTTTGTGTTGAAATATTATATTATTTATTACCTTTTTTTTTCGTGGGGGAAAAATCTGCAAACCAGAGACCGTAAATGGTACTGTCGGGGTGGTTGAGGTCCCTTACCGACTAAAAAACCTCCACAAACCGCTTTGAGTATCTCCCCAAGGAACTACCTTTCGGCATTACTTCTGGGGGAGGCAGTTTCAGTCAAAGTTGGACACTAGCGAGTGTTGTAAGTACAAAGCAGTACTAGAGCAGTATGGTAAGTACACTCAAATTATTCTTCTTTTTTTTTTACTTTCCAAACCTTTTGGCTTCGTTTTCCTTTGCAGATATCAGCGCCTCCATATATTCCCGGACTGCTTTCCAGTTCTCATTTGACTTAAGCATCGTTGGAACCCAGTTAGTGTAAGTTAGTTTCTCTGTATTTAGACTCTCCATTAATTTATTTCTTTCTATCTTTTAGGATTGTGTGCTCTGCTGTGTCGTTATCGTGGTCACCGTAGATGCATTTTGGACTATCGGTAAGTTTCATTTTATATAAATAATTCTTGAAGCATCCGTGTCCTGATAAACATTGTGTCATAGCGTAGGTAACTTCTCCATGGCTCCGATCTATCCAGTTTCTTATATGTGGTATAAGTTGTCTTGTCCACTGCGCTTTCCCGTCGACATTGTGTTTCCATCTGTCGCTCCATGTCTTCAGTAATTTTTCCCGGTTATACTCTCGCGATCTATCCGGACACGCCTTTCTCTGCATCCTCTCTTGTATTAGAAGATATATCGGTTAAGAATTCGAACTTTATTGTTCGATGGTCGGAAAGATTTTCCTCAGTCAAAACGCGCCAATTTCTCATCAGTACCATTGCTCTTGTCGTACCAAAGGTAACATCAAGATGTGATCTGCTGTTTCTTCGCACAAAAGTTGGTTCGTCTCCATTATTTGCCACTAACAGGTCATTTTGAGCCAGCCAATCTGCAACGAGCCGTCCCCTGGCATCTTCTTTTGTAGATCCCCATCTAAATATCTTAATTCTACATTTGGTGACACGTAACGCACAATAACAATACAGATCTGCAAAAGTCATTCCCCGTTTTTATATTTATTACAGCAGTCCTATCACATATATTTCGGATTATCACAGCAGTATTTAAGTTACGATCACAGATATACTCTTTTTCTCTGACTAGCGATTTATTTGGCTCAGTAATCAGGAGAACATCGCCGTCTATAGTGTCCTGCCAGAGCAGGGCATGTGCCGCCCTACTTCGATTTACATTTAACTGGGCAAATTTTAGCAGAATTTTTAAGGTTGTTTTTGCTCTTTTCTAATATCCTCTACCATTTTTTTGTAAGCGGGACACGCTATCGTCCCTGCTGTATGTCCTTCTTTGTCACACTGATAACACTTAGGTAGATTTTGGCATTCTACTGCTCTGTGCCTCTCTTCGCAACACCTGAGACATTTGGTTTTCATGTGATCGGTTTTACCACACTTATCAGCAAAATGTCCAAAATCGTAACATCGATAGCATTTTGGTGGTGTCAAAAGCTCCATTACCTTACAACTTGTCCACCCAATTTTAATTTGTCCTGATGTCAACATCTCTAGTGCGGGCGCTTGCGCTAGCGTAATTATGGCTGTTCTTTTGTCTCTCCTTCTTTTGTCTACCAATAGTTTAATTTCAAACGAAGTCGTTTTTGTAATTTCTTGTATAGGTGACTTTATATCTTCTTCTGTGTTAATAATATCAATACGTCTAACAATGAGAGTTTTCTTTTTTCTTGCCGTTTCAACCGTTCCTTGTTCGCCCAAATTATTGGCAACAGCCTGTCGGAATTTGTTATCACCCTCTTCTTCTTTTGATCTAAACTTTATTGTTGTGCACCACGATTAATATTCTAATTATATTTATATATTACCATATGTATGTAAAGGCTAATGAGTTTAATACCATATTATAATTCTTATTGTGTTAATATTATATTATATTTATTATTATACTTTTTATATATCGATTTTGTACTATTTACATGATTCTAGTTAGAAAAAATACAACTACAATAATTAAAAAAAAATAAAAAAAAATATTTTTTTAAAAATTGCATAAAAATATTTTTTTATACACAACATAGAGCGTTTCATATCATAATTGAAAAAATAGTTAGCTACTGATTTATTGTTTTGATTTAAAAGAATAATTAAATTATAAAATATAACAATAACATTCAATTCAGCATAAAGTTTCCTATGCGATTTTCTGCTTTTAAATATTATTTATAAAATTATTCAAATATTTTCGAATTATATCGGTCAGTTAATTCAATGATCCTGGATTTTCCAAAAATGGATATGTAGAATTATATAAATATGTAAAATTGCCTCTAAATAATCCGCTTGAAATAGAGGTTCCTCGCAAAAAATATTTGCCAGATTAAAATATGAAAACCAACCGATATTTCATGATTTTATCAAGCGATAGATAAAAAAAATTAGAAACAAAAGGCGTGTTTTCATTTGAAAGAAAACTATTACAAAATTTATAAGAATTTATACTTAAAGTATCACTCACACTTTTTTGAGCCACACCGCAGAAGTTAAAATATTTTCCTGAAATACATCCTGGTACATACTTTAGGTTTGCACTTAAACAAAATTCGCAAGTTTTAACATTGAAAATGTTTCTGTTATCCTATATATGGGAGCCTAAATCGAATTAAAATGCTACATTTGCCACACCATGACGTCATCACGCGTATACGTATAGGAAATCTCGGCGCGGCGGCGGCAGTCGGACATCGCTAATTGTTTATTGATATATCTTTATTAGTTTAAAAGCAAAAAATATGGGGTTTGCTTTGTTACCTTGTCAAGACATAAGCGAAACTTATAAATTGTTTCTTTTTTTCATTTAGGCCTTCGTTTTTCGTTAAATGAAAGTTATATTTAAAAAGTCCATTTTTAAACCAAATTTTCGCATGATTGAAATGAGTTATTCATGTTTAAAGTTTTTTTCGGTCATAAGCGCTAATGGAAATTTTTTTTTGTAAATAATTATAAAAAATTACTCCCTACGAAGACTTTATTTTGTACTGGATCAAAAAATAAGTATTTGTTTTCTCTACACGGTGGTATTAATATATCGATTTTTGATGATAGTGCTCTTTTTCCCGGTCTAATTTTGTACTACTTTTGGAATAAGGGTCCCCATATCACGTACTTGTACTTCCTTCCCTGAAAAATTCAGCTTGTGACACCGAAGTGGGATACATATATAAAAGCTCAAAGGGTTTTTTTGTTACATCCATCCCGCCGAAACCGCCTCACCAATCTTGATGATTCTTTTTTTAAATGAAAGGTATATATGTCCAGATTTGTTATGAAGTATTATTATATCGTTTAATCGGTATTTCTTTATGTAAAACGAATAAATATTAAAACATACCTGAAAAACACCTACACAAAATACCTCCAGAAATCAATTATTTGTCATTGTCAATGGTGTGTCAGTTAGATTATAGAGATTATATATCAAGTTTTTAGATATTTTAGGAGTCAGTTCATACCACTAGCTTTGGATACATCAATATTAGCACAAAGATTCGTTTACAGGACATTAGTGATTAGTGAATTAGTTATGCAAAGCGATTTTAGAAAATTCATCCTCTTAGAGTGTAAAATTATGTCGAACGATTTGTTGTATGAAAATCATTTACTAGAAGAATGAAATTCTACAGAAAGAAGAATAAGAAGAGATTTTTGAAATTCATCAACCAAATGGGTAAAGTTAGTAAAACATTATATAAACCTTCGTGACCTCTGGATTATACACATAAAAATTTGCACAAAGGATCATTTAAAAGACATGAGTTAATTATTTGGACATAGGAATTTATGAAATTCGTACCCTTAGGGAGTAGAATAGGGAATGAAAGTTTGCTGTACGAAAATGCATTACTATAACATCTAGAAGTATAACATATTATACAAGGGTTTATTTAGTGACATCAAAAATATGAACGAAATATTTCTTCTTCAAATCATCTTTCTAGGAATAAAAAATAACATAAAGAGAGTATTAGTGCTCTGGAAAAATAAAATAAAATCAGGGGAGTATATCAAGAAAAACGACAATTAGATGTCAAAGCTATTTATTTTAGTATACAGTTTATATGGGACCATAGGTAGGGGGTAAATGTCATTTTACTATATGTATATCCATAGAGGGTAAATGTCATTTTACTATTTATTATTTTCGAGAGATTTTCTTTTTTGAGATTTTGCAAAATTTCGACTTTGGTTCGAGTTCTAAAACACCCTATTTATAATTATTAAGACATAAAAAGCCGTCACAGAAGAGCGCCATAAACTTCGTTATTTAACATTCATCCATAACATTCGTTATTTAAACATATATATGTAATACACTCATATTAACACTAATCATATTTTTACGTTTTTATTCATTATTTTCAATGCCTCCCGGTTGCATCTTTGTAAAGGACTGTGAATTTTTTATTCTAGGAGCTAGATAAGGTCAGGTCTAATAAATATTATACATGGTCAGGTAATAGTTGCACTATTACCTGACCATGTATAATATTTATTAGAACTTAAAATTCGAACATATATGCCCGTAAAATGTTTAATTAATGAAACAGTTAACAATTCGTTTTATTCTATGATAAATACTCCCTCGTTACATAATATATTTTGCAATATGTCAGGGTTTAATACACAAATTAAAATGGGCTTTTGTCAAGACCGAAATTAAAAATTCTCTCTGGACGGTGCCATATTTTATACAATGCGAATAAATATTTTAAAACGAAAATATATAAAACAGAATATAGCCAGATGCTGTCCTCTACGTAGAAAATTTAAATAATATCTAACGTTGTATGCGTAAAATTATAGTTTTTAATTATTCTTATGTTAGTGTTTTTGAATTGTTGTATTTAGATATTTTAAATAGCTTTTTGTTCGTTCTTTGTGTTTTTCTTGTTGCTTTCTTTATTACCATATAATTTGACTTCACCAATTTAAAATGCAAAAATAATTTTAGGATTTTCTTGATTCGGTATATCAGAAGTATATGTATACCGGGTGCGTCTCAAAAGTGGCTCACCCTCATAACTTTTTTATTTTTTCAGATAAAAATTGAGATTTGGTATGTTAATATATGACATAAATTAGGATTGATTGACGTATTCAATTGTTTTCTGTCACTTCCTGTTTCACCGGAAATGACTTTGATTTTGTCAACTTTTGATTTTTAAATGGTACCCTCGGTTTTTCGTTGCTTGATTCGATAGAAAATGATACTCTGAATAGAATGACATATCATATGTCAACTTTGACATTTTTGCATATGGTTTATTTGAAATTATAACATGCGGTTCATAACGATAATTTGACTCGAAATACCAAGTGTGTGGTGTCAAATTATTCGTAAAAAAATACTTTTTCCAAATATGCTAATGAGCCACCCTCGTTCCATTTGAAAAAATTGAGATGTGATTAAAAATACGATTTGGGCATCTTTTAACCAGTCAGGACAACCCACGAATAACATTAGACGATCAAATCTATTTTTCCAAGGCTCCTTGATTAAAAATTAGTGTTTTTAAAATTAAATTTTGTTTTAAACAAAAATGTCAAAAGTTGACATATGATATATCATTCTAGTCAGAATGTCATTTTCTATCGAATGAAGTAAAAAAAATACCGGGGGTGCCATTTAAAAATCAAAAGTTGTAGTCATTTCCGGCGAAACCGGAAGTGACAGAAAACAAATGAATATGAGAATCAATCCTAATTTATGTCATATACTAACATACCAAATCTCGTTTTTTTATCTGAAAAAAATAAAAAAGTTATAGGGGTGAGCCACTTTTAAGACGCACCCGGTATACAGGGTAGTCCGGAACTGTATTCCGGAAACTTCGGCAGGATATTCTGCAGATAAAAAGAAGTAAAAAAGTTCGTATAAATGTATGTCTTAAAATGCTTACTTTCGTAGATACAGGGTGTAGAAGTTTCATTTTTATTTCGATTTTTTCTAAATAATTTCTGAAGAAATGTCAATATTTGGATGAAAATTGGTGTCTGGGAGTTTTTTGACATGAGAAATTTGATTTTGGTATCAATATGACTCCTACTAGTAGAGGGCGCCACCTACATGTGTTTTAACTGCTTTGAAGCGTAATAACTTTTCATCCGTACCTGTATAAAACTACTGAGTAAAAAAATATACATTTAAGAGGTTCTTTACGTGAAAAAGGTCCCTTGGTAAAAATCGCCACGAGCAACCGTTCTTAAGATATTTAGAATGGAAATAGACAATACATGTCATTACTGACGAAAAATAAGCACGTTGAGTAGATAGTTATTTCACTGAAATAATAGATTTGAGAAATTTTTATTTTTTTAAATTAATCATAAATTTTTTTGTAAAAAAATGATGATAAAACAGTTTCTGTTGAACTTTTGGCACAAAAACATTTCAAATTTATGATTTCAGTCTAATAACTATTTAGTCAACATGTTTAATTTATGTCAATGATGACAGGTAATGGTAATTTCGATTCCAAATATCTCAAAAACCGTTACTCGCAGCAATTTTTACCAAGAGACCTTTTTAAAAAACGTCGTTAATGTATATTTTTTTACTCAGTAATTTTATACAGGTACGGATGAAAAGTTATTACTCTTCATACCAGTTAAAAAATATGTAGGTGGTACCCTCTACTAGTAGGACTCATATTGAGATCAAAACCAAATTTCTCATGTCAAAAAACTCCCAGCCATCAATTTTCATCCAAATATTGACGTTACTTCAGAAATTATTTGGAAAAAATCGAAATAAAAATAAACCTAACCGAAACTAAGCATTTTAGGACATACATTTATACGAACTTTTTTACTTATTTTTATCTGCAGAATATGCTGTCGTTTTTTTGTCTGTTCATTGTTAATAAAATTCATTTTTAGGATTTGTTAGTTCATGCAGCAAACGTAATATGAAAACTGGAGGTAGTATTCGTATAAATGGAACCTGCCCTTCACGAATTTTAGTGAAAATAACTACAGATGGTAATCATGATATTTTTTGTGTCTAATACCTACGTAATGCATAAAAAAATACAGGTCAAATTCAAGCCAAATTTGTGGAAACACACGTGGGCCATACAGATGAGTTGAGAACAAAGCGACTGTCAAAGGTGGAACAAAGTATTATTGTGGGACAATTATCAGCAGGGGTATCAAATGATAGAATAATTGAAGATGCGAGAAAAAATATTCAAAATAATAAAGTTGAGAGGATAAATTTAGTAACAAGAGGAGATTTGGCATATTTGATTCGCAAGTACAACATTGATAAGAAGAGAGATAATGATGATATGACAGCTACAGCCCCAAAAAATTGAAGAATGGAATACACAAGGAAATAACCATGCATTTTTATTTAAGAAAATTGGTAATTAAATCAAATATTGATTAAAAGTTTTAAAAGAAGGTTATATTATTATAACATGTTTATTTAATTTGAGGTGAAAATTATCCAGGTTTAAAAGATGAAGATTTTGCAGTGGGGTATATGAATGCTGTTATGGAAAAAGTTTCCGGAATACATTTCGGACCACCCTGTATATCAGAAGTCTTCTAGAACTTTAAAAGTAATTTATAGTAAAACTAATAATAACTAATTTTAATTTGCTAATTTCATTTTAAAATTCTAGACTCTATATACAGTCCAACAACAGTCCATTGTCTCCGAAACATTCGAATCGTGACTATTCGCGAAACTGTTATATAGTCAGAGAGTTTGCGAGAAGTTTCAACCTTTCCTTGTTGGAAGATATTGACAGAATCTCCATAACTTTAGAATAACATTTTGGAAAGTTCCGAACTGGATCGGTGATGCATATTGGCATTTATGTCAAGTTTCATTTGGTCAAAACGCATCGCTCCAGAAATGAGGTTTTTTATAATAATTATAGAAAAATTAAGTTACATTTGGATAAAATTAGTTGAAGCATTATTGAACAATGGAAAATAGTGAAAATATAATTTTCCTAATAAATTTTGTAAGTAGATGTATAATTAATAGTAATTTCGAAAACAGATTTTCTGTCATTAAATAATTTAACATAATATTATAAGAATAAACAAAGAACGGCATCAGAGTTGGCTTCGAAATCCACATAGCTGTTATTTCATATCATACGAAATATTCAGTACCTATAAAAGAATTTTTATTTTTGTTATTTATTCTATGTTTAACATGAGTATATTTGGAATACATAAACACGTATTTTTTATGCAAAGATATTTTCGTCAAACGTATTACAGATATTACACATTTTAATATGGCAACACTGTCGCCTTCAGTTCCACACCGACTTCGATATGCCTTCGCTGACCGAATTAGAGAACGAGTGGTGGCCCACCGTACAGCACTTTAGATGTAAGGGGATATCAAATCAGCCTTGTCACGAATTCGCCCATTAAGTTGCGTATCTTCCCATCGATCTTAATTTCGAAGCCAGCTGTGAAGCTTTTTTTTTATTGAATCTTATGTCATTGGCTCTGGACCAAGATAGGTTGCTGATGATCCTTCCGTACCTAGAACGGCTTTTTGGTTGCCTTGGATGCCGCTGTGGCCCGGCACCCAGAATAATTTAATTCTGTTCCTTCGTGCCAGAGCTCCAAGTTCACCTAGGCATTCTCAGACGAGTCTCGACAATACTTTTGGACTCATAAGCGCCCCAAGTGCCGCCTGACTGTCTGATCATATATTGATAAGCTTACCTGAATAAGCTCTTCTATTGTTTTCTCTCGCATATTGTAGAATGGCGAAGATTTCTGCCTGGAATACTGTTTAATATTTACCCAAGGGAAAGGATAAGCTTACCCTTGGTCTTTTTCCAAATACTCCAGCTCCTGTTCTTTCAGCCGTTCACTTCCTTTGACCAATCTGTATACCAGGTTAGTCCGTCCTGAAGGAATGTTATATCTGTTCACATTTTCCGATCCATTTTGTTCACTTCGAATGGTTTGTGGTAGTTATAAAGAGGGGTCGTTTGGTCCGATCTCATTTGGAGTAGAGGTCGGTTACACAACTCGTGTGCTACGCACTTGTTTTGCACCTTTCACGCGCATATCTTAATGATGCTGTTAACTCATCAATTCATTTCAATACAAACTGTCGTTCTCATTGTATCCTCGGAGTCGTATGAGAGGCGCCACCCTGTAGTATATTATACCACCCTATATCCTAATATTCAATCATGTTCTAAATAAACTTTCAGGCAATAATTTTCAAAACTTTTATGAAGCTCATTAAACAGTCGAGTCGTTATTAAACTGGGCAGATTCATATCGACCTTGTGTCTCGTTCAGAGCGGCATGTCGCGCCATAATTTATTTTAATTAATATTTTATTTCAAATTAAGCTCCAACTTCATTAGCCGTTCGGCATAAATCAATTGACAGCACCGATGGGACACATAATTACGTAGCGTTTTGACGGTTATCGACACAATAAGCCTCTCGTTATGGTCTAATAGGTTGTAATCGAATTTTATATTCAGAGGCCGGTTGTTATCGTAATTACATTGAAAAGTTGGAAGAATACTAACATTATACACTTCCTTGCACCTGGGTAAGCTTTAAAAATGGAGGGTGGTGACTACACTAGCGGTAGTCAGACGACTTCATGAAAAAATCTAGAAAACAAGTACCTTAATGGAGTTAACTCGCGTGTATTATACAATATTTTATCTACGTCTAACTATAAAAACACACAATAAGTTTTAAAAATTATTGTACTTAACTATATACCTATCCTAAAAATCAATTACTTTAATACCTTTGTCCAAATAACACCATGCATGGCAATGTCAATATGACAGTAAATAATAATAATGTCACTAGTTTAAAAAATGAGCGATTTGGAAAGTATTTCGTCTGACATTGAAGAAGAGGCATTCAGAGCCATTTCTGGATTGCTTCCAGCAAGATCAAAACAGAAGTATGACTATACATACTCTAAGTATTAAAAATGGTGCACCGAAAAAAAAGTACACAACTATGGAATGAAAAGGTACTCATAACATATTTTTCCAATGTGTCCGCCACTTATAAGCCTTCGTCTCTTTGGGCTTTCCACTGAATGATACGTACTATGATATCTATTAAAATGAATATATAATATATATACTTTATCAGGCATTTACTTGAGATTGTACTTAAGATTGTTCAAACTGTATCATTAACATTTACAATAAATAAGTTTTCATTTTTTTATAATTATTATCAGTAGAACAATTTATTTGTATTTAGTAGGTATTTAGTGCAAAATAAATATTTTACAAAATATTTTTTTCTCTTTGGTAGTCATCTGAACAATAATCTTAACAACAGGTCATCGCCAACGGTTCTCAACATGTTGCCATTGTTTTTTAAATTTCATAGTTAGTCAATTTATTTTAAAAATGGTAAAAAGAAAATATCTCTCTTTTGATCAGATATACCACTTCTTAAAATACTTGCACTTATTTCTCAGACACCCTATACAGGGTGACTTATAAATAAATGCAAATATTCATTCAGGGCTGGTAGATCTCGATAAAAGAAATATATTTTCTCTTTACCGTTTTTTAAATAAGTCCAAAATAAGCGAGATTTTACTTTAAAAATTTGGAAAAAAATGTTTTTTAGTTAAATTTTGAGAACCACTGGATCATTCTTTCTTGTAAATTTAATCTACTACATATGTTGCCATATTATGAAATTATTAAGTTTTCTAACTAAAAATTACAAAATTTCCAAGTTTTTTTTTCCAAAAAATCCAAATTTTCAAAATTTTTTGCGAAAAAACCCTCACAGGTGTTATTCTGGGGTCGAAATATACTACCCCTAAAAATATTTGCCCTTATTTAAGACTCACCCTGTACTATATATTGAGAAGATATATATTTTTCCGTGACATAAACACCAAACCACTTCCAACAGCATTAAAAATTCATAACTTATCTAATAACACCAATTTAAAGGGAAAAAATGATTCTGAATAAAATATGGAACAGAGTAATGCATGGCACCGCACGTATATTCGCCGAGAAAAAGACCATATATTTTCGGATTGTCAAGAAAATTTTGAACTCAGCACGAAACTGTTTCCTTCCATATGAATATGAAATAAATCTCCATTAGAATAAAGGTATCATTTGTTTTAAAACTGACAAATACTTTATTTTAATATGTTAGAGAAAAACGTGTATATTTTTTGCTGAGATTTGATATTATATGAGCAATATTTATAATATAATACAGCGGCGTGGCGTGGCGTCAATATAAGATGTAATAAGTAACTGTAATTAACATTTTACCAACACAATATTTTTTTTTCATCTTAAAGTTACAGAAATAAAATATACAAAAATGGTTAAAAAAATTGGTCAAGTGCGAGCGCGCGACGAAGGGTTCCGTACCATTCATTATCTATACAACATTAGACACTATTTTATTATAAACTTTTTTTCCGATTTAGCTGAAATTGTGAATGCGCGTATAAGTAATTTAAAAAAATGAAGAAACATATTACTAAAAATTGTATTAATCAATAATAAATATGTAAAAAGTAAAAATATATATGTAAAAATATGTAAAAATTAAAAAAAAAACGATTATAAAAAAGTCGCCTTGACTAGGATTCGAATCTGCCTTACTACGGCTCCAACGTCATGGAAGCGTAAAGTCCTAACGCTTTAAAACACGCGGCCACCTATAGGCGAGGACTTGAAAGATTCTAATTAAAATTCTTACTTAAAAAATAATGTTTAGTGAAAGTACACTTTTTTATTTATAAACATTTATTTAATTCTGTTTTTAGTATTGTTCTTATAGCGGCAACATAGATACATTATCCGTAAAAATTTCAACTGTCTATAGCTATAACGGTTCATAAGATAGACCTTTGTGACCTAAAAAAGCAAAAAACCTAGATGAATTTCAAAGTTAACTTTTTAAAAATTCAGATGCTGCAATAAAACGCCATGCGATGCAAACCTTATGCACAAAACCGGACATGTTTCTATCTGGTCGTTGTTTTTAGGTTATTATTCTGTTCCGTTTTAATTAATCAATAAAAACATCCCACGCAGCACAATAATAATTATATTTTATGCCCGTTTGTGCTGTCAAACAAAAATATTTATTTTCCTCCGTCTATTTATAGGATCGTTTAGAGTTATGCCGTGGATATTAAATTGGCAATCAAATTAAACCGGGCTTTTTGTGAATGAAAGTTTTAATTAATGTGTTAATTACTGACACGTTTATTATATATGCGATATATCAATTTTTGAAATGGCGCGCCGGCTTTTGTATTTTTCATTTTAATGGTCTCTAATTAAAATTTATATATTTAATTGCGTCTGGTTGGGTGTTTTTGTGGGTGGTTATAGAAAAATACAAATTAAGTATGGTTTGAGAGTTTAAAATGGCGTTCTAATTTTGAATTAAAATAAAAGATATAATAACTATAACTGTCATCCATCGTTGGATAATCTAAAATTATACAGGGTGGTCCGAACTGTATTCCGGAAACTTGGGCAGCAGATTCTGCACATAAAAATAAGTAAAAAATCGTATAAATGTATAGTGTGACCAACGGATCTGTAGCTACGGGGTATCGACAGGGGAACGCAGTTGTAAACAAAACACGCCCAATTTCATTCATAAAATAGGCATGGGCGTACGGTGTTATATGAAAATAATGTGTATCATAAATATAATACTCAGATTAATAATTTTTTTCAAAAAACTTTATGCTGTTTGAATCGTTACTGTTGAGTTAGCAGATAAACACTAAAAGCTTTTATTAAAAATATGTAAAATTAAAAAAAACGATTATAAAAAGTCGCCTTGACTAGGATTCGAATCTGCCTTACTACGGCTCCAACGTCATGGAAGCGTAAAGTCCTAACGCTTTAAAACACGCGGCCACCTATAGGCGAGGACTTGAAAGATTCTAATTAAAATTCTTACTTAAAAAATAATGTTTAGTGAAAGTACACTTTTTTATTTATAAACATTTATTTAATTCTGTTTTTAGTATTTGTTCTTATATATATATATATATATATATATATATATATATATATATATATATATATATATATATATATATATATATATATATATATATATATATATATATATATATATATATATATATATATATATATATATATATATATATATATATATATATATATATATATATATATATATATATATATATATATATATATATATATATATGGCGAGGACTTGAAAGATTCTAATTAAAATTCTTACTTAAAAATAATGTTTAGAAAAGTACACTTTTTATTTATAAACATTTATTTAATTCTGTTTTTAGTATTTGTTCTTATATATATATATATATATATATATATATATATATATATATATATATATATATATATATATATATATATATATATATATATATATATATATATATATATATATATATATATATATATATATATATATACTTAAATTCGCCCTGTGTTTCAGAACCTAAGGAGGCTAGGAAAAACCTATGCATTATTGTATCTCTATTCATAAACGAGAAATCCCATAAAACACACGAAAATAGAATACCCTGTAGAGATATGATGCGCAGTAATAAAACGTGGTATTAGATAGTGGATAGATATTAACTGAGATATAGTTTCCATTCTGTTGCAAAGCCAGGGTCTTCAAGGATTTTTTAAATATTTTAGATGAACTGAGAGATGAAAAAGATGTTGGTGCTTTGTTGTATTTTTTTAACCATCCACAATTAGTAATGATAAATTAGATCATCCTAGGCTGCTAACAAGCGAAAAAGGTCTGACTGCAAATGTTGAACATTGATGCCTTGAAGAATTGAATGCAGAGCTCTCGAATGATGCAGAACGAAGTACATCTATTACGATGTACTGTTCGGGTCGCTCTCAGGGGTCGGGTAAAGCGTGTGTGTGGCCAAAGGAAATATATATTATATTTCAGAAATCTGCCTAAAACTTAGCCCGATCCTGTCATGTTAAGCCACACCCAAAAATCCAAACACACGTACTTTGGTAAAGACTTAATTAAGACTTGCAGAGCTTCAGCATTTGCCATAAAATAGCGAGCAATTTGTTACAAAACCATATAAATTATATATCACTGTAATCACACAACCTCAATCTATTTCCCTATTGTAACGGAATTTCAAATTATGTCTTTATTTTTGAAAAAATTTAGTCCAAACATAAGGTATATTTTGTTGATGTTTTCGCTACTTTTTCGGAATAGTGAAATGGACTCTTAACTGAAAATATTTACTCTACTGTCAAAAGCTATTCAAATATTGGGTGCATTGGACTGCTCTAGTTAGTTCGTTGATTGATCATCAGTCTATTAGAACGAGAGCAGTTTATTGGACCCAAATAAACAGAAATTAAAATATTGGTAATATTTTCAGTCAATTTACAATCAGAAACAATACAACAGAATAAACATTCATTCCCATATAGAGACATTAAAACATCGCGGTTTGACACCGAAACGACAATATTTACTGAGCAGTATTTGTTTTCGTGTTCGGCCGGTTTTCCTACTCTGGTGCTGCTACTGTACGAATAATTCGGCTTATATCAGAGAATTTTAGGATGCGTATGATTAATAATTATTGATTTTGTATTCATAGCAAGGAAACATTAACTGATTAAAAATAATTATGTTTCATTTTGGCATTTAACTTAAAACTAGACTTTAATAACAAATTAGAGTATTGGAGTACTAAAAGTAGGTATTTGCGGAGATAACCAAAAACCACTAATTTTTAATTGACTATTAAGCCCGAACACAGTTTTTCAGAGAAAGAAACTTAATTAACAAAATTTATAGGAAATTATACCGGGTGCGTCTCAAAACTTTTATATTTTTGAGATAAAAAAACGAGATTTGGTATGTTAGTATATGACATAAATTAGGATTGATTGACGTATTCAATTGTTTTTGATCACTTCCTGTTTCACCGTAAATGAATACATCTTTTGATTTTTACATGGCACCCTCGGTATTTTTTACTTTATTTGATAGAAAATTGGACTCTGAATAGAATGACATATCACATGTCAACTTTTGACATTTTTGCGTATGGTTTATTTGAAATTATAATATGCGGTTCATAACGAAAATGTGCCTCGAAATAATTTTCTTTTTCTTTTTCTTTTTCTTTTTCTTTTTCTTTTTCTTTTTCTTTTTCTTTTTCTTTTTCTTTTTCTTTTTCTTTTTCTTTTTCTTTTTCTTTTTCTTTTTCTTTTTCTTTTTCTTTTTCTTCTTGTCCAATGAACTTATTTTGGTTCCAAAAATACGTAGTAGTTATCCACGGAACATTGGGACACCCTGTAAATGTAGTTATAACCTACAACCAAATACTTTAAACTACTTTAAATTTAAACAATTCGCTGACTTAATCACGTCACAATGGCCAGTCGTTCAATTTATAATAAAGAAGCTATAAAATTCTAAGCTAGGAGTCATTTAATGAACCAGGCAAATGTAGCAAAGCTCAGTGCGAAATAATGCTATAAAATCTCTCAGACGCAAAGGTTTCGAACTTCTTAAGGACAATCGAGTCCTTCGGGATTACTTCTAGGGAAGGCTTTATTGTTTGGCCCAGTAGGTACGTTGGCCTCATGGAAAATGCAACACCTTAGAAATATACAAAAAGACGAGACTCTAGTCTTTATTACTTTTCTAAGATAGGATTTTATCTGGACAAGGGAGACGAGAAAGAAAATTAGTAGGAAATAAAACTGAGTATTTTTTTTTGTTTCCACATTTATTTTATTTTTAATGGACATGGACATGGAAGTAGATATTCGCTACAATCTCTTATTAATTATTAATGGTTTAAAGCATATAATTTGATGTATGTTTTTTTTTCAGAATTTACTACCCTAGCTTAATTAGAATGGAATGGCTTTACCGCTCTCAACAAAACCTTTACCGCTGCAGACCATTATAAAGGCAGTGGTGCGTGACAGGAAAAATATTGGGCTTGATTTGACAGGGGTTCGCTATAAGGGGCCCCAGTATTGCCCAAGCTTCGAGAAAAATGATATCCGGTTGCTGTAAAGGAAAGAACTCCATTTAGTATATATGTATACTCCGATTTTAATAAGTTTGCTTAGAAAATTTTCTATCTAAATACTTGAGAACAAAATCGATTAAAAATAATGTTTTATTCGTTCTGTTTATTTTGTTTCTAATTCAATTGTAGGTATGCTTATATTGTTTTTATTATTTTCAAAAAAAATTTAACACACGTGCTACAGTAGATTTTAATAATCTAGTCTACTCAAAAAAGCTGAAAAAGATACTCGAAGAAGAAGAAGAAGAAGAAGAAGAAGAAGAAGAAGAAGAAGAAGAAGAAGAAGAAGAAGAAGAAGAAGAAGAAGAAGAAGAAATAGTTATCTTGAGTTGTGACCAGGTCTTTGTTTTAAAAATTCATATATATTATATATTTCAGAAATAAGAAACAGAGAGAATAATGTAAAAATAATTTTACCGCATGCTTTCGGATTGTTTTTCCTCATCGAATTCGCTTTATGAAACACAAAGGACCGAAGTTTTAATAAAACTTTCTTAAAAACTTTTGCCCCAGTGTCTCCTTTGTGGGAACCGAATCAAAATACTAGTTTTAAAACTTTTCCGCCGGGTTTATGTTCGAAATTTATGTATGTCCGTAATAAATAATTCAATTTTGTATTCTATTTTTCTAGTCGGCGTAAAAGCAACTCAAGAAATTTTAATAATCAGAACTTTTCACTCAAGGAATGTATTTTTTTATTTGTTAATTTAAAGTTTTTAATATAAGCACAGAGCGATTTATATTTGATATCAATTAAACTTTTAGTTACGCAATCGAGGGCGCGATTTTTAAATTTATTGTTGGTACCCATGGAGATATTCGGCGCCGGGTTGACTAACTGGAATCTAAATTTCGCGCTGGGGATTTAGGTGGTAGCTCTACTGTAAAAAATGTCAAGCTGCCGCATTTATTTATTTCCTGACACTGTCATTCGTTTTGACACTTTAGTTTTGTATAACGGAATTTTGGTTTATATAAATAGTGTTGTGATACTTTAAGTATAAAATCTTTACTAGCAGACCTTGCAGTCGATAATTATTGTTCTTTTTAGAACCTCTGTTAGTGCAAAGTGTACAAGCTTATTAGATGTAAAAAACTCATCGCAACTTTATTAGAATATTTTGAACGGAAAAGCGGTAGTAATGTGATTTGTGCCTTAAGTGCTGTTAGAATGTAGAATGTAGAATGACTAAGAGGGTGGGTTAGGTTGTGATTTAGGTTGTGTGTTAGCTTAAAGATCTATTGTATCCCCCTTCATTGAGTCATCACACAGTATATAACCCAACATACCCCTGATGTAGAGGGGACATGGTATTTCCCATCCTCCTCTGACAACAGTTCATCCTCCGAGGGTACATACCCTTCCACGGTTGGAGTTTGGCCCTCCGTGCCGCCCTTCACAGTCGAGGAGCTTGCCTCCGGCTGAGGAACCCGTTAAGTGGAGGCTGGGGATCTGTCCCCATTTTCTCCACCTCTTTAACTTGGTCTCTCCTTAGACCTGATACTGGTGTTGTCCCGTGTCTATAATAGAGGATATGTCCCTCTTTCTCTATTGCCTCCTTGGATTTGAGGTCAATTTCTATTGTGAGGACCTGACCATGACCCTCCTCCCTCGAGTTGATGACTCGACAACTCGATGTCCTTACATTGAAGTTCTGACCCTGGATAAGGCTCAGCAGGTAGGTGGTATCTTTCCCCTTGCTCCTCGGAAGAAAGACCGTGATGGCCGCCCCTTTAGGGAGGTATTCTCCCTTCACTGCAACCAGTTCCGGCCCTTGCCAATTTTTAAGCTTAGGTGCGATTTCCACCAACCAATTCGCCGATTCTTGAGATACACAATCTATGAGGATCATGTCCACCCGAAAGTGTATCCCCGTAAAACGCAGCTCACCCATATTTTGTAGATCGTTGTGTTGCGATCCGATCTCCACTACTTCGTCCAGTAAGTGCTGTTAACGAGGTGAGTTTTTTTTATAAAAATTACACTTATTAATTCTAAAATTAAGTTTATAGAATAACACACTCTAAATTAAAAGTTAAATTTAACATTTGGAATTGTTTAATTTAAGTCTGTCCATATTTTTTATTAAATATGCTAATCTTAAACACAAATTCGATAACGAAATAACGCAAAACACCCTCCAGTCGCTAAGTTCATTTCTCGAAATAAATTTCCACTTCGGCGAACATTTATCAATAGGCTTATTTAATTTTCAATATTAGATTTTACAGTACATGCACAGTTGGATGGTATGGCGATAAATCTGCATTGCAACCTGCCTGTAGTAATATTGTTAAAAAATTACCATAATATTTTATATAAAATTGGCAATCTAAGTAAATCTAAAACAAAAATTTGCAATATTAATACAATGTTCAAATATTAATATTTATTCTTTCGCTTGTACTAGTAATTTCAGTAGAAAAATAGTTAGAATAAATATAAAGAGAAAACAATTTCAACAGTTTCTGTAGAACCTTTGGCAATTATGAGAAATATCTTGAGAACCATTACCGTAGCGATTATTACCAATAGAACTTTTTTACTTTAGAAATGATAGAAATATATATATTTTTTTCACTCAGTAGTTAATATACGTACGGACAAAAAGTTATTACAGAAATCAGAAATTATTTGGAAAAAATCGAAGTAAAAATGAAATTTCTACACCCTGTATCTTCGAAACGAAGTATTTTACACAGAAAATCAATATTTTTTTAAACCAAGAATATAAAAATTCTAGAAAATAATATATGCTCCATTAAGAATATTTTTTTCTACCTAAGACATTATTCTTCAAATAAGAATTTCAGTTATTTTAATGACAGAAATAGTTGTTTATGGTACTAGCGTGTTATCTTACATATAAGTCATGCTGGGAAATGTTTAATTTGCTAATTTTCTCAAGTGACTTATACGTTATAACAGGCAAGTGCCATACAACAGTTTCATGTCCAATCTCTAATGAATAATTGATTTAAAAAGATCTACCAATTCTACTTTTATTGTTGCGAATTAATAAATTATCAGGGTGCGTTTTTGTTACTATGTAATATAGATGTGCGTTTTTTTTTGTAAAAAATAAATAGCACTGACATTAAGACGTCATTTAGGTAAATTGCGATTTTTTAACGATAAAATAGTGAATTATCAACCAGCAAATCAGATTTTAAAGTTCAGGAAGATCTTCCGCAAGTACTTGCGCTTACAACAACCTGAGCAATACACTGGCCAATGTATGAGAAGATCATCCGCTACATTACTGGCAAATGCAGGAGTGAACATGACAACGTTAAAAAGACACGGAGGATGGCGATCTGCAACGGTTGCGGAAGGATATATCGATGAGTCCATCAACAATAAAATAGAGATTGAGAAAAAGATTCACGGTGTTGTAAGTGTTCCAGAACGAGCCGTTGTAATGACAGAGCCTATTTCAAGCAGTGGAGGGACAGCATCTGGAGACATTTTCATTTAATGTTAATATAAATAAATAATTGCATTAGTAATTTATGAATAAAGCTTAATCATTTCTATAAAATGGCGTGGCTTTGAAGTTTATAACCCACAAAATTCTAAAAGTTACTGGTTTGTGGAAGTATGCTTTGGAATTAAATAAGACAATAGAAAATTTCATTAATGACTTATATTTAATTAACAATTATAAACAATCAATGTAATTGGCTGTGACAGTCTCGATTATATGAGATTAGATATGCAACTGGAATACTTAAGTGTTTCTGCTTCGGTTGGTTGGGAGAAAGGCCTCACCCTCTTCGCTGCACTCGTCCGCTGGTGGGTCGCGTGATTGTCCGGCTAACGTTGGAGAGCTTGTGAGACTCCACCAGTCTCAGTGCGTGAGCTACTTATGGGGAGGGTCAATTCTCGTATCTTCCGAGAAGATAACAAACAGCAGTATTCTACTCAACACAATTGATAAGTACCCAGTTTTGTGGTGGTGTTTTAAATTACCAATTGAACTGTCTGTTGGTTGCCAATGAAGGTACAATAAAAATAACTTATGATTAAACAACATATTAGTGATTCAAATAAACAATAATCAATATCTAAATCCAACTACTAATTATTATAGTAAAAATTATAATTAAAATTTACAAAAGAAAATAGGCAATGACAGTTTAAATTAGTTATAATTGAAAAGATTGTCCAAATTATTTAAAGAATATAAAGAATATAAATTAGAATTATAAAAAAAATATAAAAGAAAAATATTTTGCTCTCTCTCTCTAGAAAATTCCAGACCACCACAATCACTTCGGTACGACTTGAAAAAAAATATATATTGTTACAGTAAATTATTTGATTTAATTTGTAGACACGTGTAAAAAGGATAAAAAAATATGTAAGATAAAAAAACTAGAAATATATGAAAATTTAAATTAGAACAAAAGTTAATACTAAAATGCGATATTAAAAGATAAATTAAAAAACTAGTTTGAAAGATAAAGGTAAATAGAAAGATAGGATAAGATACGAAAAACGATAAATGCGGCAATTCGACAGATAAAAACTAAAAAAAAGATATGTCACTCTAGGAACAAAGATAATGCATCCGCCAAATAAGATAAAGGTAAGATAAGATAAATTTGGCAGATACGAGATAAAGATACGTTCCCTAGAGTGACCCAAAAACAACAAAAAAACAAAAATCTATCTGTCGAATGGCCTGCCAATAGCCACCACCACTACAGGGTCCAGATAAAACAAGAGTTGCCTTCTGGCAAGCAAGGATTCGTTAAAGGTGACATAAGTCGTATAATAAAAATATTATAAAAAATCCTTACTTACCAGAGTCCCTCCTGGTTCGTCTCTGAGAGTACTCCTGCAGTGATTGATGCTATGCATGGCCACTGAGATTACTAAATCGAACACCTCTGAGGGTTCCTGTTCGACAGCTTGCGTCTCAGTACATAAATAAGAAAGATAAAAATAATTAGTACTAAATAAAAGTTAAAGTATTAGAAAAATTTGTACAAAACTACCATACACGTGCTACTAAGATAAGAAGATAAAGAAATGATGATAAAAAAAATGAACTGTAAGATAAAAAGAGAAAATAGAAAAAGGAATTTAAAGTTACAAGCTAATTAAATAATTAAATCAAATAATTAAATCATAATAGATAGTAAGAAATGTTTAAAAAAAATAAAACTAATAAATAATTTCCAAGTCGTACCTCGTGCCGGTGTCTGGAAAAAAACTAGGTGTTTAAGCAAAGAAGATCGAGATGAGAGAGAGAGATTTTCGGCAAAACAAGTCCCTTTATAGAATTCTCCCATTCATTTAGACATGCGTTAAGTACCAAATGTCAATATAAAAATGTATAATTAATAGTAAAAATAATAAATACGATAAAATTTCCTACATACCTTCAAAAAAATGTGTGTAACAATTGCATCTTAATTATTTAACACTAAACAAAATATTAATAATAAACCTTCGTTTTCATTAAAAATAAACAAATTATTATCGGTAACCCATAGGCAACCAGAAAATATATAAAATATTTAAACAATTTAAACTAACAACCATCGCTAGTGATGTGTACTACTATCGAGGTTCCGCAAAAAATCGATAATATATAAAAAAAACGGATAAACGATATAAAAGGAAAAATGTAACGAAAATATTTTCGTTACAAGTTATAACACACTAGTTTGTTATAACTTCAAAACCTCACGCGTGTGTTATTATTTGTTTTATATGCATGTATACATGTTAGTAATGTCTGTATAAGTAGTGGCTGTTGGATAAAATATATTTTTAAAATATTTATGTTTATACTTGTTTTAAAAATATATGCTTTTAATGCAGAATTCTGTTATTCTTCGTTATAATATAGTTGTCCAAACCATTTTTTGTGGGAGGAAAAAAAGGCGCGTGAAAGAGTTTCACTTCAAAGTACTTTAATATAAGTTTTGACAATAATTAAAAGAAAAAGAAATTTAATGAACAGTTTGCTACTCGTAACATGTAATCTATGATTACCTGCTATGAAAATTATTTTTGAAGGCTTTTTCTAAGATTCAAGTCTTATTTTCCTGTTATAAATATGCAAGGTAAAAATTATCACATATAGTATTTGGGGATAGTATAAATTATATAGTTTGAGGATAGTTGAACTATCATATAGGGTACTAATATTTCATCAGAGTGACGCGCTATAGAGGTGTAATAATTTCATGCATATTAATTAAAGCTTGGCTGCTGGCTGGAAGTTATTTACGTGATCACACGTATAAACTTCGTGCAATATCCTCTCCAATGGAATGGTAGCTGTACGTGACTATTTCAAAGGGTGATCAGGCGGTATATGGACGCAACGCAATCAATAAATATTGAAATAAATTAAGAATTAATAATATTTTTAAAAAGCTTGTTACAGACTTATAATAGTTATTTACAGTACAAGTGTGTTTATGAACATGATTACAACGAGTGTGAACGATTAGAACGACGAGGTCGTAGATCGAGAGTCGTAGACCGAGTCGTTCTAATCACACGAGTGTTGTAATCATGTTTAAACGTACGTGTCATATACAACGTTTTATCTACAACCGAAAAATAAGAAAATGCTGTTTTAATTTTCGTTTATTAGTCGCCCACATTTAACACCTTTAACTATGACATTTGTCACATTTTTTTAATTATAATTGTCGGGAATTATTCCTGCTTCAGACTATAGTTACAAACGTTGTTCATCAAGTAGAGAGTTTTTTTTTTCTGAAAAGTCAGTTTGCTCTGTCAAGTAAACGCGAGCACTTTTTGTCCAGAAATATCATTTTAAAAATTACGATGAGTGATTCCGAAAGACTCCCTTCAGATGTAGAAGTTGCCGCAATACGTGCCACGGAATCATTATTGCCGGAAAAGTCGCGATCAAAATATGAAAAAACATACTACTAGTTTTTGAGACGGTGTGATGACAAAAAGGTGAAAAATCAATGCAATGAAAAAGTAATTTTAGCATATTTTGAAAATCTTGCACGGAAATACAGCGCATCAAGTCTATGAATGTTTTATTTTATGTTGCGAGCCACAAAGAAAACAAGAAAATTGTTGCGCAGCGCATTTTGGGATCAAGAATCGCTGAGGAAGCATGCCAGCCCGAGTGCGAGCCAAACCGATCAACAGCCCAATCTATTTCAGTTACACCTTTACTGTTATCACCGTCATCATCATCAGCAGCAGGAATTGTTTTGAAGAAGTGCAAAAAATATGTTATTAATATTTATAATAACTAGCAGTAGGAATTTGTATCAAAAATTAATATATATATATATATATATATATATACATATATATATATATATATATATATATATATATATATATATATATATATATATATATATATATATATATATGTACAAAGAGGAAGTCTTGACCGATCAATTATAACCAAAACTAAGAAGAAAATTCTTGGGGATAGCGGTCTAGAGGCAAAAAATTAAACAATTTATTACAAACGCCGAGCTTTCGGAAAATATATTTCCTTTTTCAAGGCTAAAACATCACAAAAGTCAACTGAATATAATATAATATTATATAAACTTACGTGTAAAAAGTTTAATTATAAAAATAGAAAAATATATCAATTTCTATATGGAAGAAAGGAACTAAAATTTTGTATAAAAGTTAAAATCTTCTTAAATATTCATGATTTCTGACATTACTAAAAATTATTTTGACATAGAAAGGTAAATTTAATTATTAATAAAAAAAGACGTAAAAAACATATAAGGTTAATCACAAGTTACAAATAAAAATAAAGAAAAAATCAAATTTTAAATATTATTTTTATTTTTAATAAAATGGAGTAAGAAAGAATATATATTACTAAGATCCTCAATATCTTTTCTTTTATTAATACAATTATCATTAATGTAAATTTCTACCATTTCAAGAAAAAAAAAATCATTTTAAAATCATTTTTTTTATTTTCTTTTCTTTTTTATTTTTATTTTTATTTTTTTTTTACTTTTATTTTACTTTTTTTTTTTTACTTTTTTTTTGAAATGGTTTTTCTGGGCAAAAAGTGCTCGCGTTTACTTGACAGGGCAAACTGACTTTTCAGAAAAAAATGTGACAAATGTCATTGTTAAAGGTGTTAAAGGTGGGCGACTAATAAACGAAAAATAAAACAGCATTTTCTTATTTTTCCTGGCAAGGTTCTAGATAAAACGTTGTACATGTGTACACTCTTGTGATTAGAACGACTCGGTCTACGACCTCGTCGTTCTAATCGTTCACACTCGTTGTTGTAATCATGTTCATAAACATACTTGTACTGTAAATAACTATTAGATGTTCGTTAGTTGTTTTTCATTATTATAAAAACTAGTTGTGTTATGAATCTCATAACGTAACTGAAATACTAAAAAATAGTGATGTAAAAACGTTATAACTAAACGGTAGTAGATAAATTTTTTTTGAAGTGAAAATTCTTTATGCGCGGTAACACGACATGACCTTGACCATTCCTTGACACACGAGCTAGCGAGAAAAAAAGTAATCGCGTGAACAGCGAAAAACATTTGATTTAAAGCTAAGAAAATCATTATATTAAAAAAAAATTAAAATTATATAAACTTGATACTGTACCTGAGTACCAATATCCTCTGGTTGTGTGCTGCTGGCTAGTAAATTTTCACGCATATTTTCATCGATAGATTTGTAGCTGCTGAATAACGGTCTAGGTAAAGCATTTAACTCATTTGCTAGCTCAGAATTTGGATTATTAGAGTTAAGCAACTCGCATTTTCATTGGAGGACATCGTCATATTTATTTCAAACCAATAATCAACGAGGATATTCGTATAATTTAACAATATTACTGTAAACCACTACAAATAGAAATTGTTGGTTAGGTTCAAAATGTTTTCTCTTCCTAAATAAATTTAAGCGTTAGCATTATTAGGCGTTTGCAAAGTATGTCTTTTGGGTGGTATTCCACAAAATTTGCAGGCTATTGGGGAAACAGAAAATGTACAGACCACAAAAATAAATTGAAAATAACATTTATATTAAAACAGTATTTTATGTCACTTTTTCAAACCGGTCCACAGTGTGAAATTTTGACGTTCTAGGCGGAATTAATTCGATTTACCAACTTTATCCCAGGTCCTAACTTATTGTAAAATTTATTCAAGGAATGTCCATTCATCAATAAAAGAACATATGTTTTTTTTAAAATCAAGCTTATCATTTAAAAATGCTCATTACTTTATCTTTCGGACAAAACGATAAAATCATCTAAAATATCTAGCCCATTTAGTCAAATTTTGCAGGCGTTTTAGTGAGAAGTGTTTACTTTCACGGAATAACTACATTGATATGATTTTTATATTAGGCATACGTGGTAAGCTATCATTTTTTAAAAATATTTCTGCCTTATAGTTTGACTGAAAAGAAATGTTAAAGAAGTACCTGCAGTTACCTATGAAAAATTGTAATTTGGCTACTTTAAATATGTTTTTGTTACATAATACCACATAATACCACGGTAACTGTGTCATTTCTTGAAAGGCCACTTATTAAAGCATACGACATAAAAAAATTAGCTGCGTTTAGGTGCGCTTTAGCCATACATATATATTTTTTAAGATGGCTGCGCGCTTCACTCGTCAGGATGTATATGAGGTTTGTACTTCTAACACTCCAAAGAAGCGGCGAAGCGCTGTGGTGAATTTTATATTGGAACGCTTTGATTCTAGTAATCTTTCAAGAGCTGTCAAAGAAAATATAAGAAATAGATATTTTGTCAGAAAATCGAGAACAAATGGAAAAAGGCAAAATAGGCATAAACATATCTTCTTATCTAAAAATTCTGATTGGTTAACGGGAGATTTTCGATTATCTGTATTAGCAAGAGTACCAAAATGAAAGAAAAACCTCAAATAGTCTCTTTGTGCGGTAAGGTTCGTCGAGAAATCAACAATTGGTTATTTTATTTTCTTTGATTGTATGATTTTCTCCGATTTAGAAAGTTTTTCCAAATCGGTTGGACCCACAAAAATTTTATAGTGTATTTTGCTTGTATACAGTACTTTCTTATTTGCCTTTCTTATAGATTATGTATTTTGGTTCGGCAACGCCACATTTTGTAGAATTTTAGACATTCCGTATATTAAACTCCGTAGTTACTAACCTCAAAACTATTCTCTAATCAACAAAATTTTTTATTAAAAATAACATTTTATGAATCACTGATAATATAGTAAAAAAGTTTCCCATATGTACTAAACATTATGAGAGACCCTGTATATGCCCTACTACGATTATTTTGGTGCATGATCTACCTTCCCTTGATAAAATTTCTTATATAAAAACGAAAGAGACTAATATTTCATTAAAAGAGCCGCTGAAATATTTTTTTTCCAGCTACAACCCGTAAATTTCACACTGTGCGGTCGGTCCGGTCCTTCAAATCCTCCAATTTAAAAGCTGTTAGTAAGAAGTCTCACTTCAAATATGTGCACATAATACACACATTTTTTTTTGATCGCCAAGAAACGTTTGAAGAAATGGATAATAGATTTTTAAAGTATGTTTTTTAATTTAGATACATTATTTATGCTTTAATAAAAAGCTTTTATAGCTACAGTTATACTGCTTAATTAGTCTCAACATTACTCGTAAGTTTAAACATAAAATTCCAGGGAGATTATTTCTAGAATAACAAATGAGTTGAAATGAAAATCCGCCCTTGCATAGTAGAAAACGGCGACTCATTAATCTTCTGATTAAAATTAACAGTTTATCCTTCAAACGTTTTTCCTATTCTAAGGCTAATTAATATAAAAGTCTGCTAAAAACCGGCTTAAGTCGTAGATTAAAGAAATTTAGTTTAATTAATAAGCGAACGCAGTTAATTGCGAACTTTATTAAATATAGCTACCGCGCTTCTGTGATATTTTGCAGATCATAATAAAGAAATATTTAAGAAAGAATTATTGAGAGCTTAATTAAAATTTCTCAAAGGCTAAATTATTTGAAAATGATGGCCGAATAACAAGCAATTTGTAATGCCGATTTGCACAAAAACAAGATAAACTTGCGACAAAAAATGGGGAATTCTGATAAGACAAACTTGAGACAAATTGTCCACACCGCAAGGACAAAAGTACAACAAAGTCAAAAGTTTAGTTTTCGCGAATGAGTTTTATTAACCATGTGTGATTTCACTGGTCTCCTACTCTTGGCAGCACACGCCATCCACACTGTGGCGACAACTTGTCGTAAAATATACGAACAAAACACAGACACTTTGATTTTACCGACTCGAGACGGGACATTGAAAAGTCTCCGAATTTTGAAACAAAACAAAAATGAGACACAAATGTCTCAGAAATATATTGGATTTGTCACAACTTTGTCGTAAAACATGAATGTTTCTCTCTTGTCGTTGTTTTGTCTGCTTGGTCTGGACCCGGCATAATGTACATATTTCATGATAACAAAAGAATAGTCTAGTTAGAGCCATTTAATTGTGTTAAATTCTGACTTTATCGAAATACTCTGAAATTCATTGAAATCAGTCTGACTTCATCGAAATATCTATTATTTCTTTAAAGTGTTTTAAGTTACTTTTTTGTCTCAATATTTTTCGTTTGTCCTACTTATACAAGGTGTTTCAGTGTTTCAAAAACATAATATGCCATTTCTGGTGGTATTTTTACTGTATATTTTTAAGATTTTAAGAGTTTTGCAGTCCAACATATTCTAAGATTAAGACTATTTGGCAGGCTTGCTAACACGTGTTTTTTTTAGTTCACTTAAGAATGTTTTATAGAGGAGGGACTGGATTTGTTAATCATGAAAACCCTCGAAATATTTCGAGGTAAGTTTATTTAAGTTTTTTTAAAACAAAGATACTGAATTTGACAAATTTTTGCAGGTTTTCTGCATAATATTTTTTAAGTGGAACTTCTTTACGCGCGATGGGAGTAAAAATTGAAGGCCGCGACACACGAGGCGCGGGACGCGAGAGGAAAAGTAGTAACGATTGGAGGTTACGATTTTGACGACGTTTTGTGCACTTTTTGCAATGTAATTTTGGCTTGGTTTGGTTTGGGAGTAGCAAGGTATAGCTTGCCATACTAGAGCCGTTCGGTATACAAGGTAGGTAATGTGGCTAGCACTATGCTTCAACCGCCTATTATTACCTCAGGATTGTGAATCCCATGTACTCATTTAAGGCTGAGTCGACCTAGGTACCCAAACTATTTTTATTTTAATAAAAATGCCGAATTGCCGGGTATGGGATTCGAACCCACAACCTTAAGATTGGTAGACGAGAGCCTGTACCTCTACGCCACCGGGCACCTTGCTCAGCGTTTATTACCGATCATATAATTTCTACTTTAAGCTGAAAACGCATACTTAAGCATGCGTTTGCATCACAGGAGCCATGAGAACCTGTCCAACAGCAGCAATGGAGGTCATTCTAGATCTAACACCACTGCACATTGTCATTGGTAGATATGCCAATGCGACAATGATTAGAATAGTCAATAACGGAATTAGTACTGGGAGAATTGTCAGATCAGGGGCTTGGAACACCCTCAAAAAGGAAATACCACTCCTGCAACTCCCAGTGGACGATATGCCAAGAACGTACAACTTTGAGAAACATCTCAATGTAGTATTGAGCAATAAAAAGGACTGGAAGAGCGAAACGCTTGCCCAGCAGTTAAAAGACCATACCATAACTTGGTATACTGATGCTTCCAAAACCAATACGGGAACAGGGATCGGAGTGTTTGGACCGAGAGCTAAATACTCCGAACCAATGGGCACTTACCCTAGTATCCTACAGGCAGAAATCTACGCTATCGAAAGATGCGTACAACTTATCTTAGATAGCAACTATCGGAAACAAGAAACAGCCATCTTGTCTGATAGTCAAGCAGCGTTAAAAGCGATCAACTCAGTATCGATCAATTCGAAATTGGTCAAAGAATGCATAGAGAAGCTGAATAAATTAGGCAAAGAAAACAAAGTCCTCCTACTCTGGGTGCCTGCTCACCAAGGGATAGAAGGCAATGAAAAAGCAAATAATCTAGCTAGGAAAGGAGCTAACACTCCACTAACTGGACCAGAACCGTTCTGCTTTCCAAGTGGTAACCAACTCAAGGCGGAACTCAAGAACTTGGAAGATTCCATCCGCAACCTGGAATGGAAATCTTGCAATGGTCTAAGACACTCGAAGAAGTTTCTGAGGGCTTATGATCAAGAAAAATTACAGATCTTCCTGGGTCTGAGTAAGAACAATCTTCGGATTGTCAGGGGTTTTTAACAGGACACTGTCTCCTCAATGAACACCTCAGTAGATTGAAACTAAGAAGAAACGGCGAATGCAGATTCTGTGGGGAAGATGGGGAAACACCAGTACCCCTCATCACTGAGTGCGCCGAGACGACAACCATTCGTGCCATGAATTTTGGTACGACTGATATAGGAGACGGAGAACTACCCCCTATAAAACCGTCCCAGATACTGGCTTTTGTCAAAGCCCTGGGACTGTATGATGAGTTAGACTCAAGAAAGGGGGATACAATGGATCTGTAAGGTCGCAGTGATTAACCCCCCTCCCACTCATTCTAAATTCTAAATTCTACTTTAAGCTGTGTTTGTGGAACCGGGCCTAAGAGTTAATCTAGCAGCTAAAAATTTTCAACTGTGTAAAATTATCAGCCTCCTACGTAGCCGAAATGAGTTCGCGGGCGCTCAAAATTTATATAGGAAAAAAAACGGTCTAATTTAGAAAGTGCGCAGTGAACATTCTGCATGTCGCGCTTATACTTCGACAGCAGTAAAAAGACGAAGGTGTGCGCTGTCGAAACGAGCGGACGGCAATTTTTTCGGTCGAAATCACGCCAAGCGACGGTTTTGTTCGGCAGGTGACTAAAGATTTTATGAGCGCCTCGCCATGCCGGCAGGAGGAAATACTCGCTTCGGCCGCTTTATGAATATAAAAAAAGGTACCGTAAAGCGTAAACGAAGTTGCGGAGGATAATGAAATTTCGCGGAAAGCGATGTTATGTACTTCTTTCAACGTTTCCTCTGATTTTTTGAAATTAAAAAGAGCCGTATTAAAGTTGGGAAAAATGTTAGTAAAATCCACAGAAAAATTAAATCTGAATAACGTGCAGTTTATACGGGATGGTCCGAATTGTATTCCGGAAACTTTGCCAGCATATTCACAAAATGCTTAGTTTTGGAGATACAGGGTGTAGAAGTTTCATTTTTATTTCGATTTTTTTCCAAATAATTTCTGAAGTAACGTCAATATTTGGATGAAAATTGGTGTCTGGGAGTTTGTTGATATAAGAAATTTGATTTTGATGTTAATATTACTCCCATTTGTAGAGGGCGTCACCTACATATTTTTTTTAAAGTCCCTAGATACATAAAGTACCGCAATTGGTTTGTTCAATGTTATTGGCGCCAATATGGCGGATTTTTGGGGTATTTCTGCAAAAACTGTAGTGGTAGGACTGTTTAAATGTCATATTTGTCTGAATTTGTCATGCCAAATGTTGAGAAGCTGTCAAATTCAGAATAAAAATATTTATCCACATATTTTAAAATAATTATAAAGCCAACTAATTGCTACAAATTTATTAGTTAATACTGTATAGGAGTCGATATATTTAGTGAAGAAATGTGTATTACAAAAAAAGTCCGCCATTTGATGTATTTTCAACATCGTCGCTATTCAATACACGTTAGGTAGTGGATTGAATGTATTTATACCCCAGTGAATATTTTTAACAATCTTATTTGTAGTACCTATAATACCCATTAGTACATAAAACTTCATTATAGAACAAGACAAGACCACAATAATAGATCTGAGAAGGTTGCAGTGGATTAGGATTAGGCCGAGAGCCACCTCCAGGAATCTAATCTAGAACAAAACAAAGACCTTACATGCAAACTACCATACATATCTTTTTAAAAGGATGCTAACTGTAAGTAAAATCTATACGTAATCACTCCCTAAAATGTTTAGTATAGTTTAGTTTTCAATATTTCGCAGTAAGAAATTTAGATAAATCTACAATATATTATCATCAGACCAAAGGAACGGATAATTACCTAAAAGATTAAGTTAAGTTATGGTACATACCTAGATTTGGATGACATGGCTTCAGGTGGTTTTACTAGCGAGGACTAACCGAGATATTAATCAAAACAATGAAAAAAAAAAGCAGAAATAAATTACAGATCTTAGTATCAAGAATGTTGTTTATGCATATAGTTATTTTCATGGACTTAAATAGATTAATTTTTATGTATTTATTGATGGTAATTAATATTTTTTGTTTCGTATTGTAATTACTGCTTTATTTAATTACTAATAAAAAGTAAACAATATAATGTAAGTATGTAAAGTTATATTTAAAAATTTGATCATTTATAAATAAAAATGTGTGATTTAAATTTGATTTTTATACATGACATTATAAAATTGTTAAGATTCATTTGAAGTTTTACATACTGCCGAGTTAAAATTATGCCTACTTAATATATGTATAGCAATTAGTTATTTTAATGTTAAATTTATAGCAGTATAATTTTTTTATAATAATGATACTTAAACATTATGAAATTTGTTGTTTGAAAAGTATGTTTTAAAAATGTGACATTAAATTGCAGAGCAAAATATATTTTTATTGTGTTATGTGGCATTACCTTGCTTTTATTCAATTAATAATCAATGTTTTGTATAAAAATCACTCCATAACATACAAACCTTAATCATACAGTATACATATAGAGCTCCTACGCATTTCATGTCTTTCCAAGTTATTTTTAAATTAAGTGCACAATTACATATCGAAAATGCTGAAACTACCTGAAGTAATACTAATTGAAACAATCTTTTTATCAATATATTAATATATTTTAAAAATAGCAGGTATGTATCATATCAACTTAAATATTACATTTATTTGTTCCAACCATGGTTCAAAATTTTCTCGTATTCTTTAAATTTAAGTTTGTAGTTTATTCCTACATACTTCATAGTTCCAAAGACTTTCGTTAAATAATGCTTATTTGCCAAAACTAAGTACGGCATAACTGGTATTATCGGCAAAGTTTACTCGTGGCATATGTATCTCCTGCTCATTGATAAACAAAGTTTTTCCTATTGCTTCGACTAAATTAAGTACTAAAATGCTAAATGTTATTCCAACTTTATTTCTTCTTACCTATTAACTTACTTCTGTTGGCGTACTTTGCGCTAAAAGCTAACATAATATAATAAATGCTAATACAAATGAAAAATACTTATACGGAAACCATCTTCACATATATAAAATGCCAATGTTTTTCTGTGTCGTCTCTACTGAGGTAACTACTTGCTCTTTTTTACCAAAAGATATAGTTAATTGACTCTTCTAAAAACTGTCGTCGCCGGATTTTTTGTTTTTTATTTAATTAAAAAAATAAAAAGAAGTATTTTTTTCCGATGTCGTGGCGGATGCGCCAGGCTTCAACTAGTTCGTTTATAACCACTTAACTTATATACGCCTAAAAAAATAAAATTTATAAAATCGAATACCAATATATTACCTGATATTACGTTAGAATGAAGGTAGATATGTTTAATTATAAATAATAAAGGTAATTCTATCATAAGTAATAATATTTTATTTTACGGCTAACCTGTCAAGGGTTGGTCGGCCATATTGACGTCGAACCGCAAGAGCGAAAGGCTGGCCTCCTATTTAAATTTCCCGCTAGTTTTGGCGCCAAAATGGCGGTAATTGCGGTACTTTATACAGGGTGTCCCAGAAATAAGTGCAAAAATTTTAAGGGGTGGTAGTTCTCGATAAAAGAAACATATTTTCTCTTTATCGTTTTTCAAATAAGTCCAAAATAACGGAGTTATTTTACTTTGAAAATTTCCAAAAAAAAAATAATTTTTGCTAAAATTTTGAGAACCACTGGATCTTTCTGGATTTTTTCTTTATTATCAAAAAATTATGTTTTTTAATTAAAAACTAAAAAAAATTTTCAAAAAATTTCGAATTTTCAAAATTCTTTTTTTCGCGAAAAAAACCTCATAGGCGTGTTTCTGGTGTTGAACTATACTACCAGTTAAAATATTTGCACTTATTTCTGGGACACCCTGTATATCTAGGGACTTTAATTTTTTAACTAGTTTGAAGGGTAATATTTTTTTCATCACTATTCGTATAAAACTACTGAGTAAAAAAATTTACATTTACAACGTTTTTTTACGTAAACAAGGTCTCTTTGTAAAAATGTTCTCAAAGAGTATTGGTTCTCGAGTTATTTGGAATCGAAATTATCAATACCCGTCATCACTGACATAAATTAAACATGTTGACTAAATAGTTATTAGACTGAAACCATCAATTTAAAAAAAAAATTGTGCCAAAAGTTCAATAGAAACTGCTTTATCACCATTTTTTCGAAAAAAAAATATTATGATTAATTAAAAAAAAAAAAAAATTTCCGAAATTTATTATTTCAGACAACTATACATATACATACATGCTGCCATTACTCGCTGACGAGTATTCGCACGCATCAAAAGATGGTCACGCAAGGCGTTTCCTTTCATCAGCTTTTCTGTGACTGAAAAGCCCGATACGTGATGTTATTTGCCTACCGCACTCCGAACATTCAAAAATCTCATTGCTTTGTTGCCTCTTTACTTTTTGGTTGTCGCTGTTAACTGGTTTTTTACAATTCTTCCATTGAGTTCTATTGTGAACTGCTCCTTTCCAATAATTCTGCATGTTAATCCCCTTTAAGTTTTCGTGGAAAATGTCCTTGTACCTTTTGAGTTGTCCACCCGGCCTCCTCTTACCGTCTACAAGCTCACCGTAAAGCAGAGATTTTGGTATGCGGTTTTCTTGCATTCTGCATACGTGACCAGCCCATCTTAAGCGGGATTTTGTAACCATGACTTCAATACTCCCACAGTTAGCTTTTTCGAGGACCGATACGTTTGAGACATGGTGGAACCACCGGATTCTTAAGAGTTGTCTAAGGTGTCTCTGTTGCAACTTGCTTAATGCCTTCATGTGTCGGCGGTACAGCACACAGTGATCTGGGGATAGGTCATAAGTGGTCAAATTCAACTTCCTGGTATCTTACTTAACCGATGCTATTTAAATACTTAAATGACCCCAGAGATATGACGCAATATAAGTGAATTACTAAATTATTTTTTTTAAGTTATCGAGGGTTCATTTAGTATAATTTTGGACCGTAATCACCATAAGCCTAAAGAAAAAAAGGAAAACAAATTATAACTAAGGCAAAAATTGTTCGTGGAAGAAATTAAAGACATCTACGTGTAGGGTAAGGACTGGTGGACTGCTTTTAAGTAGTATCAAAAAAAATGGTAAGGGCGTTTTTAATTTTACGTAAAATTGTTTTAATAAAATGTTAATTTAAAAGATGTTCTTGCTAGTTTCACAAAATTTATCTTTTAAAGTCCACCTTAGTCCGGCTAGCTAGTATATAAGAATCATACTCCAAGGCTTACTAAGTAAATCTAAATTATATATTTATCCGCCATGACCCGCCCATGAGGACAACAGAGATAAACTCTGTATAACGAATGTTGTCCGATGCGTTATTAACGAACCAAGCATTTTTTAAGGGATTTGTGGTGATAATTATATTTTCACCTCGAATCGTTTTAACTTATATCTTAAGTTGAATATACAGGGTGCTACAAATTCGAGGTACGAGCACTGGTATCTCGGTAATCGTAATAGATACGAACATGATTAAATGGGGTAAAGTTGCGCTTTAGGATGTTCACCAAGATGCAATAAAAAAGCTGAGTTTTTTGGAAAAAACGGATTCTTTTTTGAAATTCAATAATAAAAAAAATCGTCTTTTTTTCGTATTCTTAAAATCTCTTTATTATGACCAAAATGACTTTTGACCGCTTTCTGACCCAGCCAGATCACTGTGCGGCACCCAGGTTTCGCTCCCATATAACAACTTCCCCTAGGAGATGCAAGACCTTGTCGTTGGTGGGGAAGCTCCTGGTCAGGTGCTGGGGGGGGGGATCCCCCCTAGCACTTGGCTTGGTCTAAGAAGCATCTCACTCATCGTCTTGTCCCTGACTGTAGTGTCGTGGCCAGGGAACTGCACCAAGACATATAACGATACCGGGCGGGGCTACGGACAGCCTCAACCTTGGGGCACCGGGGGGCACCCCATTGTATTTTACCCCTTACTTCTACATGCGGGGCTCTGTAGAAGTGGACCGACTGTCCCTAGCGACTCATAGGAACACTATGAGATCTGGTAATAATAGTAATAAAAACATCACCGGTGAAGCTGTGGGGAAACCCCCTAGCGACACTGGGAACAGTAACAATGAAAGTTCCAAGGGGCCAAACCCAAAGAGAACTACAGGAGAGGTGGCTGACACTTGCGTGAGACCATCCTCCGCAAGTGGCATACAAGCTACCACCTCCTCCAAGGGTCGGGAGCCTACCTCCTACCTCTAAACCCAACAGGCGACACAAGCTACCGTTTCGTCTACCCGGCCTGGGTCGTAGCTCCTCGACTGTGAGGGACACGGGTCTCCGTAGGAAGTCCTGGGACTGTATGCTGAGTTATAACTCAAGAAAGGGGGACACAATAGATCTCTAAGGTCGCAGAGATTAACCCCCCTCCCACTTATTCTAATCTAATCTAATCTACCAACGCATTTATTTTTGTCAGTAATGACATGCATTGACTATTTCCATTCAAAATATCTTGAGAACGATTGCTCGTAGCGATTTTTACCAAGAGACATTTTTTACGTAAAAAGTGACGGAAAGGTATATTTTTTCACTCTATAGATTTGTACAGGTACGGACGAAAAGTTATTACTCTTCAAAATAGTTAAAACACATGTAGATAGCGCCCCCTACAAAAAGCATTCATATTGACATCACAGTATTGTGATGTCAATATTAATCAATAATTTTTTTTTGTATAAAATAATTATTTAGAACAATAAATCGCAATTCTCATGTCAAAAAACTCGCAGACCCCAATTTTCATTCAGTTTGGAGAAAATCGGAATAAAAATGAAATCTTTACACCTTGTATGCGGATTAATATATTATTATATAATATATAATGCCGAAATTAAGCATTTTAGGACATACAATTATACGAACTTTTTTACTTATTTTTATCTGCAGAATATGCTGCCGAAGTTTTGCGGCAAATCATGACATGAAAAATAAGCTTGTGGCAACACTCGGTAATGATCTGTGCCATACGTGGCTAAGAAAATCACTATAATACTTGATACTGTACCAATATCCTCTGGTTGTGAACTAGGAAGTAAATTTTCATGCATATTTTCATCGTTAGGTTTGTAGCTTCTGAATAACGGTCTAGGTAAAGCATCTAGCTCATTTGTCAGCTCAGAATTGGAATTTTGAGTTAGTAACTCGTATTTTCATTGAAGGATACTGTCATATTTGTTTCAATCAATAATCAACAAGAATATTCGTTTAATTTAATAAAATTACTGTAAATCACTATAAATACTGAATAATAAACAAAACATTTAAACTAAAACAGACCACAGAACACAAATTGTTGGTTAGTAGTAGTCAGAGATATAGATGTAGTAATATTTTGGTTTAATGGCCACAGCTGCCAGGGTTATCCTGCCGGGTGCTTGAGAATTATCATTTTTTAATAAAAATTAGTAATACATTATAACATTATAAAGCTAAAATAGTATACGTTTTTATATTATCACTATTTTTTTGAAGTTTATAAAAAGCCATTCATAAAAAATATATATCCTTCAAACTTTCAATTTAATAGCTGTTAGTAAGAAGTTTCACTTCAAATATGGGCACATAGTGCAAACACATTTTTTTTTTTTTAAATCTGTTAATTTTCTTGCAGCGATCGATATTTTTCATTAACTGGTTAATTAAATTATAGTGAATAAGACGTTGTGAAGCGTTGAATTTATTTACTCTTCTTCAAAATAATTTTATCAAATTAACTGCTAATAATTCTCCGACGAAAGAAATTGATTGGAATTCCATCGCACAGGAGATTGTACCGAACGAATTTAAATGTTCCGTGAAAAGAAATATTACCTCGAAAGCAGAATTTAAGACAAAATCGTCGGAATTTTTCCTTCCAGTTTTATATCGACGGGAAATTCAATCAAACGGCAAAAAGAAACAAATTTTAGCGTCGGGGAAAGAAATCCGTTTAGTTGTTCCTTCGCGCACCTGAGACCTTCCTTCCACGCCAAATATTTATTTAAAGGAACATTTCGACTGCTTCTGTAGCGCTATACCTTTTGTACGGTCTGTCTCGTTTTTTTCTATTTTCCACCTTTTTGAAACAAACAGCAGTCAATTCGGTGTGGGTCTTTTGTGTTTTCCAGGGAGTTTTATTGGGCTTTTAATTAATTTTATTGCTTTGGACGAATCAGGGGGATAATAGGGACAAGTAGGGGTCAACGAGTGATAAATAAAAACAAGACAAATACGGTGGGGATCACATAAGAGAAGTGGCATCTATTTTACAGGATAACAACATAAAACAACATGTATAAGTAAATCATTTCGTTATTTGAAAAAAAATCTAAAAAATTAAAGGGAAATATTTGATATGGCGATGAAAAATATAGACATTACGTATAGAAATATGTAGAAAGAGAATCTAGGAACGAGTGGGGTAGCAGTCGGAAGGGTTTGAAATAGAATTAATACACTTTGTTAATTGTCAAGTTTTCGGAATTTATTTATTCCTTCCTCAGGACATCAACGTGGTAAAAAACTTAAGAAAAAAATATGAAGGTCTTTTTTTACTACGTTGATGTCTTGAGGAAAAAATAAATAAATTCCGAAAGCTTGACAATTAACAAAGTGTATTCATTCTATTTGAAACCCTTCCGACTGCAACCCCACTAGTTCCTAGATTTTCTTTCTCACTAGTCAGTCGATACTACTGTCTGCGTGAAATATGTAGATATAGTGTGCGAAATCACGCGACGTTACAGTTCTATATTAGTGTCACCCTTTCTTGAGTTATAACTCATCATACTCAGGGCGCATCAGTTATAACTCATCAGTTATCATACTCAGTTATACTCATCAGTTATACTCACTATCATCAGGGCTTTCATGAAAGCCTGTATCAGTGATGGTTTTACAGAGGTTAGTTCTCCTTCCTGATATTGTTTTTATTAACAGCCAACATATAGGAAGCACAGAATACGCTGGATATGCTAAATAATGATTCGGAAAAAGTCGGTTTAAAAATTAATTTATAAAAAACACAATACATGACAAACCTAGTACTGAGTGGAAATTTAAACATAATAACATACTTTTGGAACAAAGTGTATATACATATATATATATATATATATATATATATATATATATATATATATATATATATATATATATATATATATATATATATATATATATATAAATACTTAAAAAAAATACTTGGGACATGAGATTGGCATTATAAAGGATAACCAGACACAATAAATTCTACGAAGAATAGGTTTGTCGTGTAAATTAAATCATATACTGAGATCTGATCTTCCAATATTTTTAAAAAGAAAGTTTTTTAACAGCGTGTCTTGCCTGTCCTCACGTATGGAGTTGAAACACTTACTTTGACAAAAAAGAACATATGTACACTTAGAGATAAAATACCCAATCATACCATACGAAATCGAACATGATTAAGAAATGCGGTGATATTTGTCTTACATCTTAAATGGAATTGAGCAGGACATGTGGTTGGATAACAGATAGTCGGTGGACAAAGAGACCTGTGGAATGGAGACCAGGATACGAAGCTTATAGAAGCAGAAAACGACCTACTAGTCGATGGACAGATGATATTAAGAGAGTGACTACAAACTGGATTCAAGTGGCACAAAATAGAAAGAAATGGCTAGAGTTAAGGGAGGCTTTTCTTCAACAGAGGACGGAACAAGCTAAATGATGATGAGTTCTCCTTCTCCGGTATCAATCGTACCATGTCGTCTCGGCGCACTCAGTGATGAGATGTTCTTAGGCTGCCCTATTTCCCACAGAACAATATTTTGGGACACTCTATATACACAAAATATTTTTGGGACATGCACTTTTGTAAACCTTTTTTGTATAAAGCTTTTTTTATTTCTCTATCAACAACAACGATATTGGACTTCCTCATAATAATAGGCCACCTTGTATCTGCAATTAGCTTTTTTTGTATTGAGTTTGCCTTTATTAAGATGTATAGAGAATAAATAGAAACATTTGTACTGTATGCTCTACTGAAACCTCAAAGATTACAATGCACTTTGCTTTAGTTCAAATTTCCCTAATTGACACAAAGAAACAGCGGATATCTGGTCATTAGTGAGGAATTTAGCAGGAACGATACGTTCGAGGCGTTTTCATATAGATGGAGCCAAGATCGTGAAGCGAACACGGTCGACCGAGATAAAAAGGGCATACATCAGTGTCGGAATAGTAATAGCAGGTCGCGCTAGAAATAGATGGGATTTATCATGGCGGGGGCTCTTGTGTAAAATATCCTGAGAGTACCCTTCACCTTCGTGGGATGGAATAACTTGTGGGAGAAATTTCGGCGACGACCTAAGAAACGACGAAAGAAAATGAGCTTTAGCAGGGGAGAGAAAGCATATATGTTTGCACCCAAAGCCAAAAAGATTTGTGTAGGTTGTTTCCTTTTATAGAACGCCCATTTTTTAGACCATACGTTGTTATACCTATATACTAAATTAACATTAATATTCACCAACATGTCATCAGCTACAGGCACCAAATAAAGGTTTAAAAAGAATATTATATCTACTTTAAGTTATAAAATAAAAAAATTGTGAAAACTTTTTATTAACAGCTATTAAATTAAGGACATGTTTGAAATGATGAGAAGGTAATAAATTAAAAATTAAAAAATAATTTGATTCACTTTCACAAAATTTGTATTAAAATCACTGTCTGTCCGTCTCAGGACCCCATTCGGGTATCCCTATTTATTATAACGTACGGAGTTTGGTTCCAATCGACCCATAATTAAGAAAAATCCTGATGATTATCGTCATCGGTTCGAAACGTCGAGGGCGTCATCCTGTAGCCCGTCCCCAATTATGCCGAAATCGATGCACATTTTCCTTCAATATCAAATCCTTAGTCCCACCCTGAAGAAGATGTAAACTAACATCGACTTTTGACGTCGTATCCAACTTTGCAGGGCTGTGTGCATCATCGCTCACCCATCAAATTTGGTCGCGATCGGACGACATCGACTTTTGACTTTCTTACGTCAAAAGTAACTGTTACAGAGACATGTTTTTTATACGATCATATTGGTCTTGGTCTAATCTATCGATATACCAAATTTCATTTCAATCCAAGGGTTTTTTCTATATAATGTCTATAAAATATAAATAACATTTACAATAAAAAGGAAATGATAATCATATGTCTACAAATTATGATGTTTGGAGCGCCGTAGGACTTAGATTCAATTTTATGTTCTATATGGAAGCAAAATAAAACACCAATTTCCCACAATACACCAAAACACTTTTCTTTTGTACTAGACGTACATTTCGTTGACTTGCAGCAAGCAGCAAAAGACGTGGCAACACCGTTAGGACTGCGCTACCCTAACAACTAGAGAACAAAAAGGACCTAGTAGGCATAATTATTGTAGGTGTCACTGGAAACAGCCCCACGGTGGTAAACCACGCAAGATGGAAGATGTTCAACGACGACTACTGCAGAGAATGCGGAAAAGAAGAAGAAACCATAGAGCACCTGCTGTGTCCAGCACTCTGGACTGAAAACTGGTGCTTTAAAACTTTAGGGTACGGTTTTTTGGAGGAACTACAAGAAGCCAACATCAGCGACATCGGGAACAACATTTGGGAACTTTGAATCCAAGTATGGAAATTTCAACAATATTGCAACCACTCATAAAGGGTTTATGATCAAGAAAAATCACAGATCTTCCTGGGTCTAAGTAAGAACAATCTTCGGATTGTCACGGGGTTTTTAACAGGACACTGTCTCCTCAATGAATACCTCAGTAGATTGAAACTAAGAAGAAACGGCGAATGCAGATTCTGTGGGGAAGATGGTGAAACACCAGTACACCTCATCACTGAGTGCGCCGAGACGACAACAATTCGTGCCATGAACTTTAGTACGACTGATATTAAAGATGGAGAACTACCCTCTATAAAACCGTCCCAGATACTGGCTTTTGTCAAACCCATGGGACTGTATGATGAGTTATAACTCAAAGAAGGGGACATGATTGATAAATCTGTAAGGTCGCAGTGATTAACCCCACTCATTCTAAAAAAAATTCTAACCACTCATAAAACGTACTCCAATGCAGGTGTTTTTTTTTAGTGAAAAACTTCAAGCTTGACTAAAAATAAATAAAAGACAATCTTTTAGTTTTAATTCTGACACCATATTGTCAAGACTTAAATATTTGGGACAATTCATGTAAAATATAATTCCAGTAAACCAATTTGATGTAGATCCAAGGGAATCGTTCACGTATACGTTGACCTAGACATGTTCTTATAGTAAACATTGTTAATTAAAACAATTAAAGTCAGGTCGGTGTAGCGTGATGTTTCAAGGCAAGCTCGTACTAAACATCGGTGGTGGAAATATACAAAGAAAACTTTTGAGCACGCACTCGCCGATGATTAGGACGAGCGGACAAATATAAGAGGATATGCTGAAGACAGGGAAAGAGTTAGTTAGTTGGTTAGTCCGTTGCAGTCCAATGTTCAGTTAGTTGGCCAGTCACTGATTTGCATTATTAGTCAGACAGCGAAGAATGAAGATGTTCCTGTAAGCAACATCTTCTCGTGTGCGTCTCAAAAGTGGCTCACCCCTATATCTTTTTTATTTCTTCAGATAACAAAAAAACGATATTTGGTATATGACATAAATTGGGATTGATTGACGTATTCAATTGTTTTCGGTCACTTCCGGTTTCACCGGAAATGACTACAACTTTTGATTTTTAAATGACACCCTCGGTACTTTTTTACTTTATTAGATAGAAAATGACATTCTGAATAGAATGACATATCATATGTCAACTTTTGACATTTTGGCATACGGTTTATTTGAAATTGTAACATGCGGTTCATAACGACAATTTGACTCAAAATACCAAGTGTGTGGTATCAAATTATTTGTAAAAAAATGCTTTTTCCAAATATGCTAATGAGCCACCCTCGTTCTATTTGAAGCAATTGAGATATGATTAAAAATACGATTTGGGCATCTTTTAACCGGCCAGGACAAGACACTAAAAACATTAGACAATCAAATCTATTTTTCCAAGACTTCTTGATTGAAAATTAGTGTTTTTAATACAGCCATGGCACTCTAGATTGAAATTTAAAATAGAATTTGTTTTTGAGTGACTATGTCAAAAATTGACATATAATATGTCATTCGATTCAGAGTGTCATTTTCTATCGAATAAAGTAAAAAATACCGATACCATTTAAAAATCAAAGGTTGTATTGATTGCCGGTGAAACCGGAAGTGACCGAAAACAATTGGATACGTCAATCAATCCCAATTTATGTCATATACTAACATACCAAATCTCGTTGTTTTATCTGAAAAAATAAAAAAGTTATAGGGGGTGAGCCACTTTTGAGACGCACCCGGTATATTGAGTCTTGGCATTTCCTGAATTCGTCCCAATAATTTTGTATTAATACTCCACATTGTAAACCTTTGCTTAATAAATGTATTCTTATCTAATGGTTGTTTTTGATTAAGAGAGAACCTGGTATATGGCGACCCTAACAAACAACCCCAGCGCTAGGTCGCGACAATATTTAAAGTAAAGATTTCATGATACACCTAGAATTATAAAACAGTCTTTTCAATGTCAACGAAAATGATAAAATATATACCGCATGTTCTGTTTAATTTAATTCTAGTCTCATCAAGTATTCCACCTTCACTTCCATTGTTTTTTCCCGTAGTTTTTCTCTGGGTTTTTCATCGTTCTCCGTCCGCCTTCCCTCACCACACCTGGTCGCCGCGATGCGATACAACGGTAATTTAAAAATAAATTAATTCAACCCTCGTGCTGACACGTAGCAATTAAGTGAAAGGGCATTAGCGCTCCGTTGCGTGACCGAGAATAATTTCCACAGCATTACTTTGTACACAGTAACAGGTTATTCTATTCGAATATGTGCTTATGATTCCACTAGATCCTATCTCAACGTAGCGTTTTTTTGTGACAATCAGTTTCCAAAATAATAAGACATAATAATCAGAGGATTTTTTTTTCGATAAAAATATAAAAAATTGGCGCCGGGAGGCACGTATAGCCCCCCATACTAAAATATGTTAATAAAAAGTTGGTAGGCAGTTCTTTTAGTTTAAAGGAATTTTTCCAATTTTTTTTTTATCTCAAAAACTGCGACTTTGACTGATTTTGATGTTATTACAAATTTTGTTCCAAATATTATTCCTAATCTTAAATTGAAAACCGTGTTTCGCTAGCTACGCGTAATTTTGGAGTTACGATTTTTTCAATTTTTAACCCCCTCCCATACCCCCTTACCAACCACCCAACCAAACCAAAAAATAATGGCTAGATTCTCGAGTGCCACAGTATTTTTGTGCCAAATTTGGTTAAAATCGATTTAGCGGTTTTTGAGTTATCGTGTTACAGACGGACAGACAGACAGACACCATGAAAATATTTTGCATTTAGGTCATTTATGACCCAAATAACTCATTTTGAGTGAAATTAAAAAAAAACTTTTTTTTGCCGATCTTAATAGCCTACCATACCTGTTGGTATGGTCGGCTAAAAATATTAAAAACTCAAATACCGACTTTATAATCATCTGCTGATGATGCTGACTTGGTTAGCGAAACGCGCGTACAGTGGAATAGTAAAAGTGTTTTGGTGTATTGTGGTGATTGAGTGTTTTATTTCGCTGTTGTAACAACAAAGGTTCCAACCCCCTACAACCCTCAACTGTAATAAAATATATTTAGTCATATTTTTTAACTATATTTGAAAATACAGTATGATCAAAAAAAACGTTGTCAAAAACGGTTGGGAAATGAGAATCTGAGGGGTGTCTCACTTGGGTAAAAAATGTACATGTACTGCCAAAATATCATGTACCCGCAAACGACTGCCAATGACTGCGAAGAAGACTGCCTATGACTGCCATGTAATTATTATAGGCGACTGCCGCAAGACTGCCAATAACTGCCAGCGACTGCCAAGAAAATGTACATGTAATTCCAATAGTGAGACACCCCTAGTGAGAATCTGATATTTTTTCGACATTAAAAACGACAATTATAGTATAAAGATATATTTGAATCACCCTGTATTTCTTAATTAATTATATATATATTATTAATAAAATATTTTGAAAACATTTTCTTACATAATTAATTCAAGGAAATTAGAATATAATTTTACAAGACATTTGTCCTAGTTACAGTTGATAGATATACCGGGTGCGTCTCAAAAGTGGCTGACCCCTATAACTTTTTTTCTGATAATAAAACGACATTTGGTATGTTAGTATATGATATAAATTAGGATTTATTGACGTATTCAATTGTTTTCGGTCACTTCCTGGAAATGACTACAACTTTTGATTTTTAAATATCACCCTCGGTATTGTTTTACTTTATTTGATAGAAAATGACACTCTGAATAGAATGCTAACTAACTTTTGACATTTTTGCTTAAAAAATCGTATTTTATTGTATAATTTTGTTGTTACATCGTTGTATTATTAAAGTATTTTTAATTAAAATTTTATAGAAACAAAAAAACAAAGAATAAAAAAAACTATTTAAAATATTTAAATTCAACTAATCGAGAACACTTTGGGTTTTTTAAAACAGATATGTACGTCTACAAAAACCGTTCAAATTAAAATTTTATAGCACCGAGAGATTTTGGTTCTCATGTTAGTTCGCCATCTAATTTGGCGGCTTTTGATAAGCTCTCGATATGACTCTAATCTCATATAAATTACCATTCTTTACTAAGCGCGGTATCACTCAAAGAGCGAGCACATTTTCCATAATCGTTTCGCTAGAGACGGCAGCCATGCGTCAAAAGTCCTCTTTCCCGGTGGAATTTTAACCGCACAAATTGCCAATCTATCTTTGTCAATGTTTCCGGAGATTTTGCTCCGGAGTCCCGATAAATTATTATGGAATTATAATTTTAATAATGTCTCGTTATGTTTTAAAATAAATTTGTTAATGCCTGAGAAAAGAGACCCAAATTTATGTTTACCTTTCAAGGAATTTTATTCCATTAAACGCGACATAAATAAAAGCACATAATTACAGTTAAAGTTGTTTTGTTGAATCTACATTTATTACATACGGAACTGCAAGAAGTCAGTTTCAAAAATACCTAATTTTGAGTCTTAACTCGTTTATAAAATTAAAATGATTTAAATCTTAAGCGTCTATTATGCTGTAGGTCCGGTAAAGTGGGTGTGTGGCCGAAGGAAATATATATTATATTTCAGAAATCTGCCTAAGGCTTGGCCCGATCCTGTCGAGTAAAGTCACACCTAAAATTCAAAACACACATGCCTTGATTAAGGCTTGATTAAGATTTGCAGAGGTTCAGCATTTGCCATAAAACAACGAGCAATTTGTTACAAAACCATATAAATTATATATCACTGTAATCATAAAACTTCAATCTAATTCTGTATTCTAACGGAATTTTAAATTATGTCTTTATTTTCGAGAAAATTTAGTCCAAACATAAGGAACATTTAACTTAACACTTATTTAGCACTCACCATGTAGAATCAGAAACAATCATTATTATGAAGAAAAATACAGGGTGAGTCTTAAATAAGTGCAAATATTTTCAGAGCTGGTAGATCTCGATAAAAGAAACATATTTTTTCTGTGCCGTTTTTCAAATAAGTCCAAAATAACCGAGTTATTTCACTATAAAAATTTCGAAAAAAGTGATTTTTTGCTTAAATTTTGAGAACCACAGGATTTTCTCTGGGTTTTCTTTCTTGTAAAATTAATTTACTATCTATGTTGTCATATTCTTAAGAAATTATGTTTTTTAACTAAAAACTAAAAAAATGTGGATTAAATTCCAAGACCAGTTTAACCGCGATTATTTTTTCGGCTTCCTTTTGGGTTTTCTTTTTGTCGTTTATCACTAATTCTGAGTTTATCACTAATTTTGAGAGATTTTGGCAACAGTTCATTGATTTATAACTTATATGTATGACTTAATAACTTATATGTATGACTTAACTACTTATATATGTTTGACTTAATAAAAAAAACAACGCTTTATTGTACAAAAAGCCAAAACAGCTTCATCGACAAAGCAAAACAAAAAAAGCACAAAAACAAATATACAAATAATAAAAAAATGTCATACAATACAAATCAATTCAAAAAATAAATTTACGTCATAAAATTACAAATAAAACATATATGGACATTGCAGAACACAGGCGTATCTAGAAAATTTTACAAAAGGAAAACTGTAAATGGATGAAATCATGTTATAATAACATATAATCAAGAGTTATAAAATATTAAATACTAGACCTTTAACCAGTGTGTGAGATGATCAAAATATTAAAATTAAAATTCTAAATTGTTCATGATTAAACATCAACAAAAAAGTCGTTTATTGCATATAGGGCTTTCTCCAGTAAGTATGATTTCAGAGCTTTCCTAAGTGGATAGTTGTGAGAAGGCCTTTCCGGAATAGAGAATATGTGCTTGCGGATTAAGCAAACGGATTCAAAAATGAATATGGAAGGGTCAGTATTTTGAAATTTTTAAATTCTGGCAGTGAGTTCTACTGTTTAGTCCCAATAAGTATCGAACTGCTCTCTTTTGAAGTTTGAAAATACGATCAAATTTTGTCACGCAGACGAAGATGCGACTCAAAAAGGGCATAATAGACCATTCAAGAGGTTGATGAGTTAAGTTCCTTAGATACTGATCTTAGCGCAAAACAGGCAGAGCTTAGTTTCTTTGATAAGGCTTCGATGTGCAAGTCCCATTTTAACGAGTTGTCCACAACAAGTCCTAAGAATCTCACAGAGTCCACGACGTCAATAGTGGTGTTATTAAGTACAAAAGGTTGTATAGTACTTTTATATGACAAAACTTTGGTTTTTGAAAGGTTGAGGCATAGGAGATTAGAATCGCACCAAGATTTAATGGTGCGTAAGTCACTGGATATAGTATCATATAGTGCCGTAACATCTGGGCCGCTCCAAGTGAAACTAGTATCGTCCGCAAAGAGGCAGATTTTACCGCTAATGTCTAGATTTGCAATGTCGTTGATAAACACCAGAAATAAAATAGGGCCAAGTACTGAACCCTGAGGGACACCACATTCTATAGGCTTACAAGAAGACATAGACGATTTTAATCGGTGAAAACCCCTTATTCGATATTATTTTGAACAAATAAGTGGAGAAAAATACGTCAGAATTTGATATGTTGACATGCGAAACGGTCCTCGATGCATTGATGGGATGCGTAACCAAGGTAGCAGAAGCACAAACATTATTTTTGCATTACTTACGAGACGTCATTTTGAAAAAATGTTATCCGAAAATGTTAAATTTTATAGTTAATAAAATTCTTATAGTTATTTGCTTCATCCTAAGTCATTCGCTTCATTCTAAGTCATTCAGGAGATAATCTAGCCGTATATCACTCAACCTATAAATTTAATTTTTGCTACTTTTCAGGAGAGCAATTTAAAGAAAATCACTTACTTTATTTGGCCAGTAAATGTAAAGTCTTTAATTTTTTAATAGTGTTTTTGTATTAACACTTAAACGGAGACATTGAGGAAACGTTCTGAAGATAAATTGAGCATAAATTCTAATAAATAATTTATTTTTAGTTGATTAATAGAGATAGGCCTTTTTATATAAAAATAAATTTATTTCCGAACGAATAGTATACATACGCCCATGTAAAATAAATTTAAAAATGACGGTAAAGTGTTCTTAATAAGAAAAAAAATGATACAATATTCACATTATGGAATACTAACAAGAAAATACAATATATACATACAAGAAAAAATCTGAAAATCGCCAAAAAATCAGAAACAAATACTTTTAAATACTTTTATCCGCGTTGCTAATCCAACTGAAAATCAAAGACAATTTTCATGCCAGAAGCAAAGACAATAATCAATTAAAATACTCTTATCTAGCTTATTTTAATAATATTGTTTTTTATACAAAAATGCATTTTTTTAACTAATATATTTTTAGTAATTTTTTAGTTAATTGAGGGCTTTAATACAGGGCATTTAAACTCACGGTCCATATAATAAAAACCAAACTAAACAAAAACAAAACATGTTTCTTCATTCGTTTTTTTTATACAAATAACTGTGGAGTAAGAGTTTCTGTTTTCCCTGTTCAATGATAACAAATTCGACTTCCATTCTACGTGTTTATGCTGGATGATGATAGGCAAAATAAATACAATTTTTCAAAAATTGGTAGGGATGACAATGCCAATGGCCTGATAATGATAATAAGATGAAAATTATTGTATTTTTCGGGCAAATTTTTGGTTCGCTAAAATGTTCTTAGAGAAATTATGACTTCGGGAAATGTTCCATTAGGGCAATTTTCGTTTCGTTGTTTTGCTTTCGATCAAAATTTTCCTTTTATTCATACATACATACAGCCGTTACTCGCTGACGAGTATTCGACACACATAAAGAAGATGGTCACGCAAGGCGTTTTCTTTCATGAGCTTTTCGGTGACCGAGAAGCCCGATACGTGATGTTATCTGCCTACCGCACTCCGGACATTGAAAAATCTCATTGCTTTGTTGCCGCTTTACTTTTTAGTTGTCGCTGTTAACTAAGTTTACAACTCTTCTCCATTGAGTTCTATTGTGAATTGCTTTTCCCCACTCATTGTGCATGTTAATCCCCTTTAAGTTTTCGTGGAAAATGTCCTTGTACCTTTTCAGTTGTCCACCCGGCCTCCTCTTACCGTCTAAAAGCTCACCGTAAAGCAGAGATTTTGGTATGCGGTTTTCTTGCATTCTGCATACGTGACCAGTCCATCTTAAGCGCGGTTTTGTAACCATCCTTTTATTCGGCCATTTATTCTCGGACAATCTTTTGCATACCCGATACAGCTATGTGCAGAGTCTAGCTCATTCTAACAATGGTTTTTGGCAAAAAATAGACTCTAAAATCACACTGTAAAAGAGAGCTGCTGCCATGATAGAAGTTTTATTTTGTCCCAAGCAACCGTCAGAAAATAATTAGGTAGAATGGCGTGATTTTCTGTCTCATGCATTTTCATAACTTAAACAAAAGGACCTATCTCAAATTCCATCTTTCTTGTAGTATAACAATTGGTATAACAATAATTGATATAACAAAGAGCTCTATCTCAACATACGTCTCTTCGTCATAACGAAGAATTGTAGTATTTGAGATGGGGAAAATGTTTAAACTAATATAAAATGAAAAAGGTACAATATTGAGATGCGCAAATTCGCTATGTTAAAATATGACCCATTGGGCATGTCATGACGTTGATATCTGAAAATCGCCAAAAATCGAGATACGCCTTTTCGTCATAAAGCCGACGATATGACTGTCGTCCCATAAAAAAAAATATTCTTTTTAGAAAACGGCTGAAAAAAATATAAGTTTTTATTTATTTATTAGTATCTTTGAAACTATCAAAAAAATATTTAATAATATCTAAGGATAATGTAAAGTGAGCAGAAAGGAAGCCAAAAATGCAATAATATTGACCAGGTGTTCCACTAAAAAAAAACTCCTCCCGATCAACGCACACATTTTTGAGCCACCCTGTAGAAGTTAATATATTTCCCTGAAATACATCCTAATATACAGGGTGTTTCTTAATAATTTATTAATATTTAAGGAGGTGATTCTTGGACCTATTCTAAGAAAAAAACCTCATATGAATATACCTTCATATATCCTAAACATCTTAACTTTTTAGATACAGGTTGGTAAACTTTTTACCTATTTTTTTAAGTATCTTTAATGTTATATTTGATACACGTCTTCAATGTATCAAAATCCTTATATGGATATACCAAAAAATTGTTTTATTTCTTAATTTTCTTCCAGCCGATGCCGATATTATTTCACACAGCGTCACCGCATGCATCAGATTTTTGATGTCTCTGAAGTAGAGACACCAAAAAAGGTATTTTGATGCATAGAAAACGTGTTCCAGTTTCATAAAGGTATCTATAATAAAATCAGAGTTATCATGATAATAAGATTTCTTTTAGAAAATTTTAGCACCCTGTATCTCAATAGTTAAGATGTTAGGACATACATTCATATGAAGTTTTTTTCTTAAAATAGGTCCAAGAATTACCCCTTTAAATGTTAGCAAGTCATTAAGGAACACCCTGTATACTTTATGTTTGCCCTTAAACAAAAGTTTTTTTATCATAGCAGTTGTGCCCAAAGAACTATTGCTGGACTCTGTATAAGAGCATAATTATTGGTGGCTATTTAAAGGATATTTAACAACTCCTATCATTCATACGCCCAAACATTATGCATTTCCAATGCTTTATTGGTTCGAAAATGCGTGATTCCTGTATATTATAAAAACGAGGTATTTGCTAGGGAAAATTCAAACAACAGGCCGGAAATATAGTTCCGGAAATGTTTTCCGCACAGTTGTCAATCTCAAATAAAGTATTAAATATTTCGATGTATAGTTGATTGATTTTAACAAAATCAAAGTGGCGGAATTGTGAAATTACAGTAAAAATCCAATAGTTCTCATCAACCGGAAAATTTTATATTTTTACCTTATTATTTCGGACGCCAACAAAATTCGAAGGCAAATTAAAATCAAGTCACAATTTTTTTTAAATAAAAAAAAGTTATTACCATGTTGCCATATGTTGGCGACCGACCATACTGTATACTTACAGTTCTTTTTGTAATATAGTAAAAAAAATTAAAAAGAAATAAAAAAAATATTTTTTTTTCCCTTTGGATTAACTCCAGAAGTGTTTACAAAAAATAACTATTCTATTTTGTAGATTTTCTTGCAGTGGCGAAATACCCATAGAGGATTTTTTTGAAAGATGAATCCGCCTTATAGATATAGGCATTTTTTACGATATTTTTATTTTTAAATGGATAAAAATATCAACAAACATATTATGAAAACGCCAAAAATAGGTAATATATGTTCTTTCAGAAGAACAGTGTATCTCCATCAGGAGCAGGTGTTTCTTCGAATGGATTGAAGGCAATTTGAACGTTTTCCAGCAGGTATTTCTATCTTTCGTTCATTTTATCTGTCGGCAATAATGACTGCTTCGTTGTAAAACCACATTTGTCCGGCTAAGAGGATCCTTCTATAAAAATGTTATCTTCGGACTCGTATACAAAGCCATTATTGTTAAGCTACGGGCTTTGCGAAAGACGTATAACAAGGAGAAACAATACTTCGTAAGGATTTTGGTCACAATACTTATAAACGCACGTACAAATTTATGGACAAAATTTCCAACAGAATCTAATAATATACAGGGTGGTCTAAATTGTATTTGTGAAACTTCGGCAGCATATTCTACAGGTAAAATTAATTAAAAAAGTTCGTATAAATTTATGTTCTAAAATGCTTCGTTTTTGATATACAGGGTGTAGAAGATTACTTTTTATTTCATCGTTTCAAATAATTTCTTCTAAGTGTTTCAAAAACATGTGTCATCTCTCGTGGGAACATTCCTCATGTAAAATAAGATTTATTTTTCATATCAAAACAAGTCCGATTCTGCTTTGTTTCGTAGCTACAGGGTGTTAAAGTCTTAATAGTCTTTCGATTTATTACAATTTTCCTCCAAGTACTTTTAGTGATTCGAAGGAAATTTTGATGATAAAAGTTATTTTACTTTATCATCAAAATTTATATATAATTAATATTTATTAAGTGCTACATATTTTAATTCTAAAAAAGTGTCAATAAATTTATCAGGAACGTGCATATGGATTTTACTCTGGAATATTTTTCAAAAACACATGCGCAACTGACTTTTTTTGTTTTGATATCAAAATTGAGTAAGTCGTTTAATGGCAATTAAAAGTTATCTCTTGATATTTTGTCGAATTCGGCCTCCTTGATGAGATAAACGTAATTTTATTAATCAGAATTAATAAAATAAAATCAATAAATTATACAGGGTGGTCCGAACTGTATTCCGGAAACTTCGCCAGCTTATTCTGCAAAAAAAAAATAAGTAAAAGTTCGTATAAATGTATGCCCTAAAATGCTTAGTTTCGGAGATACAGGGTGTAGAAGTTTCATTTTCGTTTTTACGTAGAAAACGTTGTGAATGCATATTTTTACTCAGTTGTTTTATACAGGTACGGACGATAAGTTATTACTCTTCAAAACAGTTAAAATATGTAGGTGGCGCCTCTACAAGTAGGAGTCATATTGACATGAAAATAAAATTTGTCGTGTCAAAAGACTCCCAGACACCAATTTTCATCCAAATATTTACGTTACTTCAGAAATGATTTGGAAAAAATCGAAATAAAATTGTAAATTCTACACCCTGTATCTCCAAAACTAACCATTTTAGGACATACATTTATACGAACTTTTTTACTTATTTTTATCTGCAAAATATGCTGCCGAAGTGCATTTCGGACCACCCTGTATATTTTACCTAATTTATTATTAAATAGTATTACTATTAGTTACTATTAATATTAGCCCAACCTACAGAAATTTCAAATAAAAAGTAATAGTATTTAAGGCAATTACAAAAACCTCATTTTAAAAGTTTTAACATCCTGTAGCTCTAAAATTATAAAGGTTGCTATTAGACTTGGATCAATGCAAATTATTAAAATTGCGTTTATCTCTTCAAGGAGGCCAAAATCGACAAAATAACAGACAACTTTTAATAGGCATTAAACTGCTTACACTCTTTTGCTAACAAGAAAAAAAGTCAGTAGCGTAGATACATGCTCTTTTTAGAAAAATATTCCAGTGATAAAACATATGCACATCCCTGGTGAATATGTCGACAATTTTTTAGCTTTAAAATATGTCGTATTTACAGTAACTTTTACCCTCAAAATTTTATTCGAAACGCTAAAAGTACTTGGAAAATTATTATAATAAATTGAAATAATATTAAGAGTTTAACACCCTGTAGCTATGAAACAAAGCAGAATCGGACCCATGTTGATATGAAAAGTAAATCTTATTTTTTCGTGAGGAATCTTCCCACGAGATATAGCACATGTTTCTTGAAACACCCTGTATAACTAATATTAATAAAATTATATATATATAAGAATTCTTGCCACTTAACTGCTGATATAGACATTTAAAAATCGAAGGAAAAAGCTCACCTGATGATGGAGTAGGGCTCCGAAACCGGTAGTGAGAGCAGGTTGATCCACATTATGACAAACACAGCGTAGAATTAAATTTCTATATCAGCAATTAGAATTAGAATTCTAATTCATTCTAATCAGCAATTAAGTGGCAAGAATCCTTATATAATTTTATTACTATTACTACTTACTTACTTTACCTACTTTACCTACTTACCTTACTTACTTTACCTATACTGCAAGAAATTTGTTTTCTATTTCCTAATATTAGTTAGATATTGTTTAAATAAAAATCGGATTAAAAAACTACAATGTCCTTTGCATTAGCCACGAATCTAAAATACAAATGTTATCTATTATAAAGAAAACAATAGGGCAAATTGCGAGTTGTTGCTGGTAACATCATAATTGTAAATTAAATCGTCTAACAATGGCGGTGGTGTTTGTAATTTCAATCCATTTACGCACATTTCATTTTGAAAAGGTATTTCGAACCAAATTCAATTTAAATAGATAATTTATATCACAATAGCTTTAATAATAGCAGAGATTTATAACTTTAGATAAAAGTACCTACTATTATTATTGCGTATTTATACAGGGTGAGTTTCCTACGATGTTCTCTATGGGTATCTCGGAAACTACTGAAGATAGAGACTCGGTTAAATGGGGAAAGAATTGCAGTTTTGTGGGGTCATAAATATGCGCCTTTCAGATTTTTAAAGAAGTTCATGGCTTACTAGATATTTCGAAAAAAACAAATTTTGGCTATTTTAAAAATTGTCCCTGATTCCATTATAAGCTATTTTAGAAAAAAGTTTCCAGATGAAAGTTGTAGATAATCACATCCTTAATGAGATTATATCCTCCGTTTTTTTCTAAAGTCTGTCATTTTTGAGATATGACACAAACATATATTTTTTTTAAATGGAAACCATAGTTGGCCATAACTTTATAAAAAGCACCATTTTTCAAGCTTTTTAGCGATATAAGCTGTAATACGTTTTTTTCGAAAAATTACTGAGTTATAGCCAATTCTTATAATTTTTAAACAATTTCACTTAGTTAGCCATGGAAACAAGTTCAATCATCTTTGCTCTCAGAAATGTAAAGCTGTCACATCCAAACTTTGTAAATTAAAATAAACAAAAATTGGCCATGAAGTCATGGCCAACTATGGTTTCCATTTAAAAAAAACATAAGTTTGTGTTACATGTCAAAAATGACAGGCTTTAGAAAAAAAACGGACAACAAAGTCTCATTAAGGATGTGATTATCTACAAATTTTATCTGAAAGCTTCTTGTCTAAATTAGATTATATGGAATTAGGGACAATTTTTAAAATAGCCGAAATTTGCTTTTTTCCAAATATCTAGTAAGCATTGAACTTTTTCCAAAATCTGAAAGGCGTATATTTATGACCCCACAAAACTGCAATTCTTTCCCCATTTAACCGACTCTCTATCTCCAGTAGTTTCCGAGATACCCATAGAGAACATCGTAGAAAACTCACCCTGTATATGTTACAGTAAAAGTCGGAAATTCAGTGATTGTTAACATTCACTAGGAAATGCTAGCAATTACGCATTGGACCAGTGAATGTGGTATTTTAAAGAGATTTGTTGACTTTTCCTAGTAATTTCTAACATTTACTATAGTGAAAATAACACTTACTAAAGGTTGCCAGTAAAAGTTATTCTATTGTACTGGACGAGTGTGGTGAGGAAGAATGTTGGTGAAAGTTAGAACAAATAAAATTTTTAAGAATATTGGATCACCAGATTTTTTTTTTAATATCGTTAGCTCTGCTATCGTCATTAATGTTTATTAAAATCCGTACTGTATCGTTAGTTTTTAACGATTTTTTTAGGGCTCTATACCCAAAGTCTGTCCGTCCGTCCGTCCGTCCGTCCGTCGGTCTGTCACAATATCTTATGAACCGTTATAGCTAGAGTTGAAATTTTTACAGATAATGTATCTATGTTGCCGCTATAAGAAAAAATACTAAAAACAGAATTAAATAAATGTTTATAAATAAAAAAGTACTTTCAATAAACATTATCTTTTTTACATAGGATCTTTCAAGTCCTCGGTGGCCGCGTGGTTAAAGCGTTAGGACTTTACGCTGCTATGACGTTGGAGCCGTAGTAAGACAGGTTCGAATCCTAGTCAACTTTTTTTAATCGTTTTTTTTTATTTTTACATATTTTTACATATTTAATTTTACTTTTTACATATTTATTATTGATTAATACAATTTTTAGTAATGTGTTTCTTCATTTCTTTTTAATTGTTTATTATACGTGCATTCAAAATTTCAGCTAAATAGGAAAAAAGTTTATAATAATATAGTGTCTAATGTTGTATTGATAATGAATTTGACTTAAACTTATACCATTTTGATTTTTGAAATGACTTAAGACTTAAGTCTTTTTAAAACTGACTTGTTGCGGCTCTGTGGGAGTGTAATATTATATACGTTTTTTTGCGACATAAGCGGCCGTATCCTTTTTTTACGTTAACTTAGAAGCTTTATTATTTCACAACTTCAAGGGACTGTAGTACTGTGTGTGAGTATATTGTTTTAATTTTATCTCGATATCTACACACGTTCCGGAGATAAAGGGTCTACACACAAACGGACAGACAACAAAGTAATCATATAAGGGTTCTGTTTCCCCCTTTTGAGGTACGGAACCATATAAAGCAAACTTCGAAGCTCTAAATTTAAAAATTACTAAACCGACATCTCTGTAACGTAAAATTACTCTCATCTATCTTTAAACTTTACTCAAAACAAGTTCGAGTTAGATTTGTTGGACTCTTTTAAATCTGGTTAAATATTAAGGGAGTTTAAGGCAGGTTATCCATTTGCTCGATCGTAAAATTCTGTTTGCTCATAAAATTCAATTCGCTTAAATAATTCTGCTGATTCTTCGCCTCCTTTACTGCTTGTGCTGCCGTTTTCATACGAAAACATTAAATTATATAAAATATTCACAAACTCTCTTTTAATTTAAAATATTAAACGCACAGGTGAGGTGCCAGGTGGCGCACAGGTACAGCTCTCATCTGCCAATCTAAAAATTGTGTTTGGTACCTATGCCGACTCAACCTTAAATAGAGTACTTGGGATTAAGAAGGATTAAAGTACTTGAAATTCTGAGGTAATAATAGACGGTTGAGTCCTTATGTCTATTGATTACGTCTGACGCGATTCCTAATATCCCTGTATCCACTTTTTCCGACACACTGTCCCCTCCATGGAAGGATCCTATTTCAGTTAATATGGAACTTTGTAAATTAAAAAATCTGAAATATCCAGATATCTTTACAAAACTAGTCTAATACAAATTTTAGACGAAAAATATCGTGACTATATTTATTTTTACACAGATGGCTCGAAATCTGACCAAGGTGTTGGCTGTGCTTTTTACAGCCCGGTTGATAATAAAAAAATCAGATTACATAATTTCTCTGGCATTTTAACAGCCGAACTCATAGCTATTTATCAGGCTCTTACAGTGGCGGCCCGTCAGGTGAGGCAACTGAGGCGCTCGAAATTCTATCTTTTAGTAGTACACAAATTTATTCCCAGCTAATCGTATATTTATATTATAGCAATATTAATATTGAATAATTTTATTAAAATATACCAAGCTTTTTACTTTTCGACCGGTCTAAACCAACCGATGCGATCGCGCCATATCGTTTCTGTTTTAACTGGACTACAATGCATCTTTTCGTTCTGCGTTCCTGAGGCGTAATTTTTGCCGCCTCTGCCGACCTTTTTTTATCAATGAACTAAAACGTCAGGGAAAGCGTGAAATTAGCTGCTGCAGAGGCGACAGCCAAATCGCTTAAGTGCAACGCTGTTGCCAGATTCATGAAAAAAAATCCATTCTTTACAAACTTAATTGTTAAGTTTAAAAATAGTTCGTGCTTGATATGGCTGCATAATGCGATATTATAATGCTCTTTGTAATTAAAATTAATCTATTAATTGATCTTCACGAAATACCCCATCAATAATTATGGAAATAATATCGTATATCGAAGAGAGTATAGAATAAATATGAATAATATGAACTCTTGGCATCCACGCAATACTGGTCAAAATAATTAACTTTAGATATTTCGGGGAATTACTAAACGTCATGTCTGTTCGGTCGGTTTGTTTTATGCTTTTGTGAGTAGCAAGTAGTGTGATCTAGCCGTATTTCAGAGTTTAGTGATTTATTTTGTAATAATCAGACTTTAAAATGATGATGTACATGACATTGTGATGTCCCTTCTAGAAACCCCGTTTTCCAGAAGACAGGAGGATGAAAAGCGAGAGGTCTTACAGGAAAACAGACCTACTCCTCAGATAAGTGTTATAACAAATGATAAAAAGACAAATTAACAATCCCGATTACAAGTGTTCAAGTCGAGCGGGATTTTCTTGTCTAAAACGGATAAAATCTTACTTAAGAAATACAATGTTACAAGATAGACTTTCTGCTTTGTCTTTATTTTCAATTGAAAAGGAGCTGTTGGTTACCCTTAGTGAGAACGAAGGGAAGTTTTATGATGACATGATTGATAAATTTGCTATTCTTAAAGACAGACGAATAAACTTAACCTACAAGGAATAATTCTTATACAATTACATTTCTTAACTATTTTTTACTTGTTTGTTTCTTATTTATGTCGTCGCGTCGCGCGTCGTAGAGCTTGATGTGACAAATTCCGTCTTACTAACCGGACGAAAACCTCAAATTAGAGCTGTTATATTACGATCATTAGATTAGTTAGCTAATACCTAATATAATGTTTAAGTTATATTATTTATACTCTGAAGAAAAAAAAAATAAAGAAACAGTTCTGATGATGACTTTTTTAATAAGTTATGCTTACAAACTTATTATATTTGAGAAGCAAAAAAATCTCTAGCTTATTGTTGCTTAGCTGCTTAAAAAAACAAAAAGAAAATAAACACATAAAAACAAAAAAAAAGGTCTTATGACATTTTTAGTAGGTTAAACCTTCAAACATATTATATCTGAGGAACAAACAAAATTAAACCTGTTGCAGCTTAGACCTCCCCCCCTTTCGTCCGCGTTTGCGTCGCCTCATCAGTTCTAATGGTCACGAGCCGCTACTGGGCTCTTATCCAAATTCAGAGCATGCCACCGATTGAAGCATTAATACTATCTGATTCACATAGTTCCATCAACAGTATTGCTCCTTTAAACTCCAAAAACTCCCTAACCTGCAGCATTCGAGATCTAGTATATAAACTTACTGAAAGAAACTACAATGTTAACTTTATGTGGATTCCTGGACACTCTAGCATTGCTGGTAACGACCGAGCAGACAAACTGGCTAACGACACAACTCCATCCGTTGTCGATTTCAGAAATTTTCACACAAAAGTGTTCTTCAGTATACTTCAAAATGAATGGGACATCCTCGAGGGAACTAATAAACTTAGATCACGTATGCCACTTCTTCATCTGTATCAAAATATATATTCTCTTAAACGCGAATCTTTTTGTAAAGTTGTTAGAACCCTCACAGGACACTCATATCTTACCAAGTCATACGAGTATATTATCAGAAATGAACCCCCTCCGAAATGCACCTTATGCAATAATTTAATGTCAATGACCCATATAGCACATCAAATCACATTTACGATGTGTTTACATTATTAGATGTAGACACAGGGTGACACAATTCCCCCGATGTAAATATGCAACGTGTACACATTGTAGTTCAACACGTATACACAAAGGTTAAACGTCCGCCTCACAATGTAGCCACAGTATAGCATTTACAGATACAGTAAGGGATACACAGTGTGCCGTAGGATACACAGTGCTTGTGTATTACGTTTAAACTATGTTTACACATTGCAGTTGTGACTACCGCGTGTATACGTATGTATTTTGCTTCGTATACTATACATCTTGTGCTAGATAAAACTACTCCTTATGAACGAATTTAGGAAATAACACAAGTTTTGATGCCTAACTTTTCGTTCTTTTTAAGAAATATTTATTCAATGATACCAATTTTATTATATCTTTTTAGAACGAAAATTAGGAATGCAAAACTTTGTATTTTCCAAAAGTATCTCGATCGTAAGTTCAAGAGAAGTAGCCTTAAAATTGTTCCATTTTTGTTTTGTATTAAATGTACCATTTTTCTTCCATAAAATGGATTAAGTGGTTAAAAAATAAAATTCTTATATTTCTTTATATCATGGAACGCAATAGCGCAAATAACACAATAATAATAATTATTTACACTGGAGAAACCAAAGTAAGAAAACACTGTAAAAAGAACAGAATTTGTATCAAAATATATTAAAATATAAGTACCTAGTATAACAACATACTAAAATGGTAAACACTGGTATATCGCCACGATTTGGTGGACCTCGTTTAATCATTTTTTTCTCCTCTTTCCCTCAAGCAGTTGGTTTATTAGCATACTCATTCATCGAGCACTCTGTTGGACTTTATGTTGTTGTATTTTATTTCCAGATTAACAATCTCACCCTTAAATTTTATATGAAACTGATTATTGAATATTAAACATATCTGTATATCGATCCATCAATAACTTACCGAATATCAGTGTAAGAAGTTCTTTGAAGTGTTTAAATCTTTCTTTCTCTGGTCCATTTAGATTTTCATTATTTCCAAATTAAAAAAAAATATATTGCAGAGCTAACTCAGCTAACCTCTTTATCACTATACGAGAATATTTGGAGTTTTCATTCATTGGAGTCAAAATTTGGTAAAATTTGGTATTGGGAAGAGTCGCTGCTATAATATTAATAATACTCTTAGGAAGGTGTAACAAGGTAATGAAAAACTTGTACTTACCTTAAAATCTCTTTTAAACTACACACAAACAGAACATTTATATAGAGCTTCCGAATGATAAAACAATAATGGCTGCTAACACATACCACTCCTAGAAAGGAGAAAGGAGAGAGGACACATAAGATACACTTGGTCGGTGTATCTACGCTAAGGCTATCCGCGCATGCGCACACCTTCATTTCATGCTAGAATGTAGACACAACAGTACACTATTACAAAGTGTCTATATAGATATTTATATTATGTGTATACGTCATATTTTTACAAGGTGTGTACTATAGGCACAACTATGATACGAAGTATCACACATACATATGACTTATACATTGTATGTCTCATATACCGACGCCAGATTTCATCATTTTAATAATTATTTGTTACGTTACAAAAAACTCTTTAGAACCTTGAGTTTATACGGTATACAACTAGTAAACACTGTATCACACAATTCTATCAATATAAACCTGCGTGTATCTCATATGTATATGTTAGAACTAGATGAACACTTAGGTTCACTTTAACATATGTTGTTTCTCATGTTTCTCCCTTGTAGAAACGTAATTTCATTTGGACGTGCTATATGGGGAGACACATTCCTTTTGAATGCTTACCTGTTGCCTTCCATAGGTCTAGATTCTTTAATGCTATTACCTATGACAATATTTTCGCGCCTTTTAACATTTTGAAGATTAATAAAGTTATGGAATTCTTAGATAGCATCAACGTAACGAAAAAACTTTAATTTCTTTCTAATAATTTAAAATAACCTCATATTAACTAAAGCTTATTATTCAGCGCTAAAAAACCCTAGCTGTTGACGCGCTCTATAAACCAATACCTCTCTCTCGCGAGTAGTGTAGAGGCCGTTTAATCGTATTGTCGTACAATAACTCGAAAATAACATATAGACAAATATATGTTTACTGCTAAATTAAATTCAAAACTAATTGTTTATATGTTCCGTTTGTTTCAATAAAAATATAAAAAAGATCTACAAAAAATATTTAAATTTTAAATACATTGTGCAGAGCAGAGCGGTTATGTAAATTCAAAACAATTGCGCCATTTACAATTTGTAACAATTCGGCTTTAATGAGAAATATCAATGTTTATTTAGCGGGAATTTTGCCCACCGACGGCAATTTGGCCGTTATTGTAGCTTTAATATTCTATATTGCAGAGTCGGGTGAATTTGATAATTATTTAAAACTTGCATTTCAATATTTAAGTCAATAAATACTTTGCGAACTGGGTTATTGTTAATTATGCAGTGATAATTCCCATTAAGACGATAGCTCTAGTCCCAATATTTGTAATTGAAAGTAATATACTGGGTGTCCCAATAGTCCGTGGACATAGAACTACTACTTATTTTGGAATCAAAATAAGCCCACTGGACACAATTTACCTCTATAGAAAAGTGCTTTGTTTGTCAGTTAGATGGCCATCAAACTTATCTTATATAAAATATATACACACACCGGAAAAATCTAGGGATATCATTTTATTAAAGTTAAAAATAAATGTTTTGAATAAACAACCACATATTTGTAGGCCGATTCTTTCTACTTCGATTGAAACAAAGTAGTCACACTAGTTTTTTTATTTCTAAATTTGGGATATTTGCAGAAGTGTTTGTGCATTTTTTGTCAAATGTATAAAAAGCACCAAGCATCAATTGTTGACCAGAATTCATTCAAATAACTCTGTTTTAGTATTAAACGACATTATGGAGCGTAGACATCTTAACAGAGACGAAATGCTAAGGGCCATGGGTATGCTCGAAGCTGGAATGCGCCAAATCGACGTAGCTAGAGCATTAAATACAACGCAAAGTGTAATATCGCGATTAAATGCACGCTACCGTGAAAGTGGTGATGTTGCTGAAAGGCACATAGGGCGACATCGCATTACTACCCCTCAGCAAGATCATTTTTTATAATTAAATGCTCGACGCCGACCGACTCTTACAGCACCAGAGCTTAGTTTAATTCTCCAGGAAACACATAATGTAACCGTTAGTCCTGACACTGTTCGCAATAGATTAAGAGAGGTCAACTTAAGAAGCAGACGCCCCTGGAGAGCTCAACCCTTAACGAGAGGAAATCGAGAGGTACGATATTTGTGGGCTCAAGATCATGTTCAGTGGTCGAATGAATAATGGGCCAATGTTCTCTTCACGGATGAGTCACGCTTTGGAATTCATCCGGATTCGAGACGGCTTAGGGTATGGAGAGAACCGGGAAATCTTATTATGGATATGGATGGGTATGGATCATGTTCAGGAAGTGCAGTTATCAAGGTGGAACAGTTATGGTCTGGGGAGGAGACCAGTTAGGCCAAAAAGCCAAGCTCGTTTTTCTTGAAAGGTTTCTAACAGGAATCACATATCGTGATTTAATTCCTGAGCCTGTCGTATTACCATATGCCAATGATTTTGGGAGAAATTGTCATGCATGAGAATGACAATGCACGGCCTCATACAGCCAGAGTGGTAAGTGAGTTTATCAATGCTCATCAATTAAACATCTTACCCTGGCCGGCACAATCTCCTGACCTCAACCCCATCGAGCACGTATGGGACGCGGTCCAAAGAAGAATTTTGAAAATGTGTATGCTTCGTGAAACTCGTAGGGATTTAGTTCGGGCCGTGAATGCAGCGTGGCAGGCTGTACCTCAAGAAGAGATCGACAACCTGATCAGGAGCATGGAGAGACGATGTAGGGCTGTAATGAACAGTAGAGGACGCCATACCCTTTATTAAGTAAAAATGGTTTTGTCTTTTTGTTTTAATTCACAATTTAGAATTTAAAAAAATGTGTGTATTTTTTTGAGTTCAATAAAAATCAAGGTAAATTTGAAAAATTCGGTAAATTTCGCATTTTTATTTCCAATACGTCCTGTAAACTATTTGTTTATTTTAATTTTATTATATCATGAATGCAAATAATAAAATTACTGACGATGACTGGATAAAATTGTAATATCCCTAGACTTTTCCGGTGTGTGTATTATATAAAAGAAAATCTGTCGTCGGTGGAGATTTTTTTTTTTTATATACTAAAATGTATGTAGAAGTGGGAGTAATTTTCACCCTTCCCGTACTTTTTCTAAACTTTTTTGAAAGTAAAATGTTAAAGCACTTAGCAAAACATAGCCACCCAAAATCTGTAGGTAATTGTAGGTAGGTAAAATGTGTGAAGTAAATTTTTATTCCAAAAAGTCCGGAGCCCACCGAGAACGCTGTCCCCTCTCTATCTTTAGGCGCCATGTCGACTTGCCAATATCCACAATTCAAATCCAAGGTACAGGCTGTACCTCAAGAAGAGATCGACAACCTGATCAGGAGCATGGAGAGACGATGTAGGGCTGTAATGAACAGTAGAGGAGGCCATACCCTTTATTAAGTAAAAATGGTTATGTCTTTTTGTTTTAATTCACAATTTACAATTAAAAAAAATGTGTGTATTTTTTTGAGTTCAATAAAAATCAAGGTAAATTTGAAAAATTCGGTAAATTTCGCATTTTTATCTCCAATACGTCCTGTAAACTATTTGTTTATTTAAATTTTATTATATCATAAATGCAAATAATAAAATTACTGACGATGGCTGGATAAAATTGTAATATCCCTAGACTTTTCCGGTGTGTGTATTATATAAAATAAAATCTGTCGTCGGTGGAGTTAGAAAATATTTATATACTAAAATGTATGTAGAAGTGGGAGTAATTTTCACCCTTCCCGTACTTTTTCTAAACTTTTTTGAAAGTAAAATGTTAAAGCACTTAGCAAAACATAGCCACCCAAAATCTGTAGGTAATTGTAGGTAGGTAAAATGTGTGAAGTAAATTTTGATTCCAAAAAGTCCGGAGCCCACCGAGAACGCCGTCTCCTCTCTATCTTTAGGCGCCATGTCGGCTTGCCAATATCCACTCTTCAAATCCAAGGTAGAGAATATTGTCGACCCCGCCAGCGTGTCTAGAGTATCGTCTGTCCTCGGCAGGGGATAGCTATCCTTCTTGGTAACATTATTGAGCTGCCGAATCAACACAGAACCTGGTTGTGCCGTCTTTCTTCTTTACTAATACTACCGGCGATGTCCACGGGCTGTTAGATGGTTCGATCACACCCTCTTCTTTCATTTCTCGAAGGATCTTGTCAGCTTCTTCACGTTTGGCAAGTGAAAGTCTTCTCGGATTTTATTTGATTGGTCGTGCATCTCCCGTATCAATTTTATGTTGTACTAAATTGGTACGACCTCTCTGCCCTGCTTCCCCTTTAGCAAACACATCTTGATACTTAATTATCAGGTTTCTCAATTTTCTATCTTGGGGAGACAATTTGTTGACATTTACTAGCACCTTCACCATTTTGTCCGGAATTTTTGAAGCCGAAACTTTGGAGGCTTCCACGCTTCGAATGACTGAGGAGACTGAATAACAGTACTATACATACATATACATACATACTGCCATTACTCGCTGACGAGCATTCGACACGCATCAAAAGATGGTCACGCAAGGCGTTTTCTTTCATGAGCTTTTCTGTGACTGAAAAGCCCGATACGTGATGTTATTTGCCTACCGCACTCCGGGCATTCCAAAATCTCATTGCTTTGTTGCCTCTTTACTTTTTGGTTGTCGCTGTTACTTAACTGAGTTTACAATTCTTCTCCATTGAGTTCTATTGTGAAGTGCTTCTTCCCAATGATTCTGCATGTTAATCCCCTTTAAGTTTTCGTGGAAAATGTCCTCGTACCTTTTGAGTCGTCCCGGCCTCCTCTTACCGTCTACAAGCCCACCGTAAAGCAGAGATTTTGGTATGCGGTTTTCTTGCATTCTGCATACGTGACCAGCCCATCTTAAGCGGGATTTTTTAACCATGAGTTCAATACTCTCGCAGTTAGCTTTTTCAAGGACCGATACGTTTGAGACATGATGGAACCACCGGATTCTTAACAGTTGTCTAAGGTGTCTCTGTTGCAACTTGTTTAATGCGTCCATGTGTCGGCGGTACGGCACCCAGGTTTTGCTGCCATATAACATGGTGGGGATTATAATTGCTCGGTACACCAGCAACCTTGCACCCCAACAGCAAATAGTACGTGACAGTACCATGGAGACTGAACTACAGGATAGCTATCCTTCACTGTCACTCTTCCACTGTCTTGGTGTTATGTGGATCTACCGCAATTCCCTGAGAGTTCTATATTAACGCAATATTTTGCGAGACCCTGTATACAGGTTGTGTTAAGACACTCCCATATAATAAATACAATCCTGAAGTTTAAAATAAATAAAAGGAGGCTAGACATTATATAGAAACACTTTCAAATGGAATGTTTTCCAAGAAATTGAGATAAAAATAATTCGTTTTCACATTTTATTTCTCCATAAAGAACGAATAAAGGAGGAAATAATGCTAATAATTCCGTTCTACACTATCGATTTCTTTATTACACGCATCATTAAGCTGTCCCCGCGAATATTGAGGTCAACTACAGGATAGCTATCCTTCAGTGTCACTCTTCCACTGTTTAGTGTTCTGTGGATCTACCGCAACTCTGTAACAGTCAAATTTCCTCGCAACGATCTCTGTGTGCTAGCTCATAAAATATCGCAAATAGCTATTATTTTTGCATCATGTTTACTATAATTTTATTTTTAAATATTATTTTATTTAAATTTTACAAGTATGCAATCCGATATACCCCGCGCTATAGAGCCACAGAATATTATCACTGGATGCCGCCCAACATTAGAATTTTTGTCCATCTCTCTAAATCTTTGGTCATCACTTGTCCCTTGTCACTGTCAGATCAAATCAGATGTTTTTGGATTTATTTATCCTTTGTTTTGGTTATTGAAATTTTATAATTATCAGATAAAATTTCGTAGTTAAATTGGTTATTTTTGACAGTGTGCAATTCATTCATTTAATGGTGGGAATTTGTGAATAAGTTCGTTCATTGACCGGATATGAAATATGACAATGAAATATATTCTAGAACGTCGTTTTTTATTTATGCCTTTTTGTGAGTTGGACTAGTCGAGATATATAGTTCTCTATCTATATCCTGGAGGGAGATTTCCGGTTGAAATCTAATTTTGTGAAGGAAATCGAATCCTTGCATCACTTCTTGTGTACTCCCCGGCTCAAGAGTGTCGTCGTGAAGAACTGGCTGCCGTTTCGTGAAGCATTCCCTGTGGGTGAATAGCAGGTCTTCCTAGAGAAGGATTAAGGCTTCCGAAACTCATTTGGTTAGAGACGTGGTTGGATTTTGTTGATTTGTATGGACCACCGACCAATTTCCGTAAGGGATTAAATAGCCAAATTTTCCGACCGATATTCCGATTTCACGTGCCCAAGAAGTCCCCGATAGTTCCAAGAGCAAGAAGACCGATCCAGACCGTACAGCACAGAACAGTCCAGAATTCCATTCGTTCCTGTTGCCCGTGTGTAGAGTTACCCGTTGGACATCATATGTTTTATATTCACCTCTTGAAGTCCTACACCTGGCCGGCATCCGTACGTCTGCTGACATCCGTGGGCTCCAGTGACAGTACACCGAGCTGCTGTGCACCGCCGTAGCCACCCTGTAGCTATACACCGTAGCTCAGCCGGAGGAACTTCCGAGTTGTTTCAAGATTGTACATCGATTAGAGTAAGACTGTTTAGATTTAGATTTGCTTTATGTAAACCACCCTGTTTGTATCTAGTATTAAGTTAGATAAGGGGGTTTGACGTCATAGGTTTAGTACTTATTGATTTAAATTTCATTTAACTTTACATTTCATTTAACTTCAATTTCATTTCTTTAAATATAAACTTTTTGATATTTTAATAAATTGCTTAAATATTTTTAGTAGTATTATTTACAGTCTGGTCTCATAGTTAAGTTAGAGTCACTTAAGTTTAACGAATTATAGTAATATTTGAAGTTCATGGTAGTTGCACTCAACAGTTCGAGGTTAGTGTTGAAGTCTACTTAATAGTAACATCTTATATGCCGAGTTCATAGAGTATAATCTCGTGGCGCCCTTTTATTAATATCTTTGAACCCCGACCACCCGGCTGTTAAAATTAAAAAGCTAGTGGCCTCTATGTAACTCATTCAGATTAAGTAAACTTTGTGTTTTAATGAACTTCGAATAAGAAAGGGCGTGGCAACTCCCTGAGAGTTCTGTGTCAACGGAGAATTTGCGACACCCTGTATACAGGTTTTGTTAAGACACTCCTGTTTAAATAAAATCCTAAAATTTAAAATAAATAATAGGAAGCTAGACATTATATCGAACAATACCAAAAAGAATGTTTTTCCAAGAAATTGAGATAAAAATAATTCGTTTTCACATTTTATTTCTCCATAAAGAACGAATAAAGGAGGAAATAATGCTAATAATTCCGTTCTACACTATCGGTTTCTTTATTACACGCATCATTAAGCTGTCCCCGCGAATATTGAGGTCAACTACAGGATAGCTATCCTTCACTGTCACTCTTCCACTGTTTAGTGTTCTGTGGATCTACCGCAACTCCCTGAGAGTTCTGTGTCAACGGAGAATTTGCGACACCCTGTATACAGGTTTTGTTAAGACACTCCTGTATAAATACAATCCTGAAATTTAAAATAAATAATAGGAAGCTAGACATTATATCGAACAATACCAAAAAGAATGTTTTTCCAAGAAATTGAGATAAAAATAATTCGTTTTCACATTTTATTTCTCAATAAAAAACGAAGAAAGGAGGAATTATTGCTAATAATTCCTTTCTAGACTATCTATTTCTTTATTACATGCATCGTTAAGCTGTCCCCGCGAATATTAAGGTCAACTACAGGATAGCTATCCTTCACTGTTACTCTTCCACTGTTTAGTGTTCTGTGGATCTACCGCAACTCCCTGAGAGTTCTATGTCAACGGAAAACTTGCGACACCCTGTATACAGGTTTTGTTAAGACACTCCTGTATAAATACAATCCTGAAATTTAAAATAATAAAAGGAGACATTATATCGAAACACTTTCAAAAGGAACGTTTTTCCAAGAAATTGAGATAAAAATAATTCGTTTTCACATTTTATTTCTCCATAAAGAACGAAGAAAGGAGGAAATAATGCTAATAATTCCGTTCTACACTATCGATTTCTTTATTACACGCATCATTAAGCTGTCCCCGCGAATATTAAGGTCTCTATTTTGTCTACCCTGCAAATAATTCTCTTTTAGGGCCGGTCGGGTATTATCGCCGTGAGAAGATCTATTTCTAATAAATCAAATAAGTTTACACCTGATTTAAAATGAAGGAAAATACGGTTTTTAAAACCAATTTTAGCCAAGAAAATATGATTTATGACCCGTGTGAGCGGACTGGAATTCTTCCGAACCAACTTTTCAGTTATACATAAAATTTGAATTTATTTGGGTAAGTTATGTATTGACATTTACATTTTTTATATCTATCAGGAAATTGATGAGGGTTAGTAACCTTTTATTGTAATAAATGTTTCAAGTCAAAGTCTTTCTGCATTATTAAATATCTAAACCTTAGGATAAAAAGGGGCAACCTCAATATTAATCGGGTTACATTAAAATTAAGCCAGTTTTTGAGAGATATGGTTTTGTGGTGTTGCAGAAAAATCTTTCTTTTGGATAATTTGATTTAATGTTCTCAAATTATGATTATTGTTTATGTTTATTACATGCCACGGCAAAATTCATATACAGGGATATTCACCTCATTCGAATACGGGGTATTGTAGTCACACTATTAGATTTTAAAAAATTGTGAGTGATGGGATTGTGAGTGATGGGATTTATTTATTATAATTGTGAGTGATGGGAATATTTTTATATAATATTAAATAAAAAGGGACTATTAAAGCTAGAATTTAAAATTATTTTCAAAAGGCACAGACTAATATATACTATCCTAAACAAATATAAAATATCAAAGTTGTATTTTTTTAAATGGTACACCCTGTATATTATTACATTTTTAATTTCTGTGATTAAAATAAAGGTAAATTTATTTAAGGTTTACCGCACTTTAATCTTACCTTTTTTTGAAATATTTACGATTTTGTGAAAATACAGTAATCATTTCTAATGCTTTATTTCTCTAGCCCCCGGTGTTTTCAGGTATACATAACGCGTTATAATCCGCCAGATATATTTTATTTGATGGATGGCAGAAAAACGTGTATCTTCACCTATAGATAGCAATATTTATTAGATAAAATAACCTTATCCGTCTGATATCCTATTTGGGACCTGAACTGCCAAATAGCGCTTTATTTGTCGGATAAAAATTTGGCGCATGAGGAGATTTTGATTTTGTTTAATAAAATTGCTTTTTAACATAACCTAACACATTGTTACTATTGTAGATTTCGTTTATTTTAATAAATTCGATTTTAGATTATTTCGAAAAGACTTACCTACTCTGTATGTAGACTATAACCATTTTAGAACGTATGAGGTATAAACACCACTAAACACATTGAAATGGTGTAAAAAATATTGTTGCTAGTGCCGGACTTTATAAGGAGTGTTACAAAACAAAAAGAACCTCTGTTAGAGCATCAGAATGAAGAGAATGCATTAAGTCAGGATAATAGTGATGAAATATGTACAATTACCGAGTAAATATATAACTCAATGGCAATTTATAAATTATTTTATTCAAATCCCTTCAATTAAAAACCACTACTTACTTAATAAAGCTCTAAAGTAGGTAAAAAATAAATAAAACTTTTTAAATCAAACTATTTATTTAATTTTTATTCGCATATCTTAATTCATTAATATTATAACAGGAACCTTGGAAAACCTGTTATTCAATTAACATTTGCTTTTATTTCTGTTGTGTTACAATTTTAGTTTAATTTCTTGCACTATGTAGGTACCTTATACATCTCTTCTTCATGCTGTTTTTTAAGTAACTTATAACCCACAAAATTCTAAAAGTTACTGGTTTGTGGAAGTATGCTTTGGAATTAAATAAGACGATAGAAAATTTCATTAATGACTTATATTTAATTAACAATTATAAACAATCAATGTAATTGGCTGTGACAGTCTCGATTATATGAGATTACATATGCAACTGGAATACTTAAGTGTTTCTGCTTCGGTTGGTTGGGAGAAAGGCCTCACCCTCTTCGCTGCACTCGTCCGCTGGTGGGTAGCGTGATTGTCCGGCTAACGTTGGAGAGCTTGTGAGACTCCACCAGTCTCAGTGCGTGAGCTACTTATGGGGAGGGTCAATTCTCGTATCTTCCTAGAAGATAACAAACAGCAGTATTCTACTCAACACAATTGATAAGTACCCAGTTTTGTGGTGGTGTTCTAAATTACCAATTGAACTGTCTGTTGGTTGCCAATGAAGGTACAATAAAAATAACTTATGATTAAACAACATATTAGTGATTTAAATACACAATAATCAATATCTAAATCCAACTACTAATTATTATAATAAAAATTATAATTAAAATTTAAAAAAGAAAATAGGCAATGACAGTTTAAATTAAGTTATATTTGAAAAGATTGTCCAAATTATTTAACGAATATAAAGAATTTAAATATAGAATTAAAAAAAATATAAAAGAAAAATATTTTGCTCTCTCTCTCTAGAAAATTCCAGACCACCACAATCACTTCGGTACGACTTGAAAAAATATATACATTGTTACAGTAAATTATTTGATTTAATTTGTAGACACGTGTAAAAAGAATAAAAAAATATGTAAGAAAAAAAACTAGAAATATATGAAAATTTAAATTAGAACAAAAGTTAATACTAAAATGCTATATTAAAAGATAAATTAAAAAACTAGATAGAAAGATAAAGGTAAATAGAAAGATAGGATAAGATACGAAAAACGATAAATGCGGCAATTCGACAGATACAAACTAAAAGAAAAGATATGTCACTCCAGGAACAAAGATAATGCATCCGCCAAATAAGATAAAGATAAGGTAAGGTAAATTTGGCAGATAAGACGAGGTAAAGATACGTTCCCTAGAGTGACCCAAAAACAACAAAAAACAAAAATCTATCTGTCGAATGGCCTGCCAATAGACACCACCACTACAGGGTCCAGATAAAACAAGAGTTGCCTTCTGGCAAGCAAGGATTCGTTAAAGGTGACATAAGTCGTATAATATAAATATTATAAAAAATCCTTACTTACCAGAGTCCCTCCTGGTTCGTCTCTGAGAGTACTCCTGCAGTGATTGATTCTATTCATGGCCCCTGAGATTGCTAAATCGAACACCTCTGCGGGTTCCTGTTCGACAGCTTGCGTCTCAGTACATAAATAAGAAAAATAAGAATAATTAGTACTAAATAAAAGTTAAAGGTATTAGAAATTTTTTTACAAAACTACCATACACGTGCTACTAAGATAAGAAGATAAAGAAATGATGATAAAAAAATGAACTGTGAGATAAAAAGATAAAATAGAAAAAGGAATTTAAAGTTACAAGCTAATTAAATAATTAAATCAAATAATTAAATCATATTAGATAGTAAGAAATGTTTAAAAAAATAAAACTAATAAATAATTTCCAAGTCGTACCTCGTGCCGGTGTCTGAAAAAAAAAACTAGGTGTTTAAGCAAAGAAGATCGAGATGAGAGAGAGTGATTTTCGCTAAAACAAGTCCCTTTATAGAATTCTCCCATTCATTTAGACATGCGTTAAGTACCAAATGTCAATATAAAAATTTATAATTAATAGTAAAAATAATAAATACGATATAATTTCCTACATACCTTCAAAAAAATATGTGTAACAATTGCATCTTAATTATTTAACACTAAACAAAATATTAATAATAAACCTTCGTTTTCATTAAAAACAAACAAATTATTATCGGTAACCCATAGGCAACCAGAAAATATATAAAATATTTAAACAATTTAAACTAACAATCATCGCTAGTGATGTGTACCACTATCGAGGTTCCGCAAAAAATCGATAATATATAAAAAAACGGATAAACGATATAAAAGAAAAAATGTAACGAAAATATTTTCGTTACAAACTCTCTAGCTAAACCTTTTTAAAACACCTCCTTTGAATTCCATTTAGTTCAATTTTTTTTACGGTTTAAAGCTCGGTTTAAAGGTTTATTAATATCAACTGTGTTTGTTTTAAATCAACTTTGTGCACACAAGATTTTTTCTTTATTCTTTCCTGTTTTTTTTGAAGTTCCATCACGTTGAGTTCTTAAAAATAAAAGTAATATGACAAAATTGTTTTATATTTAATTTATTTTATTAAACAATTTGTACATATTATGTACCGTATGATCGAATAAAAACGGCGTCAGCGATGGCTATGAAATGAAGATCGCTGTCATTTTATATGTAAAATTATATGTGAAATGTCATCGATCGTCATTTCCAAGCCAACTGGACGCCGTTTTTTTTTATCATACGGTATAATGTGTTAATGTAACAATTATTATAGGAGCTCTTAATTTATTATTATTAATTAAGACAAAAGTATTTAAAATCATATACCAATAAATGAGGAGATAAAACCGCAGTACTGGTCTTTGGGGTTATAATATACTTATTCTCAATCGTGCTTTTCTAAAGAAAAATAATATAAGTACATTTATCTATTTTATAAAATAAAAACTCACCTTAATTACTATCATGGATGCTATCCTACCTATTTCTTTATTATGAGAAGCCCTACAATGATACATATTATTATTTGATATTACTAACAGCCTTGTATATATATTTTTAAAGTAGATCAACCTAAGACGTTTATGGACTAAGACTACTAGATGGCAGGACCGGTTTCCCTACAGAAATATTTTTTTTGTTACTCTGAATTTTGAAGCTACCAATAAAAGCAGAGAAAATAAAAATATATAACGATAATTTTCGTACTGTGCCAATTGGTTACTAATCGACCAGATACTTTTTGTCTATTAGATATGCTATAAAAGCTGGCAATTATACAATTCGACCATTGTAAATACCCGACAAATTCTTCAACGCCGACGAGGCCGATGTTTCTCACTGATAAGAAATAAAAATGTTTGTTTAGATAATTTTCGAGGTATTTTTTCTTTCTGAATGCACATTTTAAAGTATTTTATATTCTTTGTCCCCTTGACCTATTATCCTGGTCGCACGTATGGAAGTTCTGTTTCTTCTAGTTTTAGAAAATGTTCTTATTTCTTTTTTCTTTGCAGTTGTAGGGTAAAATTAGATTAATTTATTAAGTTTAATTATAGTGTTTAGTGTAGCATGTTAGTGTAGTCTACCAAAAATAGTTTAGTAGTGTTTTTATAGTTTATTTTGTAGTTAAGTAGTAGGTGAAGGGATAAATTTGTTATTTTTTCTATTTGTTTGATAAATTAGTAATCAAATTGATAATTTGTTCAGTGTAGAATACAAGAATAAGTAGTGGTGTAGTGTTTTTAAGAGATTATATTCGTTTATTTTGTAGTTGAGTAGTAGCTGAAGGGGTATTTAGGTATTTCTTCTTTTTGTTTTTCTTGTAATTGTAGTAGTTCTATTAAGTATTGTGATAGATACCCTATATCTTCCTTCAACTTCGTTGAAAAGTGCGTTATCATATAATCTTGGTTTTCTGGTAGCAGAATATACGAAAAAAAATCTGATCAAATTTATTTGAAATTAAATTAATCTAGTCTTATTAATCAAATTAAACTAGTCAAATAATAATAATAGTTAGTTTCAAAATACTATACAGGGTGAGTTTCCTACGATGTTCTCTATGGGTATCTCGGAAACTACTGGAAATAGAGAGTCGGTTAATGGGGAAAGAATTGCAGTTTTGTGGGGTCATAAATATGCGCCTTTCGGATTTTTGAAAAAGTTTATCGCTTACTCGATATTTAAAAAAAACAAATTTTGGCTATTTTAAAACTTGTCCCTAATTCCATTCCAATATAATATATTTTAGACAAAAAGTTTTCAGATACAAGTTGTAGATAATTACATACCTAATGAGTTTGTGTTTTCTGATTTTTTCTAAAGCCTGTAATTTTTGACCATAGTTGGCCATGACTTCATAAAAATCACCATTTTTAAGCTTTTCAGCGATATAGGTATATAAGTTTTATCGAAAAATTACAGTTAGATACAGAGTTATAGTTATAGCCAATTCTTTTCTTTCTTGGCTAATTTCACTTAGTTGGCATGGTATTCTTACTCTGTTATGATTTATAACATAAAAACACAGAATATATTATTAAACGGTTCTTTACGATTTACATTATGCAAACTAAAACTGCATAATATCACTACCCCATACACTTAAGTTATTTTAGAAAATGTTCTCCCGTGCCCATGCAATTGGTCCACCATGCACCTCTTCCGATCCCTGAGCTTGCATAATTGTGATATAAATAATTCTTACCATTTCTTTCATTATTTAAGCTTAGGAGAAGTTTCATAATGAAAGTCATATTGGAACCACCCTATTGATGCGCGACTATCTAAATTTAACTTTTCTAACATGTCTTGAAAACCGTTCTCTTAAAAACGTAAATAACGTTCACGACGTTAGGAGGACGCAATCTTATTAAGGATGTGATTATCTACAACTTTTATCTGAAAACTTTTGATTATGGATAGGAGGCTCTAGATTGTTTATCTTTTAGATAGTTATTTGTTAGATAAAAGCTATTTATATATATATCTGAAAACACGGGGCCTAAAAGTTGCAAGTCGACTGTAAGGCAACGGGTCGTTTGGCCATTGAGAAGAAAACCTTTTGTGACGTCTTGCCTTCGTGGTTATGTTGGTCTTGAGAGTTTGAGGTATCCCTTGTCTTCTCGATTGACACGATGCGGCGTTGGGGTAGTGAGGTACCCCAATTAGCCTATTCGATTGGGATGCGAATCTGTTTAGCGGCAGATTTGCGTCCGGGGGAAGCCCCTATACTATTTCAGGTGACACTAGCTAGTTGTTGAAGACTATTAACCAATAGATTCGAATAATATTTGAATTAGATGGAAGATATGAAATGGGATATATTGAATAGAATGTCAGTGATGTCAGTGGCTAGGGGGCGGAGTACCCCCGGGTGAGTTTTACTATTTAACTATCAATTTTATCCAGATCAGTAAATGTTTGTTTTGTTATTTTCATGTACAATGAGAGAGTGCTTGCCGATGACCAACTAAATGGATATTTGAGGTGAATTTGCATTGTGAGACCCGGTTGAGTAAGCCCCGAAAATAACCGATTTTAAAAATTAAATTTTGCATTGTACTTAATATGTACTTACGCTGGGTTGGAGAACGTTCAGTTAACAAAAAGTACTTTCGAAATATTGTCAGATATCGAGCCACCGGACCTGCACGCAGATACAACTACAGTATGAAACATAAAATTAATAGAAATCGACTACCAATTCACAATAACAGTCAGAGTTTGTTAGGGAACTGCAAACTATTTGGTCTTGAATTTGTTCCGATATAATTGAAGCAGAAGGGCCTTTAGATTAGCATTTCGTAATTCGCGAGCGGTTCAAGCCCTCGCTACTTCTCTTTCTATGTCAGTCGGTGTTTGGGGGTTCGCTCTCAACTAGTTGAAAACTTTTTGCATTACTCTGATCCGACGGGCGGCTGTCGTGTCGGTCGAAACAAAATTCAACAATCAAGTGCGGAATTTGCGAAATGTGTGGCATCGAGCAAATCCCGATACTGTTCGCACTTTTCGTGTTTAGAGCTACTTCATGTAAATAGGAAAGCTTTAAACTTTTGTAAATAAAGTTCTCATATAGCGGTTTTACTTCCCAACTATTCCAATTAAAATCGAATATAAATTTTAGGTATGGTAGTATAACGTCTAATTTAAATTGTAACGTAAAATTTAAAAATACAGTTGATATTTTCCTACTTAAATAATAATAATATATTGTTTTGTTAGGAGTAAAAATGACACTTCTTGTGGCGAGGCTGTACGTTTACCTGACGAGCGTCAGCCAGATTACAGCCGAGGCACAAAAACTTATTTTTACTCCGAATAATATAAAAAGATTTGAAAGTCATATACCTAAAAAGATTTAGTAGAATACAGGGTGTTTCAAAAAACATGTGCCATCTCTCGTGGGGAGATTCATCACGTAAAAATAAGATTTATTTTTATATAAACATAGGTCCGATTCTGCTTTGTTTTGTGGCTAGAGGGTGTTAAAATTTTATTTTTTTTTCAATTTATTATCATTTTCTTCCAAGTACTTTTAGTGATTCCAATGAAATTTTCAGGGTAAAAGTTAATATAAATGCGGCATATTTTAATGCTAAGAAAGTGTCTACGAAACATAAATATTTCCGGTTATCACTCCGGTTATCACTGGAATATTTTTCTAAAAAAAGTGTGTACGCCACTGTTTTTTTTTCTCTTATTAGCTAAATAGTGTAAGTCGTTTAATGCCGATTAAAAGTTGTCTCTTGATATTTTGTCGATTTCAACCTCCTTGACGAGATAAAGGCAATTTTATTAATTTGCTTTGATCCAAGTCTAATAGCAACCTTGAAAAAAAATAATATCATTATCTTGCAAAAGTTTTAAATAAGTATTCATTGATTCCTCATCAAAAAATATGAAAAAGTTCCTATTTCCTAACATGGAAATGGGTATGGAAATGCACATCTGGGTTCTTCAAGTACCACCGACGCTTTTTAAATGGATCATGAAAGGGAATAATTTAAGTTTTGATTTGATGAAAGCATATGTCACGGAATATTTTAATGTAGCAATAAGTTTTAAATGTTGCAATTTTGGACATGTTTCAAAGTACTGCAAATCACCAGAATGTTGTCACAAATGTGGAAGAAGTCATCAGCCGAAGGATTGCTCGGAAGAAACCAATTTAGATTGTCCTAATTGTAAAAGACTTAGGCTAGTTGATCGTAAACATAGTGCCAGGGATCAAAAATGTCCAGCATTTCTACTTCAAGTAAAGAAAACTATAAATCATACAACATATGACCAACATGTTTTACAGCAAAATATACAAAACAGTTAATAAAACATATTAAGCGTAATATAGTTGATAATAAAGTTGAGGACATCAGTATTATACGTCAAAACATACAGTCTATTGGAAACTCCGTGGATAAAATAAATTACATGCTGCAAAACAATCCGGAGTGCAAAATATTGTGTTTTTGTGAACAAAGGAAATCGATGGAACAGTTGGAGAAAATCAAAATTAATAATTTTCGACTTCAAAATCAGTACTACCGAGAAGCTGGACAACACGGAGGAGTAGCAATATATGTCGAGGAGACAGTCAAAACGCATGTGGTCGAAGAGTTTAACAAATTGTCAGAGACGGGAACATTTGAATGTGCCGCTATTCAGTGTCAATTTCGGGGGATGAACATAGTAGTGATAGTGATTTACAGACCACCATCAGGTAACATAGTTAGTTTTTTTAGTAAAATGGAACATGTTTTAACATATATTTTGTCTAAAATTATGACTGCTCTTATAACAGGTGATTTCAACATTGAATTATTAAAAGACAATAAAAATAAAAGTGAACTAATGTCTCTTATTTATAGTTTTAATTTTGTAAATACAATAAAAGAAAACACACGAATAACTGAACATAGCTCTAGCTGCATAGATAATATATTTACAAATATGAACTATATAAAAACATGCGTTTTTGAATCACACATATCTGATCACACAGCCCAAAAAATTGTGTTTAAAATAATACCAATAATTAAAAATAGTAAAGTATATAAACGATCTTTTACGGAAACTAATAAAAAATTGTTTTTGGAATCTTTGAGCGAACAAAACTGGGCCAGTGTATATGAAGTTCAAGATAATGATACTGATAAACAGTGGTGTACTTTTCATAAAATATATTCTGAAATTTTTAACCAACATTTTCCTTTAAAGCTAGTATCAATAAAGAACAAAAAGAAACATTTATATGATAATCCACTAATTCTAGAACATAAGAAAAAAATGGATATTTTACTACCACTCTCGAAACATTACCATTATTACAAAGAACTATATAAAAAATATAAAAAACAATATGACATATTATTAAAGCAATGTAGAGCTATGTCATATCAGGGCAGAGTTGAAAAATCAGATAATAAAGTGAAGTGTATGTGGAGCATATGTAAGGAAATAATTGGTAATAATAAAGATGCATCTCCAAATAATCTTAATCAAAATGGACAACAAATGGTTGAAACATTTAATGAGCATTTATTATCAATTGTTCCCAATCTACTACAAAATTTACCAAGCGGCTATAGCATTAACACTGAAATTAATAATAAATCAATGTTTTTAAGACCAATAACGCCTCAAGAATTAATTGATATAAATGCAAAAATAAAAAATAAACATAGTAGTGGTAATGATGAAATTCCTACAAGCTTGATCAAATTGTCAACTGGTGCTTGTCAAGATGTATTGTGTTATTTAATAAACAGCTCCTTTAAGTCAGGCATATTTCCACAAGAGCTAAAAACCGCACTAATAAAACCTATACATAAAAAAGGCGATCCCAAGTTAATAGATAATTACAGGCCAATTAGTCTTCTTCCGGGTTTTTCAAAGCTCTTTGAGTTAGCAATGTTAAGTAGAATGATGTTTTTTATTAAAGAATGTAACTTGATACGCCAAAACCAACACGGGTATTTAAAAGGGAAATCTACTCAAACAGCAATTTTTGAATTTGTTCGGAGAGTTTTGGAACACATGGAGGTGGGGGAATTGGCACTAGGGATGTTTTTGGATCTCTCTAAAGCCTACGACTGTCTTGACCGAGAATTGCTCTTAAGAAAATTGGAACGATACGGATTTAGAGGGAAGTCTCTCGAGTGGCTACAGTCATATCTTAATAACAGAAAACAACAAGTTTCTATTACCAATGAAGGTAAAATATATAAATCCCAGATACGCACAAATAACATCGGTATAGCTCAGGGTAGTATATTGGGTCCAGTTTTGTTTTTATTATTCCTAAATGACTTAAATCTGGCAGTAAATGGACAAAACCAAAACATAATTAATTATGCTGATGATACCAATCTGTTAATTGGAAAAAAACACCTACCCGAATTAATTGACGAGAGCAAAATTTTATTAGATAATGTATCTAGATGGTTCAATGAAAATAATTTAATTCTGAATTCCGATAAAACAAATGTCATCATTTTTCGAACAAAATTGTCACGAACAAATAGACCACTTATATATGATTCGACTAAAAATATATTAATATCTGACCACACGAAATTTTTAGGAATAATAATTGATGAGCATTTAGATTGGAGTAATCATATAGAATATCTTTTGAAAAAGCTGGGTTCAGTGTGCTATGCAATTAGGGTAATAAGCAAATATATGGATGAGAGAACACTAAAAACACTGTATTATTCCAATTTTCAGTCCGTCATGAGCTATGGGATAATATTTTGGGGCAGCAACAGCAAAATACAACGACTGTTTGTAACACAAAAAAGGGTAATACGCACTGTAAGAAAAATGAATTTCAACGAATCGTGTAGAGGGATCTTTAAGAGTGAAAAAATTATGACAGTATATGCATTATATATTTATGAATGTTTAGTATATTTTTACATGAATAGAGAATGTTTTGAGAGTAACATAATACATCAGTACAATACTAGAAAGAATTTACTAAACTATCCCGCTCATAAACTTGCGATTACGGAAAAAAGCCCTTTGTATATGTGTTTAAAGTTTTATAATGAACTGCCCTTAACACTTAGACTCTGTGGAAAGTTAAGCGAATTTAAATTTAAGTTAAAAAATTATTTATTAAATATAGAGCCTTATAGCTTGCCAGAGTTTTTTAATTTCAATGGTTAATTAGGATTAAGGAAATATTGTTGAATTATATCCAATATTGTAAATTTTAGGTTTATTTTTTTCTATATATTTGTTATGTAAGTAGACTTATCTAATTTTTGTAAAATATGTGTAATATGCTGTAGCGTTTTTTAAACAACTACCACTGCGAACGGCAGCTTTTCATCGGAGAGCAGTCGTGGATAAGGTATTTCACTAGAGAGAAAATTAATCAATAATAATAAACAAAAGATATCTAGATATTGGGCGCCAGGCATGTACAGAGAAAGAAAACACAATTGTATAATACTTAAAACTAATGACTATATTTATTCGTTACGAATTCTGATGGTGAATATCATTGTACAATTTTAATAATTATTATAGTGGTTACCTGTTGAATAAAACTATATATGTAAATAATATTAAATACGTTCTATGTAAAGACTATAAGGAAAATACAATGCGTGTAATATTAGAGAAAATATAAGAAAAGTAGCATTACTTTATTTAAATTGTTAAATTTATACGGTGTTCAATCAGATGTGTTGCAACCTGTAGATTCTAGAATCTATCTCGTCATTCATCTATTAGTATAGCGTAATAATGATGTCTATAGAAAGTAATACCATTACAATGCGTGATACTATGAAATCTAAAATCTAAATCACACTTTTACTACTGCATTGACATAAATATTCTTAATAATCTAACCACTAAATATAGTCTGTACGCTATAGTTTAAATGTACGTTACTGTTTAAGACTGAAAACATTTTAGGTGTTAAATGCAATACTAGAACTTAAAATTAACTTAGCTGTTCTTTAATGTAACCCTGCTTCAACCAGTAGCAGCGCGAGGAGGTCTTGCATCTCTGCACTGTCTGTCGGCGATCCAGGCTTAGAAATGGGGGTGAAGCAGCACGGGGCTCAAGCCACACCCACGCTGGGGCACTCTATGTGAAGACAAATCAATCCTACAGGGGACACTTGTCCATGAGACATCCGTCCATAAGACAGTGGCACAAGGGAATACTAGGACCTTGGATAATGCCCGTACCTTGTAAATAGTCCGTCCGTAAGACCCTAAGAACATGAAACCCATGTTTAAAATCAAACACCGTCTTATAAACAAAATGAACCTACCTCGAAGTACTTCCGAGGGCTCAATAAATAATAAATAATCTGTCCTTTCTTCCAAATGACATTCTGGAGGCCAAAAGCAAAGGGACGCCAACGTGCCAGCCAAATACAAATACAAGTTGGGCCATCCGTAACTCTACCCTAAAAATATTCGCTAATAATAACGAATCTAAAAGGAAAATAACTCAGCTTTACCTGTAGCTTCGAAATGGCAGCTGATTCAGATTACACAGCAAGATTTAAATAATCACCATTTCTCAAAAACTGGGACTAATGGCGTCTGACAGGTCAAACAGTCTAACCAAAAGTGAAGTTAGATCACAGAGAATTGACAGAAGCGATGTTGACAGCGCGCGCTCCCACAGAGCAATAACAGGGTTGTGCCAAACCATAACAGGGTTGTGCCAAACCATAACAGGGTTGTGCCCAGACATCATATATCATAATCAAAGACATGTAACGAACTAAAAACGTTACAATGCTTTGGAATATTTATTGATGTTTGACGATATTTCTCTTTATGTTTATTTTGTAACATAATTTGGAAATAAATAAATATTATTATTATTATTATTATAAAAAAAAATTAAACTTATTTTGACGTGAGGAATCTCCCCACTAGAGATGGCACATGTTTTTTGAAACACCCTGTATAATAATATTCAAAATAATATAAAAAGATTTAATAGTCGATATAAAATTACATTGTATGTAATTATACAGGGTGTCTCAGAAATATGTGCAAGTATTTTAAGAGGTGGTAGATCTCGATAAAAGAAACACATTTTCTCTTTATCGTTTTTCGAATAAGTCCAAAATAATGGAGTTATTTTACTTTGAATATTTCCACAAAAAAATGATTTTTTCCTCAAATTTTGAGAACCACTGTATCTTTTCTGGATTTTCTTTCTCGTAAATTTAATCTACTCTCTATGTTGCCATATTATCAAGAAATTCCGTTTCTTAACTAAAAACTGAAAAAAATTCAGAATTATCAATTTTTTTTTCGCGAGAAAAACCTCATAGGCGTGTTTCTGGGGTTGAACTATGCTACAAGTTAAAATACTTGCACTTATTTCTGGGACACCTTGTATATCGAGAAACTTACGCTCGTTGAATTTGACACTTTATATCAGTTTAATAATATATTTTCGTGCTTTTATGCTTAGTAGTTATTACTTTTATGCTTTTGTACTCAAGTCATGGTTGTAGCTGAATTTCAGAGTCAATATTGGCCTTTTCCGAAATCAAACTGCCGAGGTAATTGAATTCCGCTACATATTCTAGTAGTTCTTCTCCGACTGTTATAGCATTGTTGTGATATTCCGGGGGAGTGCACATGATTTTCGTTTTGTCGATGTTTAGCTTAAGGCCCAAGCCTCGTATGCTCAGGTATACCGGGTGCGTCTCAAAAGTGGCTCACCTCTATAACTTTTTTATTTTTTCAGATAAAAAATTGAGATTTGGTATGTTAATATATGACATAAATTAGGATTGATTGGCGTGTTCAATTGTTTGCTGTCACTTCCTGTTTCGCCGGAATTGACTACAACTTTTGACTTTTATGCTTAGTGGGCATACTTAATGGTTATAAATCTACAGTGAATTTTTTTGTAGAAATTTAAAAATTTCAGTTTATGCCAAAAAAAACCCATACAAAATGTCAATAACGTAGGTGGTGGCAACATTGGTTATTGAATGGTTTTGTCATGGAATTGTGAGTTTTGTAACTTAATAATGTTTCTGTTAAGGAACTTCTATTTTAACAGGGCTTAAACATGTCTAACAAGGTTTACATGTTACTAAGAAAAAACGGCGAATGCAGATTCTGTGTGGAAAATGGAGGAACACCAGAACACCTCATTGCTAACTGAACCGAGACGACAACCATTCCTACCAAACCAAACCAAAAACTTTGGTACGACTGATATCGGAGATGGAGAACTAACCTCCATAAAACCGTCTCAGATACTGGCTTTTATCATAGTCCTGAGACTCTCGAGAATTTAAATATCGTTACCTAAAAATGGTCTCTATTCTGTAATTCCTATTTTTCAACTCTAGCTCTCTAATTTCTAGCTTAATAGTCTCAGGAATATTCTAGAGGCGCCATTTTAGTGTATAACTGTTAAAAAACCCACGTGGGAAAAACACACCGAAATGGAAAAGACATTTCTTATATTTAATAACCAAGCGAGAAGGGAGACGCCGCGCCGTCAAAACTTCAACTCTATTGAAATAGTTTTTTGTTTAAAACATCTGTCGGTGACATTGAGAATTCGGAGATTAATTATATGAAATTTCTTCTCAGAGCCACGTCGCATCGCGCCCAACAGCGGGGGTGAAAATCAAAAAAGGGGCGATTTAACAGATTCTAGATTATAGCGTTTCTTTTCAAAAGATACTAATTTTCGGATTTTTCCTTTCCTTTCAAAATATTCTCGCTTTTCTTCTGTCATTCGCCACCCTTTCAGTTAAAAGGAATTTAAGATTTCACAATAGATATTTGATTAAATCTTTTAAAAGGAATATAAAGACTGGCCGAGATAGAGATTTTCTTAAAGGGTATATTTAATTTTGTTATTTGCAGCTCTATTTTGGTAGCCTTTTTGAACTAACGAGTTTAATAGAGTTAAATATGGAGGTCTTTCGTTAGTTAAAAACAAAAAAAAACGAACTTCTATGTAAAAGACGGCGTGGAACTGAAAGAGACAGTGTTGCCATATTAAAATGTTTAATATCTGTAATCCGTTTGACGAAAATGTCTTTTTTTTGGATGAAAAATCAAATCATTGTTTCATTATATTTCATTTTACTACATCCTCTTTAATTTGGACAATTAAGTGCACTGTTCAGTAATCACAAAAATTACGCTAATATTTTATAAGTACCCTAGATCATATATACATACGTGGATAAATCAACGCCATAAGTTTAGCATTAAAAAATATATCTCCAACATCACGACATGCCATTTTCAAATCTTCTTTATTGCACTTATGAAACGTTAAATAGGTTTGTCTTTTCCGAGGACCTTACTTTGCGCATACGCATTAAGGTGCGTATTCATTATCCGAACGAACGAACGAATGGAATTCGGTATATTTGGACGGTGGACCGAACGCATGCGGTCGTTCGTTTGTTCGTTCGCTCGGCCATCCGTTTCGAGTCGGTACATCAAAGGCGTTCGCAAACGAATGGTTTAAGGTGTTTTCGTTTGGTTCTAAAATCCGGTTCCGTCCATACTACTACCGAACGAACGAATGAACATTCGTTCGTTCGGATAGTGAATACGCACCTTTAAAAGTAGCACGTATTTCCAAAATAATCACAATTTTATACGGTTTAGAAAGTACAACTTATACATTGTTATGGAAACCAAATTTTCATTGTCATCATACTGTCATAATCTTGTCATAATCTTATTTCCATTGTGTAACAACGCTTGTTTTTTTAGTTTTTTATTTTAAAAATTGGTATTAATTACTCTTTTATCGGTCGCTTTTATGTAGCCAAGGATGCAAGTGTGTTCAGTGAGAAATTAATTTTAAGTGTGTGCAGTTATATTTCTATTTTTGTGTCGTTGGACTTTCTAAATACTCGTAAAAATGATTAGAAATTGTTTGGTGTGTGGAAGTTCTAATATAAAGGTCCCCGAATTATCATTTCATAGACAAGTAAAGTATTCAGTCGTTCTTTTATTTATATTAAACCACATGCGTACTTTATGGTTAGATTTCCCAAGAATATTGATATTCGTATGGAGTGGCTTAATGTAATGTTTATATAATTTAATTTTTGTGACAGTAAACATTCAATTTATTGTTCAAATATATACATTTTATAAATTAAATTTTTAAAATTAATGTTCAAATTTGACGCGTGGACAATAGATCCTCGACAAGGATAGATAGAGTAGAAGCACTGTGTGTGCAACAAAAAAAGAAGGTAAATGGAAGTCGTTGATATGTTTGCGACAGTTTCCATAGTGATTTACTTAACCACGTAAGTATATAACATGATCTAGGATAAGTATACTACCTATACAGGGTTCGGCAATAGTGCGCCAGGTGTCTGTAATTTCTAAAATAAAAAAACTTCAGAATTTTGTTTAAGTGCAAACCTAAATTAATTACTTGCAGTTCTAGGTAAAGGGAAAAAACGACGTCCTAACTAAATTACATGGATCTGCTAGCTATCGGAGTCCCGTTTTCTAATGTTTTTTTTTAATCTGATTTTTTCAAGTCGTTTTTAAATCTTTCTAGTCGATGTAACAACACTGGGCGTCGAACAAGCTGAGTTTCTGGTAACTGCTTGGTATTTTCGTCTGATTATCGACCTGCTGCCATTATTTTTTTAAATTTTGAAAATTAAATAACTCGATTATTATCAATTTATTTTAAAAATGGTAAATAAAAACACATAAATTACTTATTATTTTTCCTGGGGCACCCTCCGTATAAGATTGCAAGCCAAAGATTAATAAATAAAAACTGGAAAAAAGGAAAAACTAACGCAAAACATAATAAACCAATCTATTATCTGTGTGGCAATAAAAACTGGCAGCCAGGGCAATTTAGCATCGCCGGAGATACTGATCTAATAGATCTAGCTGACGAGAGTGCCTGACTAGCATGTTTATGCCCAATTCATTGCAACAAATTTATCAGCTGGGCCCTCAATTTAAGGGAAAAAATCCGAACCCAACGATTTATTTTTACAACTTTGTTTGATCCTCTCTATCATATTTTGGCCTGGAGCTGTGTAAAATTAATTTGCTCTTTTTGATTTGTTATAAATAATTAAATTTTTAATATAATTTATCTCATTTTAATTATTATAATACATGAATTAATTATAATACAATATACCATACAATTAAATTTTAAACATAATTTTGTTTTATAATGAAAATATATGTCATGCTTTACATAGGTACAATATCAAACAAAAACACGTTCTTTTAAACCTTTATCATTCTTGTCTTTACAAAAATCTCTTTTAATATTGAAGTGAAAATAATAATATTTTTAATAATTTTTAACAACATATTTTGTATTTGTATCTACATACATACATACTGCCATTACTCGCTGCCGAGTATTTGACACGCATCAGAAGATGGTCACGCAAGGCGTTTTCTTTCATGAGCTTTTCTGTGACTGAAAAGCCCGATACGTGATGTTATCTGTCTACCGCACTCCGGACATTCAAAAATCTCATTGCCTTGTTGCCTCTTTACTTTTTGGTTGTCGCTGTTAACTGAGTTTACAATTCTGCTCCATTGAGTTCTATTGTGAACTGCTTTTTCCCACTCATTCTGCATGTTAATCCCCTTTAAGTTTTCGTGAACCGTTTCTGTACCCTTTGAGTTGTCCACCCGGCCTCCTCTTACCGTCTACAAGCTCACTGTAAAGCAGAGATTTTGGTATGCGGTTTTCTTGCACTCTGCATACGTGACTGATTTTGTAACCATGACTTCAATACTCTCGCACTTAGCTTTTTCATGGACCGATACGTTTGAGACATGATATGGAACCATCGGAATCTTAAGAGCTGTCTAAGGCGTCTCTGTTGCAACTTGTTTAATGCGTTCGTGTGTAGGCGGTACGGCACCCAGGTTTCACTCCCATATAACATAATAGGGATTATAATTGCTCGGTATACTGCAAGTTTCGTTTTTGTACTCATGTCATGATTGTAGAAAACCCTGTCTTTTAATTTCCAGAATGCTTTTGAGGCGCTGCTAATCTTGTGCTGAATTTCAGAGTCGATATTGGCCTTTTCCGAAATCAAACTGCCGAGGTAATTGAATTCCGCTACATATTCCAGTAGTTCATCTCAGATTTTTATAGCATTGTTGTGATATTCCGGGGGAGTTCACATGATTTTGGTTTTGTCGATGTTTAGCTTAAGGCCCAAAGCCTCGTATGCCCAGGTATATGTGTTCAACATTTCTTGTAATTGTTGTAACGTTTGTCTAGATCATAATAACTACTTATCTTACGTGTTTTAATCTATCGAAGCTGAACCATAACATCACTTAGGAGTGTAGAGTATAATAAAACAAACATAATTGTCCAGTTTTGTTATATGTCAGCCTGGGAGTATATTATTTTTAAATTTATTAAAAATATGTTTAATAAAATTGTCTTGTTTTACTCTAGTACCCACTTTTCTTGCTCTTCCGGGCACTTTAGGCTGCCCAGTATCCTTGCTACCAGGAACTCAACAAAGATAAGACAACCATCACAACCAAAAACACACACCACTTAAGCTTTATTGATGAATTGAACCGTAAAACACATAGAAAAATCGTGATAATGGAAATGAAGATCACTGTTATTTCATATGTGAAATACTATCGTAAATGTAAATAGTCGTCATTTCCAAGGCAACTAAATGACTTTTTTCGATCATATAAAATATTCAGTACCTATAAAAGAATTTTTATTTTTGTTGTTTATTCTATGTTTAACACAAATAAATTTTCAATTTGAGATGTTACACATTTTAATATGGCAACACTGTCGCTTTCAGTTCCACAGCGTCTTCGATATGCCTTCGCTGGCCGAATTAGAGAAAACGAGTGTTTATGAGTTGGCCGTAGAACGAGTGGAGGCTTCACCGTACAGCACTTGAGACGTAAGGGGATATCAAATCAGCCTTGTCACGAATTCGTCCATTAGGTTGTAGATCCTCCCAATCCTTTCAATCAGTTATATTATCCTAAAGTGTAAGAAATATTACTGTATAATTAAATACATATTGATTAAAATTTGTGCACTGCGATATATTTATTTTTTATGTGAATATTTGTCACTGTTTTGGATAATTGCTGACCATTTTAGCCAGAATATATATATATTTTTTTTTCGTAAAGCTTGATTATTTGAAACCAGAACGTACAAATTTTAATTTATTTTGCAGACAACTAATTCATGTGGCAAGTCCAAACTTTCGTTTATATCAGTGTTTTTGACCACAAATTTTATTTTGCGGTATAATTAAATGGAAAATTTACCAATTAAATTTTTATATTGATTAAATGAAAATAGGCAACACAACAAGTATATAAAATAGGACATTAAACCGTTTTAAAATAAGATCTATACGATAAACAACTTAGTTATTAGCATTTTAAAGACATACGATTACATTTTATCTGTAAAAATATGTTTTTTTGTTTAGATCTTGTTAATGTACTCTATTTTAATTTATCTTAATGTAACAATATTTAGTTTTTTCTATTTTAAATCCAAAATGTTTGTTTTTTATTATTTTTGCAATATTATCATTTTGCTAGTTATTGACACACCTACCTAGTAAATGGCATTGCTATTTTCCTATTAATTTGCACTTAGTTTTTCTTAGTTTCGACAAATAATTTAACAGAAATTTATTTGTTAAAGAACTTTATTGGCATACTTATATGGACAACATATGAAAACTATACCTATAAGCGATACCAATTAAACTTTTAGTTAGGGTGTTTCAAAGTTAGAGTAAAAAAATGTGCCGGTCTAGCTTAATCACGTGACTTAAAGTTTATTTGATATGAACTATAGGTATGTTTATTAATGATAAAAAATTCTTACCGTAAATAATATGATAGTACATTTTAAAAATATAATTTAGAGTCAATACCAGGAACCGAAAAAACAGGACATAAGCTTAATTTCCATGCATCCGTTGTCCGACGATACGATGATACGATATTAATTTTATTGGTTGAATTTAAAGGCTTCGACTGGTCAACCGTATCTAACCAATCGAAGTCTTTAAATTCAACCAATAAAATTAATATCGTATCAAAGTATCGTCGGATAACGGATGCATGAAAATCAACCTATACAGAACACAAAAAATATATTTAAAAACATTTCTTCTTATTCTACATAGTATAATTATCAAGTGTAATATAATATTTTCACGTTGCGTTATATACACCTTTATCAAACAGACTTGCATTATTGTGAGATAGATCCCTGCGTTTCATAAATCTTCTTAATTCCTCTTCGCGCTCGTCGTCAGCTCTAATTTTCGACGTACGTTTATAGAGCAAACGTGACGGGGTGGTTCCCACTGATTTATGAAGCTTTACGGCAGCTAGATGGCGTTGGCGATACCCGTCATCCGTGTAACGTACGTCTTGGCTTTCGACGTACCGTTCGAAGGAGGGCGCCGAGATCGGTCTCAAGTTGCTGGTTAGCGTTGGTTTGAGGTACGGTTGAGTGGAATTACGTAGAAAATTACCAGAATTTGACGTTTGGTTCGATATTATCGGAAGGTGCTGAAACAAGCGAGAAAAATAAAATTAACTTGGCTGAATTATTCTTAGTAGCAATAATACCACAGGTTACTCACTAGCCAGCTAGTCAGCTCTAATTTTCGCGTACCCGCGCTTTACCTATCGCGCCTGGGCTCTTGGCAGTCAGAGCATCAGTTGAGATCAATCGGCTGAATGAAGCCTCAATAGTTCAGAAGATCGCATTCAACACATTTAATTTTTGGCGCTTTGCAGAAAAAAAATACAAAATTATCATGTTCGTTTATGTAATTGGCTAGTAAAAATCAGGATAAAACATGATAAAAGCTTATTAGCCGACCATACCAGCAGGTATGGTAGGCTATTAAGATCGGCAAAAAAAAGCTTTTTTAATTTCACTCAAAATGAGTTATTTGGGTCATAAATGACCTAAATACAAAATATTTTCAAGTGTCTGTCTGTCTGTCTGTCTGTGCGTCTGTCCGTCTGTAACACGATAACTCAAAAACCGCTAAACCAATTTTAACCAAATTTGGCACAAAAATACTGTGGCACCCGAGAATCTGGCCATCAGTTTTTGATGGGGAAGGGGAGTTGGTAAGGGGGTATGGGAGGGGGCTAAAAATTCAAAAAAATCGTAACTCCAAAATTACAGTAGCTAGCGAAACGCGGTTTTCAATTTAAGATTAGGAATAATATTTGCAACAAAATTTGTAATAACACCAAAATCAAAGTCGCAGTTTTTGAGATAAAAAAAATTGGAAAAATTCCTTTACTTTGAAACTAAAAGAACTGCCTACCAACTTTTCATTAACATATTTTAGTATGGGCGGCTTTACGTGCCTCTCGGCGACAATTTATTTAATTTTAAAAGCGAAAACTACGAAATACGAATAAAAACGGCGACAGCGATGGCTATGAAATGAAGATCGCCGTCATTTTATGTGTAAAATTGTATGGGGAATGTCATCGATCGTCACTTCCAAGCCAACTGCTTATACTACTAAGCCAACTAGCTAAATATGTACCGGTAATAAGGGTTAAGTTATATAATAACCAATGTTTTAATTGATAATTAGAACTACAATACATCTGCAAAAAATTCATCATCCAATTAATATCTTTAAAATCAATAAATTAAAATTAAAGAGAATTGTATGAATTTCCTTCAGACTTTATTAACAAGGTAAAATATCTTAAATATAAATACTACAAAATATAATAAGAGTATATGTATTTTTTTAAATCTATCACAATTTTCTTTGTTTTCTTGAACAGGCTTAAATTATTGCTTAATAGTGGGTGCGTCTCAAAAGTGGCTAAAATGACTTTTTTATTTTTTCAGATAAAAAATCGAAATTTGGTATGTTAGTATATGAAATAAATCAGGATTGACTAACCTGTTCAATTGTTTTCGGTTACTTCCCGTTTTACCGGAAATGACTTCAACTTTTGATTTTTAAATGGCACCCTCGATATTTCGATAGAAAATGACACTCTGCATTGATTGACATATCATAGGTCAACTTTTGACATTTTCGAATATGGTTTATTTGAAATTGTAACATGAGATTCATAACGACAATTCGACTCGAAATACCGAGTGTGTGGTACCAAATTATTCGTAAAAAATGCTTTTTCCAAATAGGCCGCCCTCGTTTCATTTGAAAATATTGAGATATGATTAAAATGCGATTTGGGCATCTTTTAACCGGTCACGACAAGACACGAAAAACATTAGACCACCAAATGTATTTTTCCAAGGTTCCCTGATTAAAAGTTAGTGTTTTTAGCACAGCCATGACACTCTCAAATTTTCTTTTAAGCGAAAATGTCAAAAGATAACATTTTATATGTCAATCTATTCAGAGTGAACAAAATACCGACGGTGACATTTAAAAATCAAAAGTTGTAGTAAATTCCGGTGAAACAGGAAGTGACAAAAAACAATTGAATACGTCAATCAATCCTAATTTATGTCATATACTAACATACCAAATCTTGTTTTTGTTTTCTGAAAAAATAAAAAAGTTATAGGGGTGGGCCACTTTCGAGACGCACCCGGTATATTTCAATAAAATAAAAAAGGATTATTACAGAAACATTACTTTTTTAGAATAATTTGGTATTTTTTAGTTTTGGTTTGTACAAAGAAAATATTCAATACATTTTCAATAAATTTCTACCTTCAATATAATTATATTTCTTTTATCTTTAGATATCTTTATTATCTTTAGATATACAGGGTCGCTGATATATGTATAGAAATGCTCTCTTATTGGATAAAATATTCGAGGTATCGGAAAAAAGTTAAACATAAAAGTTATAAGTATAACGGCCATAAAGTCGTGGCATCAAAGTTTCATTTTTTTAGATGGAACCCCCGGTATATTATTGCATATATTAATTCTTTCTTCAATTCTAAGCAAAAATGGATACACACAATATACCTCAAACCAACCGTTTTCGAGTTACTGACTTTTGAAAATATCACTTCTTCAACTCGATTTAATTAATTTCGATGTGTTCGGTTTCATTTAACGATGCCATTCTGCGAAAACTGTGATGCTTTAATATTTGACATTAGTTAGCATTTATATAGGTCCGGTAATGCGATATCTAGGCATAGGAATTACATGCATTGGAATGAAACGCCTATAAAAAGTCTAAGCTTAAACAGAGATGGACAACAACTTCCCCGTTTCCACTTCCACTACGACTGTCGAGTTAGGCAAACTCCAATAAGATAACAAATTTTGGAAATTTCGCCGCCTCCCACCCACCCATGATACCCATCCACCTGCCCTTTATCGCCATTATTTTATTTCCCTTCCCGTGCCTCCGCAAAACGCCATCACGTCAGTCCATCACAGAGTTGCCAGGTCTACCGGTCTCGTCTGTAAGCTACCGATCTACCGATTTAAACAGAAATCTAACGATACGTTCAACTGCGTTTTTAGTGTAATCTGACTTTATTATTGTTTGTTAAATTTTATTTAGTAAGCATAGGTCATCGTTCTGTCTAGTTGCAGAGTGACAAAGATATTCCTACAAATCCTTATTACTCTTTATTAGGCGCGGTATTGGCGATATGCCCGAAGAAGTTGATATCTTTTGAAAAGATTTTGTTTCATTCATCTACTAAAGTTAAACCCATATTTTCCCCAAAAAAAATATAAACAAAAAACAAAATCTAAGTTAAGAAACAAACTGAATACGGATAAATATTTTAGTGCTTTTCCTGTCAAAAAAATATATTAATATGAAAAAAGAGTTGAGAGTTGCTACAGCTTTCCCATTGAAATGAAATTAGTTTTAGATATCACTGATCAAAATATGTACAAAGGTAAAAAGTGACTGCTATCCCTACTTGTTATAGTTTTTATTAATATATTAATATTGTTTAATTCAATATATTTTTTTTTAATATTAAATAATATATCTCTTCATCAACCCGGATTCATCCACTCCTGGATATAGGTCTCTCCTATCCTTTTCCATGTCTCCCTGTTTTGTGCCATATTTAACCACCGTTTACCTGCCATTTCCCTAATGTCACGCAGTCAGTGAAATCACTGTCCCATCCCATTCTCATATGCAAACCTCAACATTTTCTAATCAAAAGCGTGGCCTTGAAATTGCCAAACCTCTAAACCACGAAATGTCGAACCTTAAAACAAAACTACCCCAGGCGAGTAGAACGTATGATTCACAATCTCGCACTGAATATAATACACCTACCTATTTCTAATTCTTGTTATATTTACTATATTTGTATTTTATTTGAGTGATCTAGTATTACGACACATACGAATTTTGGACTTAAATATTATATTTTATTTTGTTTCTGTACTTTTGATTTTTGTTAAAGATCTACCGAGAATTTTGTTCTCGTATGGAATTATAATCTAACAAACCCGGCAACCCTGTTCGGCTACACCTTTATAAAGTTTTTTCGGCCTAATACCTTTGTCGCCGCCGCCGACCGACCCGTCGGTGTCGGGGCAACTGGAAGGAAGATCGTACAGTATTGCCATTTCATAGAATTGCACTTGCTATTTTAGAAATGATTTCAAAGTACTGCATGTTACTTTTTGTTTTAGAAAGAAGTTGTGTTATGTGCCTAGAGAAAACATTCTTAAAATTGTTTTGTACTTTATTTAATATTTCATTAAGTAGGCAAGATAATGGGATTAGAAGATTCGGGATTTAGAATGGCAACACAGTCCTTCGTCTTTCTATTTTTTCGATTCTATTCTATTAGTAGCCGGTAGCCCCCACACAGGCGTCTTAAAGACCCGCCCCGTCACGCAGAAGCTCTCTCGTCGTATCACTTCTATGATCACTTCCCCTATACAATGGTAGGGAAAAGACACTTTATCCGTCTCTGTTGTACTGCAGTGTATTTTGCACACTTACCATCTTTTTTTATCGCATTGAAAAGCTCCTATTGCTAATGAAATTTTGCCACACGTGTAGATGTATAAAATGAGATTTTATCAAGTCTGGAAATTACAAAATTTTCGTTTAACATGTCAAAACTAAAACTCGATATGTCGGAAACGGTTGGATTTAATTATACATTATGTGTATTAAAATTTTTGCTTAAAATGGAAGGAAGAATTGAAATAGATAGTAATATACAGGGGGTTCCATTTAAAAAAGGAATTTTTGTATTTAACTTTTTGCAGGACCTCGTATACTTTGCCTAATAATGAACCGTTTCCATACATATCAGTGACCCTCTATATCTTTGTAATAACTCAAATTCTTTCATACCTACATTTTTCTGATACAAACCGAACGATCCAGAATGTTTTACGTCCTTATTTCTTATTCCATTAATAATATCGGGATTTCGCCGGGGAGATGGAAACAAAGATGGCGTCCCGGACGTCCGGTTCGTCGCGAGCTCGCCCACGATTTCTTCTGCCGCCTTCAAATTGGATTTCTTCGGCGCATTTGTTGTGTCCGTTTCCTGTAGAAAATTGTCTTCTGCCTTACGTGTCTCTTTTGATTCTGCTCGACATCTTATAAAGGACATTATCAACGCAACGAAACACAAGGACAAAAAAATCAGAGCAACCGCTAACAAAACCGCCACTATTTCTATAGGAAAAGTTTGGTTTTCTGCAAACTTTATAGGAGTTTCCTTCAGGAAAACCATAACGGTGTAGTTCGCGTAGGACGTTCCAGCAACGTTTTCAGCTCTACAATAGAAGGTACCGTTTTGTTCGGCGTTTGAGTTATAAATATATAAATTGCTCTGCTGCTGTTGCTCAGTTTCATCCGTGAAGTAGACTAGGCGTAGTCCTGGAACGAGGTCGGTGTTGTTTTGGAGGATCTGGTCTTTGAACAGCCAGAGTATTTTAGCTGAAGGAACCGACTTTACCTTGAACAAAGAAAATATGGATGTTTCAAAAAACATGGGCCATCTCTCGTGAGGATATTCCACACGTAAAAATTAGATTTATTTTTCATATTAACATAAGTCCGATTCTGCTTTTTTCGTAGCTACAGGGTGTGAAAGTCTTAATCTTTTTTCGATTTATTACAATTTTCTTCCAAGTACTTTTAGCGTTTCGAATGAAATTTTGAGTATAAAAGTTACTATAAATGCGACATATTATAAAGCTAAAAAAGTGTCGACATATTCACCAGGGACGTGCAGGGTTATCACTGGAATATTTTTCTAAAAAAACATGTACCCCACTGACTCTTTTTTCTCTTGTTAGCGAATAGTGTAAGCAGTTTAATGTCCATTAAAAGTTGTCTCTTCATATTTTGTAGATTTCGGCCTCCTTGATGAAATAAAAGTAATTTTATTAATTTGCCTTGATCCAAGTCTAATAGCAACCTTAAAACATCGCAACCTTAAGTTTTAGAGTTACTAGATGTTAAAACTTTTTAAAATTAGGTTTATTTTTATATAATAATCTTAAATTCCATTATTTTTTTATATGAAATTGCTGTAGGTTCGACTAATAGTGGTACTAATTAAGAGTAATAATATTTAATAATAAATTAGCTAAAATATATAATTTATTAATTTTATTTTTATTTTTATTTCATTAATTGTTATTAATAAAATTGCGTTTATCTCATCAAGGAGGCCGAATTCGACAAAATTTCAAGAGAAAATTTTAATTGGTATTAAACGGCCTACACAATTTTGATATCAAAAAAAAGTCAGTGGCGCGCCTGTTTTTTTTTAATATCCCAGTAATAACCCATATGCCCGGCCCTGATGAATTTATCGACACTTTTTAGCATTAAAATATGTAGCACTTATAGTAACTTTTACCTTCAAAATTTCATTGGAATCACTAAAAGTCTTTGGAAGAAAATTATAATAAATTGAAAGATTATTAAGACCGTGCAGCTACGAAACAAAGCAGAATCTGACCTATGTTGATATGAAAAATAAATCTTATTTTTACATGAGAAATCACTCCACGAGAAATGGTACATGTTTTTTGAAACACCCTCTATATTGTTTGAAAATATTAGAATATAATAGAGCCTCAGTGCATAAATTGCCCGTATAGACCTATTATATAGTGGCAAAATAAAACACTTTTACGATAAAAATTGATTTAGGTTTTATCGAATTCTCATAATGATCTCTCCAAAAAAATCCCATATGGGTAATTGCGACTGCAAGAAAATATACAAAATAAAATAGTTATTTTTTGTAAACACTGCTGTGTTTATCCAACGGAGACTAATTGTCAGCAGACTGATAAACAAATTTGCCTAAAGAACAAAGAAATGCTTAACGTTTTAGAAAGTTTATCTCTTTCCGTCGTCGGAAGCAAAAAAAGACAAAGAATAAAGAAAAAAAAATATTTAAAATATTTAGATGCAAGTATTATATAATATGTTTCTTTTGGTCAATCTACCACCCCTTAAAATACTTGCACTTATTTCTGAGATACCCTGTATTAATACGAGGCATGTTTTTTAAGTAAGTACCGTTTTGGAATTAAAAAAAAACGTGCAAAGATATCGCAATAATTTTATTTTTACACGAAAGCCTGTACCTTAATCTACTTTACTACATAATTTCCGTGAATATTGAGGCACTTGTCATAACGTGGCACCAGTTTTTCAATACCCTCCTCATAAAATTCTGCCGCCTGACTGGTTAACCACTGTATCACAACTGTTTTGACTTCGTTATCGTCTTGAAGACGCTGACCGCCCAGGTGTTTCTTCAAGTGCAGGAATAAATGGTAGTCACTGGGAGCCAGATCAGGGCTGTATGGAGGTTGATCTAGAGTTTCCCATTTAAAAGATTTGATGAGATCTTTGGTCCGATTAGCCACATGTGGACGGGCATTATCATGCAGCAAAACAATACCCTTACTCAACTTGCCACGTCTTTTGTTTTGGATTGCACGGCGCAGATTGTTCAATGTCTCACAATAAGATGCTGCCTTGACTGTCTCATTACGAGGCAGAAACTCCACTAGCAATACTCCTTTTCTGTCCCAAAAAACTGCACATGATTCTCCGGGCAGAAATTGTTTGCTTAAACTTCACTGTTTTGGGTGATGATGAATGTCGCCATTCCATGGACTGTTGTTTCGATTCTGGTGTTTCGTAGGCCACCCATGTTTCGTCACCAGTAACAATTTTGTCTAAAAAATCTTCACCTTCATTGTGGTACTGCTCAAGGAAAGTCAATGCACTGCCTAAACGTTGGGTTTTGTGCAAATCCATCAACATTTTCGGAACCCAACGTGAACACAATTTCCGGTAATTCAAGTTCTCGGTCACAATGCGATACAAAACACTACGAGAACATTGAGGAAAGTAGTCGCACAATGATGAAATTGTAAAGCGTCTGTTTTCTTTCACCTTTTTGTCCACTTTCTGCACCGACTCTTCATTAACGACCGAAGGACGCCCACTCCGTTCTTCATCATGCACATTTGTGCGGCCATCTTTAAATGCTCTCACCCATTTCCTTACCATTCCATCACTCATAATGTTTTGTCCGTAAACTTCACAGATCTCACGATGAATATCGATCGGTTTTACGCCTTTAGCACTAAGAAATCGTATGACAGCCCGTACTTCACAATCGGCGGGGCTCACGATTGTCGGAGGCATCTTAAACACTCAATAAACAACGTGTACAATGAAGAATCAGACTGTACTGGCGTCTGTGCATAGACAAAAGATGCAGGTAACCAGCGCGCATGCGCGGAACGCCGACCGTAGCGCTGCGGCTGCGGAATCGCAAAACGGTACTTACTTAAAAAACATGCCTCGTATATGTGCTAATAGGTATGAACATACACGGTTTGCGTTTTGATTTCTAGTAGTTTTCATAAATTTCGGATTACTGAAGTGATAGATAATCAGGACTCCAATGTATTACATTTGAATGAGATTTTAAGTGCATACAAAATCGGTGCATTATTGATTAATAAACCGCTTTTAAACGTAAGTTTCTTGTATTTTCGAATGAACGTACTCTAAAATATTCTATGCTACTGAGTATAAGTCTACAAACACAAATTAATGAACTAAATACAGCCAGCAATAAAGTAGGTCTCAGAGTGAATTTAGCAAAAACTAAGGTAATATACAACGAACTAGTAGACAGAAAATATATCTTAATAACTAACATAAAACTGGAAATAGTAGAAGGATACATATATTTGGGATAACTAATACCCAGCTCGGGATCTCTACTACCAGAAATCAACAGAAGAATTAAGTTAGCATGGCGTACTTATGGAAGAAACTCAATCATATTCAAATGTAGAATGCCACTTTATCTAAAGAAGAAAACATTCGACCAATGTGTACTACCAATAATGTCCTATGCATGCGAAACCTGGACACTGGACACTTAAAACGGACATTATACGGAAACTGCAGGTGGCACAACACTCAATGGAACGAAATATATTGGGAATAACCAAAAAAGACCGCAAAAGAATAGAGTGGATACGATAAAAGACCCAGGTAATAGATGTTATCCACAGAATCAAATCCTTTAAGTAGCAATGGGCAGGACACCTGGCAAGAAAGACGGACAATAGATGGACCACAAAAATTACAGCATGGTACCCACGAGGGAGACCTAAGGAAAAACCAAACCTAAGCTTGGAACATGATATTAGGAAATTAGCAGGGATAACTTGGGCCCGCATAGCTTGCAATAGACAACAATGGGCCTAACTATAAAGAGAGTATCTAGATATGTGAGGGAGGCTACACTACACCATAATTGGAAATGGTTGAATAAGCTGAGAATGATGATAACTTGATGATGATGGTATACATACAGAAACCTAATAAATTATGCACAAATATTGTAATAGTTGTTTGACTTTCCAATTCTTACAATCAGTAAGTTTTATAGTAAGCATTGAAAATAAATAAAAGAAAAGTGTTAAGTACCTTACATATTAACGATATATTATTTCCTTCCTCTAGCTCAAAATATAAACTGGCTGGTAACATTTCTGGAGAACAAACTAGCTCGTCCGGATCCAACATCCTTATTGGCACATCTCTAAATCTCGATGGCTCAAGACAAGTTGGCGCTATCAATGTCGAGACTATCTCCCTCTCCAACCAGGCGTTAAGAGAAGCAATCTTACAGTCACATTTCCAAGGGTTCTCTTCCAGCCTGATACCCTTTAGCGTATTCGGAAACAGCCGCATGTTTGACAGAACCTTAATATTATTTTGAGATAGGTCGAGCCATTCTAGACTATACAATCCCACGAACGCTTCTTCGTCAACGTTGGATATTCTGCAATTCTTTAAGTTAAGCGTATTTAAAAAACTCAAGCGATTAAAAGAAAGTCTATCAAGTGCAGAAATCGGATTCCTGCTTAAACTAAGCTTCATTAAAGCAGGACAATCGAATAGGGCTTCCATGGGAACGGTTTCCAGAAGATTTCCCGAGCAATCCAACTCGATTAAGTTCGTTAAACCTTTAAACGCGCCATCTTGAACGGATTTCAGACCGCACCTACTTAAAAATATTTTCTGAAGGTTAATTAAACTCATCTGAAGGAACTTCTCGCGTTGCAACGATCGGAAATTGTTTCCGGAGACGTCGAGCACTTGAGTTGCTGGATCGAGCCCTTCGGGAATGATCGGGAGTGACTGGTCGATGCATTCGACGGTTTGTTTGCCGCCTCGCCACTTGCAAGTGCAGATAGTTGGACAGCCGGAGGCGCTCAGGACGGTCGTTAGCAGGTGGAGCAGCAGGAGTATTACGGATAATGAAGTCGTCATTTCGGAAGTTTCACGTTATCGTCGAGTGGGTTCCTGTCGTTATTCTGAAAGAAAACGATCGATATTAAGACGTGACTCAATCTGGTTAGTAATACAGGGGTAACAACGTCAAAATTATAATGAAAGAAGCGATAGCCTCTAAAAGAAAAATAAAATAGGCTTTTTTAATACAATCTAATAAAAATAAACGTATTGCTCATGTAACTGTAGATGTTAGTAATGTATGGCAATCGCTTCTTTGATTTTAAAGAACATAACATACCTAAAAATTAAAAATAATCATACAGAAAGTTTGAGGCTTTTTGGTTTCACCTTATAAGTAATTGTTATCAGGTAGTAATTGTTAATTTTAAAGTTTGACTTGATATAATGTCATTTTAACAGGTTTATCATCAACTGTTTTTGTAGAAGTATCTGTTTAAAAAAAACTAAAAGTGATCTCGATTAGTTGCATTTAAATATTTTAAATAGTTTTTTTCTTTATGCTTTGTATTTTTTTTTAAAAGAGATAAACTTTCCGAAACGCTAAGCATTTTTTTGTTCGTTAGGCAAATTTGTTTATCAGTAAACTTAACTGCTGACAAGTAGTTTCCATTTGGGTTTAACGCAGAAGTGTTTACAACAAAATAAATATTTTATTTTGTAGATTTTCTTGCAGTGGCGAAATACCCATATAGGATTTTTTTGGAGAAATACAGGGCTGTTACACAATCCGCTCATTAGAAGCTTTTTAGGATATAATTTTTATACAGTTCATACGAAATAAAGATTTAGTCACGTGATGAAGCTTGATCGGCACAACGTTGCCCACTTTTATATATTTTCTTTTAATCAAAATATTTTAGGAAACAAAAATAAATTAATTATAATTAAAAAAACAGTTATTATTTACATCAACAAAACTCGCACTACAATAGATTCTAAATAAAGAACAATGTTCGACTGCAAGGTCTGCCAGTAAACATTTTCAAGCTTAAAGTATCACAACACTATTTATTTAAACCAAAAACTTGTAATACAAAACTAAAGTGTCAAAACGAATGACAATTTTAGAAAATAAATAAATAAATGAGGAAACTGGACATTTTTTACAGCAGAGCTACCATTTTAAATTCTAGTTGGTCAGCACGGCGCTGAATATGTCCATGGTTGGCAACAATGAATTTAACAATCACAAATAGACGAAACTAAAATTTTGTTTAGGGTCACGAGTCGCCACTGGTGCATTTATTACACAATTGCACCGTAGCCAAATACAAACTTGCCTAATCTTATAGGACGAGACTATAATAAGCTCGCCATGCCCTCGAAGTCGTTGCTCCTCTCAAACTTACAATAATTTGACGAGAGGAAATTAAAGTTATAATTTCGTGTAGTCTACCACTTGATGGGATAAGTTATTGTAGTACTCTCTCTGTGCTTGTTTAGTATTAATAATCACGTTAAATCTCTTAGTGCTTATTATTTTCCTCTCAAAGCAACTTTGTATGTTCAAACTTCGACTTTACGAGGAACTTCCCATTTAAATTTAAAGATTTAAAATTGCAAAAAAATTGTCGTGGGCGGCATTCAGTAAACTAAATCATATACTGAGATCTGATCTTCCAATATGTTTAAAGAAAGGTGTTTAACAAGTGTGTCCTGCTTGTGCTCACGTATGGAGTGAAACACTCACTTTGACAAAAAAAAACATACACAGAATAAAGGTCATACAACGGAAAATGGAAAGGTCCATGTTGGGAGTTACAAAGAGATAAAGTCACGAGGCCTCTAGAAGTAGAGGACGACCTTGTAGTCGATGGACAGATGATATTAAGAGAGTAATCCAAGACTGGTAGACAACTTTAAAGCAGCCAACAACACGCTTCGAAGAGAACTGCGCCAAGTAAAGGATAACTGGTGGTCACAAAAGCGAATCAGGTTCAAGAGTATGCCACGCATCACGATTATCGTAAATTATTCGAGGCTGTAAAAGAAGTATACGGTCCAATTAAGAAGGTAAGCTGCCCAATCATGGCTCATATTGATGGTAACTTCTAAAAGAGGAAGAACAAATCAGAAATCGCTGGAAAGAACATTACAGCCATATCCTTAACCAAGAAAACAACCCCAATACGGAAGCACTAAACACAATACCTCAGTACAACAGCCTCCATATATTAGACATCCCAATAACTGGAAATAGAGACCTCCATAAGACAGCTTAAGAACAACAAATCGGCTGGATGTGACGCGATTCCGGCGGAAATCTACAAGTGCGCAAGTAAAGAACTTATTGGTTATCTTGAGGCTCTCTTCGATGTCGTATGGGAGAGCGGAGAGGTACCTCAGGACTTTCGCAACGTGAATATGGTGAATATATTTAAGAACCAAGGAAGTGCATCAGACTGCGGAAATTACCGGGGAATTTCACTATTGGCTATCGGCGGCAAAATTCTTGCAAAAATAATGTCAAATCGCCTGCACCCATATATAGAAAAAATCCTTCAGAATCGCAATCGGGTTTTCGTACCAACCGCGGCACCGTCGATTCCCTATTTTCTATCTGTCAACTACAGGAAAAAGTAAGATAGCGGCAGTCTAAACTTTACGTTGCATTTATCGATATAACAAAAGCCTTCGACTCTGTGAACAGAGATGCGCTTTGGACAATTATGAAAAATTTCGGAGTATCTTACAGTAAGTTTCTTACAGTGTGTAAAAGGCTCCATAACAACAAGTCAAGAGTGTCACATCATGGATCACTGAGCGACCCATTCCTAACAAATACAGGAATTAGGCAGGGATGTGTCTTAGCGCCTCTCATATTCAACATATTCATGGCAGCGCTCCCAATTATAGTGGACAGCAAACTGCAGGACAGAGGATTGGGCATTAGATACAGATACGACGCGGTCTGTTCAACATAAAAAGATTTAGGGCAAAAACACGTACAAAAATCATCACAAAACTTCAATACGCTGACGACTGCGCTCTAGTTGCAAACACGGTACAACAATTACAAGAAATGTTGAACACATATACCTGGGCATACGAGGCTTTAGGCCTTAAGCTAAACCTCGACAAAACTAAAATCATGTGCACTCCCCCGGAAAATCATAACAATGCTATAAAAATCGGAGAAGAACTATTGGAATATGTGGCGGAATTCAATTACCTTGGCAGTTTGATTTCGGAAAAGGCCCATATTGACTCTGAAATTCAGCACAGGATTAATAGCGCCTCAAGAGCATTCTGGAAATTAAAAGACAGGGTTTTCTACAATCATAACTTGAGTACAAAAACAAAACTTGCAGTGTACCGAGCAATTATAATCCCCACATTGTTATATGGGAGTGAAACCTGGGTGCCGTACAACCGACACATGAACGCATTAAACAAGTTGCAACAGAGACACCTTAGACAGCTCTTAAGAATCCGGTGGTTCCATCATGTCTCAAACGTATCGGTCCTTGAAAAATCTAACTGCGAGAGTATTAAAGTCATGGCTACAAAATCCCGCTTAAGATGGGCTGGTCACGAATGCAGAATGCAAGAAAACCGCATACCAAAATCTCTGCTTTACGATGAGCTTGTAGATGGTAAGAGGAGGCCAGGTGGACAACTGAAAAGGTACAAGGACATTTTCCACTAAAACTTAAAGGGGCTTAACATGCAGAATGAGTGGGAAAAAGCAGCTCACAATAGAACTCAATGGAGAAGAGCTGTAAACTCAGTTAACAGCGACAACCAAAAAGTAAAGAGGCAACAAAGCAATGAGATTTTTGAATGTCCGGAGTGCGGTAGGCAGATAACATCACGTATCGGGCTTTCAGTCACAGAAGAGCTCATGAAAGAAAACGCCTTGCGTGACCATCTTCTGATGCGTGTCAAATACTCGGCAGCGAGTAATGGCGGTATGTATGTATGTATATAGTCTAAGAACTAGCAACGTTTTCTAGAGAGAATTCTAAGAAAGCTGGTTCTCTCCTGAACAGAATGCGGGGCTTCTGGCTGCCGGTAGACGTTGCGTTCACTACTGCGCATCATATCAGTATTCAACATCTGTTTACTACTGCGCATCACAAATTTTTCAGGAACTAAGAAGGCTATGACATACCTATGTGTAGTATATTTAGTTTCATAGAAAAGTAGCAAAGTAATGTGAAAATCGCATTATTGTATCCCTACTCATAAACGATAAATATTGCGTTGTGATATTTTAAGCTTAAAATGTGTTATGTTAGGTTAAGGAGGAGAGTTTTGTTGAGGTAAATAATAACTGTTTATATATTTATAATTAATTTATTTTTTCTCCTAAAATATTTTCATTAAAAGCAAATGTGTCAAAGGGGGCAAGGCTGGGAAGAGGCAGCTCACAATAGAACGGAATGGAGAAGAATTGTAAAGTCAGTTAAGAGCGACAACCAAAAAGTAAAGAGGCAACAAGGCAATGAGATTTTTGAATGTCTGGAGTGCGGTAGGCAAATAACATCACGTATTGGGCTTTTCAGTCACAGAAGAGCTCATGAAAGAAAACGCTTTGCGTGACCATCTTCTTTATGTGTGTCAAATACTCGTCAGCGAGTAGCGGCTGTATGTATGTATGTATTAAGGGAGTGGCTGGAAACTCGTTTCAAGTGGCACAAAACAGAAATAAATGGCTAGAGTGAAGGGAGGTTTTTGTTCAGCAATGGCCTGAATAAACTAAATAATGATGATGAAATCACTGCTGGCAAGTTGGTCTCCGTTGGATTAACCCAACAATGTTTACTATTTTGTTTTGTAGATTTTCTTACAGTACAGGTAGCGAAATACCAATAGGACTTTTTGAAGAGATTTATTTCCTTTAATTCATAAAATTTATGTCACAATATAGCCGAAAACCCCTTTTAGATATGATATATTTATTTTTATAGCAAAACTCTAAATGGAAAATGTATACGAGCTATGACGCCGTTATTTTTACAACCTTATAATAAAATTGAAGTAAAACATGCCACATTTCTAAAAGTATATATTTACAAGCGCATTTTATACAGGGTCGCTGTTATGTATAGAAACGGTCGATTATTGGGTAAAATATAGGAAGTACCGCAAAAAGTTAAATATAAAAGTTATAGGGTTTTCGATAAATATCTATCAGCGGGTAATAAATTTAAGTATACAGGGTCGGTCATAATGTCGTGGCACATCAAAATTTCATTTTTTAAATGGAACCCCTTGTATATAATTACATATTTCGGTTCTTCAATTCTAAGCAAAAATCGAAATACATACAATGTACCTCAAACCAACCATTTCCGAGTTATTGACTTTTGAAAATATCAGTAAAAACAATTAATTTGATTTAATTAATTTCGATATGTTCAGTTTCATTTAACGACGCCATTCTGCCGAAAATATGATACTTAATAATATTTGACATTATAGTCTGTCCAACGACAAGATCCTTGACAGTGATAGATGTGTCTGTCATTTTAATTTCAAATTAGTTCATTTTATTTTACAAAGAAATAAGTTGGTACAATTGGAACGCATAGCAGGAAATTGATATATCTAAAATTTGACTGACAAACTTCAAAATATTGTGAAAAAAAGTGTATAAAACTGAAAAAATCTAATCGAGTTATTTTATTTAACAAAAAACGGTAGGTATGTGTTAATACAAAACAAACAAGAACAAGACACCACATACCAAAGAAATATAAAAAAAAAACTATTTCTTACTTTCAAGCTTCATGAAACTTCCCGCATTTATGATTATATTTATCAATATAACTTATAATATGTACAAATACAAATTTGGAATATTCCGCAGGAACAAATAAAAAAACATAAATAAAACAAACTATTTTATTAATAATAACACTTACCAAATTTTATACCTTAAAGGTTGATTAATTAACTTTAATCTTAATTTTTTCAAACCAGTACCTTTTTATTTATTTTTCTGCAGTACTAAAATCCATTATTTACCTATCGTGTGATGTCGATATTTTACAGCTACTCCAGTTTTTAGTATGTGTTTAGTATGGTCCTTCTACCATATACGAAATGCACTTATCTACGACCAGATGGTATACGAACTTTATTGATGGTAACTTTATTGGTGTATAAGACTTTCTGCATGGGCAGCGAGTATTAACCATAAACTGTGCTCTGGGTCTAGAGTTAATTTTCACTCGATTTTTCCTCCACTTGACTTCAAAAGACACAAAACATACGTAATAACACGCTCAAAATGTATCACCCTCCAAAACGCAGGTTATTTGACAAAAGTTGACACAAAATTATAACCTCTAATTTGGCAAGACTTTGACAAGCGTCAAAAATCTAAAGGCGAGTTCCTACGCATCGGCGTCCGTTTGTCGTTCATCGTTCCGTCAACCCAATAAAATTGAAATACGATCTGTCATTTTTGAAATAAACCAATAAAACTGGTTAAAAACAACAAGAGACGACGCATGACGGATTTGTATTTAAACCCATCCATAGTTAACTTAAAAATTATTAGAAACTTTTTTTAGTAAAATAAATAGATCGGTATGGGACGTCATCTGCTTTTTTTTCTGTTATCGTCTGTCGAAATCTTACCTGAGAAAAAAACAGAGTATAGTTCCCAAGTTAGCATTTATAGATGTATATAAATGAGAGTATATTATGGTAATTACAAAATTTTCTTTAACATTTCAATTCTTCAATTTATGTATACATTGTGTATTACGATTATTATTTAAAATTAAAGGAAGAATTAAAATATGCAATAATATACAGAGGGTTTCATTTAAAAAAAAATTGATGTGACAAAACTGTATGACCGACCCTGTATACTTAAATTTAGAAGTAGCTAATAGGAATTTAAAACACCATGACAACAGCATCACAGTTTCGGCAGAATGGTATCATTAAATCCAACCAAACACATCGAAATTAGCTAAATCGAATTGTTTAAATGACATTTTCAAAAGTCAATAACTCAGAAACGGTTGGTTTGAAGTACATTGTATGAATTGAAGGAGGAATTGAAATCTATGTATATATAAATCTGACTGTCCTGACTGATACTCATCAACGCCCAGACCAAACCCTTGACCCTAGAAAGCTGAAAATTTGCACAGGGGTTCCTTTTATGATGTTTACGTAAGATAAGAAAGGATTTTTAAAAATTCATCCCCTAAGGGGGTAAAAAGGGGGGTGGAATATTACAATATTTTTTATTTAAAAAACGGTCAAGTTTCCGAAAAAACGCTGAAACACGTATATTTTATTTTCTTTTTTTACATATTTTCAGATTTTTTAAAAATGTATACAGGGTGTCTCGAAAAATCTGGTCATTGATTAATCACGATCCTGCTTAAAGCGCTTGACGTAAAAAGCTGATTTTTGGAAAACGGATTGACTTTAGGGTGTAGAGGTTCGATAAGAAGGGATTTTTCGAAACTCGAATTCTAAGGGGGTGAAACAACCCCTTAAATATTAGAATATTTTTTATTTAAAAACCGGTGAGTTTTTCGGAAAAACTCTTAAACACGTATATTTTATTTTGTTCTTTTACATATTTTAAGATTTTTTAAAAATTTATACAGGGTGTTTCATAAAATATGGCCATTGAGTAATCACGATTCTGCTCAAACTGCTTGACGTTTAAAGCTGATTTTTGGCAAATGGATTGACTATGTGGTGTAGAGTTTCGATAAGGAGGGGTTTCTCGAATCTCAAATTCCAAGAGGGTGAAAACGCCCCTCAAATAATCTATACTAATATATAAAATTCTTAAGTGACTCACTGATTAATCACGATCCTGCTCAAACCACTCAAAGTAAGAAGCTCAATTATGGCATACAGGTTGATTCTAGGGTGTAGTGGTTCGATAAGAAGGGATTTTTCGAAATCCCAGTTCAAGAAGGGTGAAACCACCTCTCAAGTATTACCATATTTTTTATTTAAAAACGATCAAGTTTCGAAAAAACGCTTGAACACGTATATTTAATTTTGTTTTTTACATATTTTAAGACTTTTTTAAAAATGTATACAGTGTTTCAAAAATCTGGTCATTGATTAATCACGATGCTGCTTAAAGCGCTTGACGTAAAAGATAATTTTTGGGAAAACGGATTGACCTTAGGGTGTAGAGGTTCGATAAGAAGGTATTTTTCGAAACTCGAATTCTAAGGGGGTGAAACCACCCCTCAAATATTAGAATATTTTTTATTTAAAATCCGGTGAGTTTTTCGGAAAAATTCTTAAACATGTATATTTTGTTTTGTTGTTTTACATATTTTAAGATTATTTAAAAATTTATACAGGGTGTTTCATAAAATATGACCATTGAGTAATCACGATTCTGCTTAAACTGCTTGACGTTTAATGCTGATTTTGGCAAACGGATTGACTGTGGAGTGTAGAGGTTCGATAAGGAAGGGTTTCTCGAATCTCAAATTCCAAGAGGGTGAAAACGCCCCTCAAATATTACAATATTTATAATTTAAAAAACGGTTAGTCTTTCGGGAAAACGCTTGGACACGTATAATTGATTTTGTTTTTTACATATTTTGAAATTTTGTAAAAAATCATACAGGGTGTTCCAAAAAGTTGGGCAATTGATTAACCACGATTCTGCTCAAGTTTGTATGTTAATGAAAATTCTTGCTTAGCTTTATCATATCACCATTACAAATGATTAATTCGACGCGAACGAAGTCGCGGGTACATGCTAGTATGTAATAATACAAACTATTTAAAAAAATGAAACTTTTATGTGCCACGAGTTTATGACCGACCATGTATACTTAAATGTATTACTTGCTAATAGATATTTAAAAATCCTAACTTTTGTATTTAACTTTTTACGGTACCTTCTATATTTTACCTAACAATCGACCGTATCCACACAAAAAAGCGACCCTGTATAATACTTCACATTATGGTGTACATTTTAGGAACAAAAGTTAAGCTTAAATAGACGTTACGTTTGCTGCACTGCTTTTTACTGTAGCCAACAAAAACAAAAAGTTTTAACGGCACTGGCGTCATATTTCTTTCATGATGTATGTCCTATCGAATGGAAGGGATATTTATGGAAGTGGTTTTCCTTTTTTTATTTTTTAAAGTTAAAGTTGCGCTAAATTGAGAATGTTTGTGACACTTCAGTGTTATAAATCAGATTTTTTTCTTAGTAATATCTATTTATTACTATAGTAAACGCCACGAATGTTTGGGAGTGATTCTTCTCTTGATGAAGTTAGAATCGACACGCGCGCCATCATTTTTATATTGAAAACGTAAATTTTTACCGCAGACGTAGGTTTTTAAAGGCTCGGTCTAATCATCAGCCTGCGCCCCCCCCCCCTACTTATTCTAAAATGTTAGCGTGATTGACAAAGACGATATTATATCGCGTTTCTTTGATTGATTCGTTTTTCTGCGTCAGTCCATTGGTGTGCTTGCAGTGCGACCAATGGGGCATTCCAATTTATATTTATAACCAAATATATGTTTTGACAATACTTTGACAGTTAAAAAAACAAATTACCACAGATTATATATTGATTATTATAATGACTTCAAACACCACGGCACTGGAATTAAGTTTTATGTGACCTTGAACAGATTAGTTCATATGGTACTGTTTGACAAGCGGATCTGAAGCTACGGAAGGAATGCGAGAAAAAAAAATCGATATTGCCACGTTTATCTATAAAATTGCAAAATTGCCAGACATGAACTATAAATTTAATATATTTTTATTATATATAATGTGTTTAGCATATATTCTGACGTATATTACTAAGGAATTTTAACGTAGTTCATATTGTTGGATATGTTTTATTTAATAACTTATTTCTTTCATTCTGTATAATCTGCTTATTACGAAAGGTGAATATATTTCAACGATATCATTAGCAAACTGGCATCGCCGCGCATGGCCGCCTATTCATCGAACATGATTGGCGAGAGTACGTCACAGGATTTGTTACCACGCGGTTGCCATGGCTTTTACGCCTTTCCTATTCGCTAGCCTTATCCCCAACTTCACGGTTACTTCTGAAAAGAGTAGAAATATTGAATACTATTGAATTATCCAGTGGCGGTGTCATTCTTTTGATCATTATTACTTTCTTTCATTATTTTATACAGGTTATCCTAAACTTTATTCCTATATTTTTCGTATATTTAATAGTTAAAATGTGTTTTATTGTTTTGTTATCTTGTCATAATGTTTTTCGTTCGTAGTTTTTAATTATTAATATTAAGTTTGATCGTATATTTGTGTTTTAAAATGAATAAATTTGTTAAGGGTAAGACGCTACATAGCCAGGATAAGAGAAATAATAGCTAATTTATATAGGTAAGTAGAATAATAATAATGTAATTATTAGAATACTAAAATTAAATATTGGCTAAAATGAAAAGCACACATTTGACCTAAATATTTTAGCTAAACTAAAATAAAATGTAAATAAACGTGGATGAAATCTCATTTGGTTTATTTCCTTGTGTTCATAACAGGGTTTGCGACAAAGAAGCTACAGAGAGTTCGCTTAAGTTGCCGCTTAAACGTAAACTTGAGCGGATATCTCTTTATACCGGAGTTAGCGTATCGGCTATAAAAAAATTCACACAGAAGATAAAAAAAGACTGGAAACTTATACCCCGATAAAATGATATCCAACCCTGGAAAGAAACAGCTACGTGAGCTCGACGACTTTGATTTCCAAGTGGTCAAGAATTTGATAAATAGATCTTATCTCGAATTCAAAGTCGTCCCCACAATTAGAAAGCTTTTGCAAAAATTGCAGGAAGAATCGAATTTTCCTTTGGCAGGGAAACGCTTAGGGGTTTATTAAAATCAAATGGATTTTTTTGGCGTAAATGTCAAAATAACAGATAAATATTAATGGAGCGGCCCATTATATTGCAGAGAGAGATATAAATATATACGCGAAATTCGAAAATATCGCCAAGTATTATCTATTTGGATGAAACATGGGTAGACAATGACGTAACCTTTAAAAAGTGCTGGCGGAGCGATACCATATCTGGTGTAATAGGCAATAATGGATCTACTGGTGAGTAAAATTATGTTTTGTTTGCGCTTCCAAAGTTAACTATTTTCAATTTTTTTTTGCTGGAAATAGTTATATCTAAAATTATGTATTGTAGAAAAAAATATAGTTAGTACAGATATATAAATAAATATACCTCAAGACTCAGTCTTGATCATCTGCTGATGATGTTAACATGGTTAGCGAAACGTGCGCCCAGTGTAAAAGTAAAAGTGTTTTGGTGTATTGTGCTAATTTAGTGTTTTATTTTGCTGTGTAACACCAAAAGTTCCAACCCCCAGCTGTAATTATTTCTTCTATTATATTAACAACACATAATAATAAAATTATTCAAAATATTTAAGGGAGCTTTAATATAAGCTTTTAGTGTGTTTATCTGCTAACTCAACAGTAACGATTCAAACAGGATAAAGTTTTGTGAAAAAAAATTATTAATCAGAATTTATATTTATGATACACATTATTTTCATAAAACACTGTACGCCCATGCCTATTTTATGAATGAAATTGGGCGTGTCTTGTTTACAACTGCGTTCCCCTGCCGATACTCCGTAGCTACAGATCCGTTGGTCACACTATAGCGACCGATAAATCACTTCCAAACATTCGTGGCGATTATTTTAGTAATTTTTAGTATAGTCTGTGAAACGAATAACTCTGAATTTTACAGTTCCCGCGGGCTTTTCTAGTGTTAATTTTATTAGGTTAACAACTTGAGGCCATGCTCACGCAATGCCGTCTCTAATAGAACAGCCAATATATAAGGCCATCGCTGACGCCTTTTTTCTATGATATTGTATTATTTGCAAATATAATATTTTTCGAACATTGGTTCTTGCAAAATATACATATAAATTTTGTGAATGCAAATAATAATACATCATTATTAGTAGATATTGAATGTTTTTTTTAAGTTAGATCGATTTTCAAACCCCAAAATTTAAAATATATTTTACATTTTACCCATTATCTTATGTACCTATTCATTATTTGTATATTGTAAAACATTTGCTGCATTTGTATAATTCTTGATAGTTTATTTTCCAAAATATTTATTACTATAAATAGGTATATACATATATTGTATTTATAAACTGTATATTATGTATATTTCATGTAAACTATATCATTTTTAAAATACAAACCAAAAATACGAGGAATAATTATTTTTTCCATGTATTCTACAACATAATTATTAATCCGTAGTACCTAACTAGCGTGACGTCATAGATCTCGCTCCGAGGCTGTTCTATTAGACGGCATTGGTCTGATATTTAGAAATGTCAAAAGCTGATGACATTTTACTTTTGACAATTAATATATCGTGTTGATTTTTGCAAGAAGAGGAAGAACTGTCACTTGTTTTATTATTTTCCTTTTCTATTTCACGAAAGTAAAAAGATTTACCTATCTGATTAGTTTGAGGCACTGAAGTGGCACTGATTAGTTTAAGGCACTGAATTTAAGGAATATCAGGAACTTTTTTGATAAAGGGATTTTATATTTGCCATATTGGTAAAAAATAACGGTCAAAATTCAAAGTTATTCATTTTATAGACTATAGTAAAATACACTCAGATGCAAAAAAACGCGGAAACGGTCAAATTTAAATTGTTATTCACATTCAAGCTGCATATAATTATATCAACTTTAATTCGTAAACTCGACTTTTTATAAACTTTAGTATTTGGCATATTCTACAGGGTTAACCGAGGGGTTGTTCTTTTACCCTAACTTTGAAACACCCTGTGCAATAATTTCGTTGGTAAATTTCCCTAAAATATAATTTTACGGTCAGAGCCATGATTCCTGAGCATTTTGTTTTTTTTGATTCATGTCAATATATGCTTTGGTTAATTTTTAAGAGCGTAATGAACTGATAACGACCAATTTTTTTAATTATCGTTACTTTTTGATGTCTTTTTTTAATATGACGAGATGGTTTTGGTGACTATTGTTCATTTAAAATTAAATTTTGTTAAAAGAACTTGAAGAACTAAAAGTTACTAGAGTAGTAAAATAGATTTCGAAAAAATCCTTCCTACCTTTTAGATAGCGTGTCTTATACCACTAACCAAATCTAATTTGAAAGTTCCTCACTTCCGGCCAATTCTTAAACTACAGACGAATGATAAGTAAGGTAAAATTTTCCGTTTAAATGGTGTGCTATCATTTGAAAACTTTTCTGCAATAAGTTGACTAAGACAAAACTTCAGCCATCTAGTTAAAATTCAGACGACGCGACGGCATGGTAAAGTTTTCGGAAAGGGGAGCTCAGTGATACGTTTTATTTGGATTTAAAATTGTTTCTCTGTTATCGCTTTCCGAGATTAAAGAAGATTAAATTGTATTTTGCAAGTTGGCTGCAGTTGTGCCTCGAGAAGGTAGCGCAGTGCTCTATATAAACGTCTAAGTAAACTTTTGGCTTTTGACTAAATTAATAGATATTAAACATTTATTTACAGACACAAACTGACTGAAATTTATGAGTTGTGCTATAAATATGTTTTCTAATATTTTTCCTGAAGAACTACAAGCACCAATTAATAAACGAAATACAGTTAGTAATAAAGTGGGTCTCAAAATGAACTTAGAAAAAAATTAAAGTAATGTTCAACGAACTAGTGGAAAGAAAAGTCATTCAAACAAATAATAAAACACTGGAAATAGTAGAACATATACAGGGCGTGGTCCGAACTGTATTCCGGAAACTTCGGCAGTATATTCTGCAGATAAAAATAAGTAAAAAGTTCGTATAAATGTATGTCCTAACATGCTTAGTTTTGGGGATACAGGGTGTAGAAGTTTCATTTTTATGTCGAATTTTCCAAATAATTTTTGAAGTAAGGTCAATATTTGGATGAAAATTGGTGTCTCCGAGTTTTTTTGACATGAGAAATTTGATTTTAATGCCAATATGACTCCTACTTGTAGAGGGCGTCACCTACATATTTTTTAACTGGGTTGAAGAGTAATAACTTTTCGTCCGTACCTGTATAAAACTACTGAGTAAAAAATATACATTTGCGACGTTTTTTACGTTAAAAAAATTATCTTGGTAAAAATCGCTACGAGTAACAGTTCTCGAGATATTTGGGATCTAAATTATCAATACATTGACATAAATTAAACATGTTGACTAAATAGTTATTGGACTTAAATCATAAATTTGAAATGATTTTGTGTCAAAAGTTCAACAGAAACTGTTTATCAACAGTTTATGTTGTTTTCAAAATTGGGGATGAAATATACTACCTCTAAAAATATTTGCACTTATTTAAGACTCACCCTGTATAGGTAGAGAGGTGACGCTATTTGGAGCAATTGTCGGTTTTTAGTTTTTCCTGAAAATAATCGGAAAATATCAGTATAGCTTCGATCATATATTATATTTCGATTAAATTAATATATTAATATATAATCCACAAATTAATTTTTTCAGTGTATAAAATATAAGTACCTACTTATTAGTTATTGCCGAAAATCAAATTCCTCCAGCACATTAGATATGAAGGAAATGAAATGTAGGAAATACGAGAATCTGAATACTCAAGTCCCCAATTTTGAAATACGGTTACTGTATTTCCGATAGAAAGGTTGACTACAATATTTGCATGTTATGCAAACCTGATTTCATTGTGACTAGGAATGACGAAAATGTTAAAAGGGTATGCCTACCTTTAACCACTGATAAAAATTGTTGCAAACTTTAGTTATTTTATGTATTATATTTGTATTATAAATAGTATATAATTTAGTAAAATGGTATTTTACCGTCGACAGAAAAAATTAATTCACGAGCGATGAAATCGCGAGTGAATTAATTTCGGGAGGCGATAATGCAATTTTATCGTAGTGTATAAAACAATATTTGTTTCCATAGCGAGTTACGTTAAAGTTACGTTAAAAAATATACAGAAATAATAATTATTTTAAGGAATTTATTCCGAGTAGAAAAAATATTGTGCTGGGTTGGCGTTAGTTTCTATATAATTTGACAAATAAATATTTTTTAATTCTCTTTCGTGTCGATTGCTGATTGAATTGGAGCCAGAAATAGCTCAAAATGAAATAAGTAAATTACTAACAGATATTTAGGCGACAAACGCCATATCCAAACTACTTCCATTTAAATCCCGAATAACTTATGAAAAGGAATACAAAATTTTTCAAAAATGGAAGCAATTAAAAAACGTGCGAGAATAAATAAAGTTTTTAACCTATCCTCGCTGTTTAAGTATCATTTAGCGAACCCTTACGGTTAAAGTACTATTTTATCTACTATTTTTGATAGACATAAGGCAATTTTAACAGTTGCTATGGAAAAAAAATAAAACATATTTATTTCATATTATCAACACTACATCATCTAAATAATTTGAAATAACTCTTAGTGCGTGAGAAATTAGGCCTTAAATTCTAAAATCGCATTATAGTATAGACTTTTAACTTTTAGAATCGTAATAACGTATAATTTACTTCTTATATAGCCAGTTTCACGTAAGTTTAGCGAGAGAGTTTCTGAACTTTAATGATATTTTAAAACTTTAAATTAGTGTACTCGAATTTTCTTACTATATTTACGGATCTTTTAAGCTTGGTATTTTAGTTGATATTAGATTAATCAATCGAATACAGATGATATTTTTTATATTATTAGAATGCGGTTACTATAATTAATTTAATTATACTTTTATAAAATTTATTTTCATACAGGACCTGTTTATTTTATCGAGATCTACCAGCCTTAAAAATATTTGCACTTATTTCAGACTCACCCTGACAATTCAAAAAAACTCAACCAATTAGCAATAAGAGTTTCAAGTAATCACGCTGTTAGTTATGGCTCACAAACATTGTTAGCCTGTCAATTTGCATGCTAACCGTGTAATACCTCGGTACAACAAAAATGCAATAATTGTCAACGCAAACTGTCCTCATCAATAAAAATGCTTGTCGAAAACTACGCAAAATAAACAACCTAAACTGTAAAACAGAATGTGTAATAGTCCGATTTCAGCGATAGTGATATGCATGGCCAGTTCGAACAGGTGCTTTGGTATTCCATTATTTTGAAGAGAGAAATATTGTATGTGTGTGTTTTAAATTGTTTTAAATACAGGGTCCGGCAATAGTGCGTCGGGCATTTATAGCTGCTAGAATTAAAAATTTGTAAATTTTGTTTAAGTCCGAATCTAATGCATTTGAAATTCTTAGGACTTGTTGTAGACAATTCGTTAAAATGAGACTTTCACATCGAAGCTCTATCAAAGAAACTAAGCGCTGCCTGTTTTGCGCTAAGATCAGTTTTTAAGGAACTCAACTTCTCAACCGCTAGAATAGCCTATTATGCCCTTTTTGAGTCTCATCTTCGTTATGCCCTTCCATTCTGGGGTACTTGCTGCGCAACAAAATTTGATCGTATTTTCAGACTTCAAAAGAGAGCAGTTCGATATTTATTAAAAAAAAAAAAAAAAGAAAAAATCCCGAAAAGCCATCTCATAAAACTATCCACTTAGGAATGCGGACGATCTTTATCTGCCAACCCCGAGCTCAGAACTAGTTAAATGTTCAATACTGTACAATGCCAAAAAATGTACAATCTTAAGTAAACGACTTTTTTGTTGATGTTTAATCATGAACAATTTTGAATTTTAAAATTTTGATCATCTCACACACTGGTTAAAGGTCTAGTATTTAATATTTAATATTTTTTTATATCTCTTACATGATTTCATCCATTTACAATTTTCCTTTTGTAAAATTTTATTCATACGCCTCTGTTCTGCAATGTCCATGTATGTTTTATTTGTAATTTTAATGACGTAAATTTTTTGGAATTGATTTGTATTGTATGATATTTTTTTATTATTTGTATATTTGTTTTTGTGCTTTTGTTTGTTTTGTAAATACTTTGTCGATGAGGCTATTTTGGCTTTTTGTACAATAAAGCGTTGTTTATTATTATTATTATTATTTCATTCCATTCTCTTCTCGCCTTCTTAATTGGCGGTAATAGGTGAATCCGGGTCTCAACAAGAGACCTAAGGTATTCACCCTAACACCTTTCGGAGTATGTGTGCTGTTCCCTGCAAAGCTATCTTCTGTACTTCGTTCGTTGATGGATGGCCAGGTATAAGTTTGATGAAATTACTATGACCTTTAGTAAGCATACCCAGTGCACCAACTACTACTGGGACTACTTTCGACTTCGTGTTCCACATTCTGCTGATTTCAATTTCAAGATCTTTATACTTGCTGATCTTCTCTGCTTCTTTCGCTGATATGTTGTTGTCGTCTGGAACAGACATGTCGATCAGGAGGCAGATACTGTTTTTCTTGTCATGGAATACCAGGTCCAGCCTGTTGGTTAATATTGTTCGGTCTCTGATAATTGGTACATCCCATAGGACTACAGTGTCGTTTATATTTAGAACTTTCTCGGGAACGTGTTCATAATACTTGTCCTGCACCTGTACACCTAACTCTCTGCATATAATCCAATGTATGTATGCTGCAACCTTGTTATGTCTATGGGTGTATTTGTCGGAGCAAGTGTGGAGCATCCAGCTACCAGATGGCTGATATGTTCTTCCGCTCTATTGCACATTCTACATTTGCTGTCTATAGATTGTTTTAGGATGTTTTTCTGATAATATCTGGTCTTAAGTGCTTGATCCTGAGCGGCGATGATGAGACTCTCTGTTTCTCCTTTAAGTCCCGAACTTCTTAACCATGCTGTACTTCCTTCCCGATCGACTGTCGGTTTATGTAGATTTCGGTAGAATTGTCCATGCAAACGCTTTTGTTCTAAACTCTCTATTTTATTTCGTTCTATACTATGTTTTAAATTTTCAATATTTTGTGTAGTTGTTTCTTGTTTAGAGAATTTGGCTAGGATATTGATAGCTTCTTTTTGAATAGAGTATTTCGCCTTCTTTTCATCGTGGGTTGCTGTTGCCTTGCAGTATTTATCTCTGTTAAGAGCGATATAGTTGCTCAGACTTGTGATAGCAGAGTTGAAAGCCGACTCAATTTCTATTAACCCTCGTCCACCATTTCGTCGTTTAATATACAGCCTATGCACATCGGCCTTTGGGTGATGTAAGCCACTTATAGTGAGAAGCTTCCTAGTTTTGCAATCCACTTTTCCAAGCTCGCTTCTTGGCCAATCAACAATACCAAAACTATAGGTCATGAGCGGAACAGCTAATGTGTTAATCGCTTTTATTTTATTCGTTGCGTTTAATTCTGTACCTAATATCTTCTTACTCGCCGGGAGTATTCTTTTGAGATTTTTGTTTTCATTTTATTGTTATCTATCCCGTCCATTTCTTTAACCCCTAGGTACTTGTAAGACTCACCAATATCTAAATTTCTGATCGATGTTTTTTCGTCTAATTTTACATTATCTATCTTAATTAGCTTGCCACCTTTATATATTGCCGTAGCACACTTATCAAGTCCGAACGCCATTCTGATGTCATCACTGAATTCCTTGACTGTTGAGAGTGCTAGTCGTAATTGGCTTTCATCTTTTTGTGAACAACTTCAGGTCGTCCATGTAAAATAGGTGACTTATTTCGGTACTATCGTCTAGCTTAAAACCTATATTTTGACTATTTAACATGTTGGTAAGCGGAATCAATGCCATGCAGAATAGCAGTGGGGAGAGGGAGTCTCCCTGGAATATCCTTCTTTTGATTTTAATGGGCTCTGTTTGAATATGGCCTTCTTCATAGAATAATAGCATCTCGGTTTTCCAAGTTTGCATCGATTTATTAATGAATTGGGATATGGTTGGATTAATGCCACATAGCTGCATCATGGTTGATATCCAAGAATGTGGTACACTGTCGAATGCTTTCTTATAATCTATCCATTATTATTATTATTATTAATGTAAAGTGATCAGAAAGGAAGCCGAAAATGAAATAATATACAGGATATTCCATTTAAAAAAAAATCATCCCGATCCACTCACACTTCTCATTGAACCCTGTAAAGGTTCAAATATTTTCCCGAAAAACATCCTAGTATATGCTTTTAGGTTTGTACTTAAACAAAATTCCCAAGGATTTTGTTCTAGGAGCTACAGATGCCCGACGCACTATTGTCAGACCCTGTACGTGAATATATTTTAGAATTTTTATTTGGTACCATTTTTATTTACCATCTCTTAAAAGTAGTATATAATTTTTGATATTTTCTTAGATTGAAGTTAACGATACTAACTTAGTTCATTACCTTTAATTAATTAATTTCCTCCTTTAAGGCTTATAGTTTTTTCATCATATTTATTTTAAAATAATACTATTTAGTGGTTTCAATTAGCGTAGAACTCTGTGCCTTTAATTTCAATGTAAGCATTCAGAACGTCAAAATTAGTGGTAGACATTTTCAATTAGTAGAAAAAGTTATCAAACTTTTAACTTTTCCACTAATTATACTTCAAAATTTGCGAGAAATGTCATTTTGGCCTTTGATTATATTCCGTCAAGAGAACTTGTGGTTAGAAATCACAAGTTGATTGTTTTATAAGCTAAATATTATATTTTCTCTATGGATACAACTTGGATACAACTGACTGATGATACAACTGACTTAAACCTTGTGAATAAAAACTAAAAACTAAAAACTAAAAATTTAAAGCGTATAACTCGTATTATACAAGGAGGCCTTTCTAACCACAAAATTTAAACCTGAAACTCAACCAAATATAAAGCTAATACCAGCTAGCAAGAGTAAAAAGCGAACAGCATTATAAACGACCACCGGTACAACGTTAAAAAACAAATTACTAGAAAAGGGTAAGAGTAGAAGGGGTAAAGGGATGCAAAAGATCCGGGAAAAGGGACTGGAATGAGTTTTTTGTCGACGGTGCTCCAGGTCGTAAATCTAAAATGGCCGACATGAAAGATTACTGCGAACTGTGACTGTGCCAAAGTTTCACCGGAAAGAGGGGAGAGCAGTGGAAAGAAATGAGTTGTGCCCTTGAGGCGGTTAGTCGGTCGTCAAGTGGTTTATTACTAATTTAAAACATAGAGCTTGTTCTGCAGCGATTTAATTTCAGAAATATGTTACCATATTACAGCTCTATATTGCGTTATTTAAGTTTATAAGTTGCCGATTGAATAATGTTTGCGATATATAGAAATAAACTAATCGAAAAAAGTTAAGGATATTGTGTTTTAGCTAGGAAGAAAATTTTTCAGAAAAAATGTGTTATAAATATTAATATCTATGTCGTTTGTGTTTAAAAAAAATACTGTTTGTAAACATAAAAAATTGTACCCAAACAAATAAGAAGCATTATCATCAAAAATGTACATTTAATTTTTGTTTAGAATAGAATTTGTTTGCGTGTTCCTAAGCGACAGTTTGCGATATTGTGGTTATTCTGTCATCGGTAATATGAACAGACGTCATTTAACAATTTGTGAAGCAAATTAAGTCATTGAGTTGGTTCTTAGCGGTGCGCGACAGATCAATGCGGCTGATCGATTTAAAGTCACCTAAAGTGAAATTTCTAGGCTTAAAAACCAATTTAATGAGACTGGATCTGTCATGGAGAGGCATAGGGAGGGACCAAGGTCGACAAATGCTAGGGAGGACCGAAGCTTACTGAGAGGAGCTAGGATGGATCCTGCAAAAAACTACACGTTGCTCAGCCAGGACCTTTTGCCTGCCAGCAGAGTACGTATTACCCCTCTGAGGGTCTTAAATCGATTAAAAAAAAGCAGGTTTATATTGCTATAGGCCTATAAGACGCCCTCCTTTGACCACGAGAGTCGGGTTGAGGTCATAAAGCTCAACGTTTGCTCTGGTGTAATGAAGAGCTACCTAACTGGAATGATGAGTGGCATACTGCGATGTTCAGCGATGAAAGCCGCTTTTCTCTTTGTACTGACAGACGTACAGTTTATGTATGGAGACTAAGAAATACAAGACTTAACTACCGATATGTTCAAGAAGGGCATCTTTTTGGAGTTAGAGGTGTAATGGTCTGGGGTGGAATTTTCTACGGAGGACGAACGGAATTGTATGTCTGTGAAGGTACAATGACAGGTGAAATTTATGCTGACGACATCATTGGAGGATAACGGAGGGCGTTTTATAGGCCTATAGCAATGTAGACCTGCTGTTATTAATCGATTTAAGACCGTCCGAGGGACAATACGTATCTTCCTGGCAGCCAAAAGGTCCTGGCTGAGCAACGGGTTTCTTGCAGTATCCATCCTAGCTCCTCTCATTAAGCTTCGGTCCTCCCTAGCATTTGTCGACCTATGACAGATCCAATCTCATTAAATCGAGTTTTAAGTCTAGAAATTACACTTTAAGTGACTTTAAATCGATCAGCCACATCGATCTGTCGCGCACCGCCAAGAAGCAACCCAATGGCTTGATTTGCTTCCTCTACCAGCCTCTGCTGTTAAATGACGTCTATTCCTTTTATCGATGACAGAATAACCACAATATCGCAAACTGCCGCTTAGCAATACGCAAACAAATTCTATTCTAAACAAAAATTAAATGTACATTTTTGATGATAACGCTTTTTATTTTTGTTTGGGTACAATTTTTTGTTTACAAACAGTATTTTTTTAAACACAAAAGACATAGGTAAATATAACTCATTTTTTCTGAAAAATTTTCTTCTTAGCGAAAACACAATATCCTTAACTTTTTTCAAGCAGTTTATTATTTTTTTCAAACGTCACAAAATTATTAATTTTTGAGACGTGATTGACATATTATTAGTATCTCTTATCTATGGTGATTGACATGATTGACTTTAGAATTATTAGAATTAGAATTATTAGTATCCCTTATCTATGATGGTGATATATGACGTGATTGATATATTATTAGTATCTCTTATCTATGGTGATTGACAACATAAAAACGTTATTTTACTCCTAGGCATAAAAGTAAAGCACTTTTACGCCTAAAGCTTGATTTTCATACATCCGTTATCCGACGATACGATGATACGAAATTAATTTTATTGGTTGAATTTAAATACTTCGATTGGTTAGAAAATTATGCAGTTTTTAAATTTATTGCATTTTCATGCTTCATCGTTCATCGGATATATGATTTGCTTATGATAGTGTCATTTTATATTTTTATTTTCAAAACGAGAGACGTTGCTGTTTTAGTCTAATAAAGAAGATAATCGGAGATGAACTGTTGGAATATGTAGCGGAATTCAATTACGTCGGCAGTTTGATTTCGGAAAAGGCCAATATCGACTCTGAAATTCAGCACAGGATTAGCAGCGCCTCAAGAGCATTCTGGAAATTAAAAGACAGGGTTTTCTACAATCATGACTTGAGCACAAAAACGAAACTTGCGGTGTACCGAGCGATAATAATTCCCACCATGTTATATGGAAGCGAAACCTGGGTGCCGTACCGCCGACACATGAACGCATTAAACAAGTTGCAACAGAGACATCTTAGACAACTCTTAAGAATAAAATGGTTCCATCACGTCTCAAACGTATCGGTCCTTGAAAGGGCTAACTGCGAGAGTATTGAAGTCATGATTACAAAGTCCCGCTTAAGATGGGCTGGTCACGTATGCAGAATGCAAGAAAACCGCATACCAAAATCTCTGCTTTACAGTGAGCTTGTAGACGGTAAGAGGAGGCCGGGTGGACAACTCAAAAGGTTCAAGGATATTTTCCACGAAAACTTAAAGGGAATTAACAAGCAGAATGAGTGGGAAGAGGCAGCTCACGATAGAACGGAATGGAGAAGAATTGTAAAGTCAGTTAAGAGCGACAACCAAAAAGTAAAGAGGCAACAAAGCGATGAGATTTTTGAATGTCTGGAGTGCGGTAGACAGATAACATCACGTATCGGGCTTTTCAGTCACAGAAAAGCTCATGAAAGAAAACGCCTTGCGTGACCATCTTCTGATGCGTGTCAAATACTCGGCAGCGAGTAATGGCGGTATGTATGTATGTATATATTCTAAGAACTAGCAATGTTTTCTAGAGAGAATTCTAAGAAAGCTGGTTCTCTCCTGAACAGAATGCGGGCCTTCTGGCTGCCGGTAGACGTTGCGTTCACTACTGCGCATCACAAATTTTTCAGGAACTAAGAAGGCTATGACAAACCTATGTGTAGTATATTTAGTTTTATAGAAAAGTAGCAAAGTAATGTGAAAATCGCATTATTGTATCCCTACTCATAAACGATAAATATTGCGTTGTGATATTTTAAGCTTAAAATGTGTTATGTTAGACCTTACAGTCGAACATTGTTCTTTTTAGAACCTCTTTTAGTGCAAAGTGTATAATATTAGCTTAATAGCCGTTTAAAAAAACTCATCGCAATCTTATTAGAATATTTTGAACGGGAAAGCGGTAGTAATGGTCCTTTATGTCCCTTAAGTGTTGTTAAGGAGGAGAGTTTTGTTGAGGTAAATAATAACTGTTTATATATTTATAATTAATTTATTTTTTCTCCTAAAATATTTTCATTAAAAGCAAATGTGTCGAAGGGGGCAACGCTGTGCCGGTCAAGCTTAATCACGTGACTAAAAGTTTATTTGCTACGATCTATGGCTAATTATTAATAAACCAAACTCCTCTATATTAACTATAATATTAGCTATAAAACTCAATGCAGTAGCATTCCCGGGCGAAGTTTTGCTAACATAATATACACTGGAGGTTTAGTTTCATCCATTCTATCCAACAATTCTATCTCGAAACAAACTTCAGGGAATTTATACAAATTGGACCCAACATTGTCCTTTGTATCCGTAACTTTGGGTTACAGATACAAGGCTTATATTTCATGAACGATTTAACTCGTCTTGTAAAGTTGTAAGTGTCAACAAGAAGGAACATTTTGCAGGATAACATAAAAGTTAAATCTATAACTATATTTTATGTTCTTTAATATCTATTTTCAGGTAAGTCCTGAAAAAAAAATTATTGCTTACGAGTTTTTTACAAGTAACATAATTATTAATCTGATACAATATACAGTAAAAACTAAAAATGTAATAATATACAGAGTGTTCCATTTAAAAAAATACAACTTTGATATTTTTTATTTATTTGGGACACTCTGTATGTTGTAGAAATATTTTTAAATTGTAGCTCTAATAGTCCTTCAACGAACTCAAGACTTACAATTTGTAAAAATCTAATCGTTTAGCTACAATAGTCCGTGTCGTATGTGGTGAACAACCCTGTATAATCTAAGAATATTTTAAGTATGTACCTTTTAATTTCCCTTAGAAACTCCCCCCCCCCCTCCGAAATCGTGTAACACATTTCAATTGCAAAACGAATTATTTAGACACACATAGAGCGGAGCTTTTAAATCTAGAATAAAAAAAACGATGATCTATTCATTCAGGTTAAATTCAGTCATCGTCTTTAATTTATCGTGTAGAGTACAGGAATTTTTCGCCAAAACGGGCGCATAAAGCACTTTACTTTAATGAAGTTGTTTTTAAGTTTTTTTCTTCCAGCTAGTAAATAAAATCTTTTCCGCGTTGCATTTCTATTTGCATTTAAATTTGGTTTGCCGCATAAAAGTGTTGAATGTAGGCGAGCACTTTTGATATGTGTATAACGGCAAAAAATATCAAAATAAAAGCAGCTCTTTAGTTTTAGGGTTATTTTTTTCTCGATTTACTACCTCTGACTTCAAAATTTACGATTACGAATGCCGTAGACAAAGATTCAGTATTGAAACTAAAAGAATTTCGAACTTCCATTGTCTTTATTAAAAGTAAACCATCATTTTGAGCATATAACATTTCTTTGATTTGAAAGGAAGAATTGTGCAGACAGCACCTCAAGATTTCAATCACTCCCCTAAGAGGCAGCTAAGTCCTTTCAGATATATAACATTTTCCTTTTGAGGTACAAAATCCTAAAAAATATGCATATTTCATCTAAATATTTTTTTATAATATACAGGGTGGTCCGAACTGCATTCCGGAAACTTCGGCAGCGTATTCTGCGGATAAAAACAAGTAAAAAAGTTCGTATAAATGTATGTCCTAAAATGCTTACTTTCGTAGATACAGGGTATAGAAGTTGCATTTTTATTTCGATTTTTTCCAAATAATTTCTGCAGTAACATCAATATTTGAATGAAAATTGGTGTCTGGGAGTTTTTTGACACGAGAAATTTGATTTTGATGTCAATATGACTCCTACTAGTAGAGGGCGCCAGCTACATATTTGTTAACTGGTTTGAAGAGTAATAACTTTTCTTCCGTACCTGTATAAAACTACCGGGTAAAAAAATATAAGTTTTCGTGATTTTTTGCATAAAAAATATCTCTTGGTAAAAATCGCTATGAGTATTGGTTTTCGAGATATTTGGAGTCGAAATTATCAATACCTGTTATCATTGATATAAATTATTAAATATGCGCTGACTTTCTGAAAATAATAATAGTTAAGAGACTGAGATCATAATTTAAAGTTTTTGTGCCAAAAGTTCAACAGAAACTGTTTTATCATTATTTTTTTGGAGAAAAATTTATAATTAATTTAAAAAAATAAAAATTTTCCAAATTTATTATTTCGATTATATTTCAAATAACTATCTACTCAACGTATTTATTTTTCGTCAATAATGATATGAATTGACTATATCCTTTCAAAATATCTTGAGAACGGTTGCTCGTAGCCATTTTTACAAAGATATATTTTTTACGTAAAAAGTCACAGAGATGTATATTTTTTCCCTCGGTAGTGTTATACAGGTACGGACAAAAAGTTATTAGGCTTCAAAACAGTTAAAACACATATAGGTGGCGCCCTCTACCTGTAGGAGTCATATTGATATCAAAATCAAATATCTCATGTCAAAAAACTCCTAGACACCAATTCTTCATCGAAATATTGACGTTACTTATTATTATTTGTAAAAAATCGAAATAAAAATGAAATTTCTACACCCTCTATCTCTGAAACTAAGCATTTTAGGACATACATTTATACGAACTTTGTTACTTATTTTTATCTGCAGAATTTGCTACCGAAGTTTCGGGAATACAGTTCGGACCACCCTGTATATTTTCAGTTAAATAACTCTTATATATCGGTCTTTCATCGTGAATTCCAAACTAACTGCATTATACTTAAATGACGCTACACCACAATAATATTAATTTAATTATAACGAACTTACTCCTGTGAATATAAACCGTCTAATTGTCTATCTGTGTCACAAGTGACTTGTAATTAAGTCAGTCAGTCAGTTACTTCCCCAGATTAATTATAAATCATATTATACATATTCTTTAGTGCTAATAAAACAACTAAAATAATTAAATATTTATTTGCCGTGTAAATTTGCAGCTTCGTTAATTGTGTTTTCACGGGTAATATTTTTAACAAAAACCGAAAACTTAGAGAATTACCGAGCTGTAATATTCCTCGGTAAACATAACACTGCATGTAATAAATTATAGCGCTTAAATTATATGCTTTATATGCCAGGAACAGACAATTAGACGTAAACCCGATACAATGTGCTATTTCCTCTAATTATTTGTCTTGATTATACCAAACAGATTTGGTGCTCACTAATAATTCTAATTTGTTCTAATTAAGACGATATAAAAAATGTGTTCAGGGGTGATATTTACATGTAACTTACAATAGGAGTCATTCTAGACCTAACACCACTGCACAATATACTAGGTAGATATTGCAATGAGACCTGTGCCGTGTTAAGGTAAATTGGTACCATAGGCACCATATTTTTTGCTGCCCTTCTCACTATTAAAAATTCCATTAATTTTTTTATACCTAATACAGACCACAAATGGAATTTTATTATTGGATTTTAAAAAAAGTTGTTATTTTTAAAAAGATGATATCTGATGATGCGCCTACTGTCATGATGACAAATTTACCCCTTTTACATACGTAAAAATTTGTGTTAAGTTTTAATCATACTTCTTCAGCTAATAATGGTAAACTGCCGATAGACACATTCCATCCAATTCGAAAGCAACCACTCCAGGAAACTCTTTATAATTCGGTTTTAATAAATTCTTTTGATGATAATAATGTTATTTATAAATGAATGTGCAACAATTTAGGTGCCCGGTGGCGTAGAGGTAGTTTCTCGTCTACCAATCTCAAGGTGTGGGTTCGATTCCCACACCCGGCATTTCATCAGCCAACTATTTTTATTAAAATAAAAAATAGTTTGGGTACCTAGGTCGACTCAGCCTTAAATAAAAAATTATACCCCCCAACGGAAGAATCATACTTCTGCAGCTAATGGTAAACTGCCGATGGACACATTCCATCCAGTTCGAAAAGACCCACTCCAGGAAAGTTTTCTCCTTATAATTCGGTTTTAATATATTCTCTTAATGATAATAATGTTATTTAAAAATGAAATTATACCTCCCAACGGAAAATCATACTTCTTCAGTTAATGGTAAATTACCGATGGACACATTCCATCCAGTTCGAAAGGACCCACTCCAGGAATGCTTTCTCGTTATAATTCGGTTTTAATATATTCTTTTGGTGATAAAAATGTTATTTAAAAATGAAATTATACCCCCAACCGAAGAATCATACTTCTTAAGCTAATGGTAAATTGTCGATGGACACATTTCGAAAGGAATCCAGTTCGAAAGGACCCACTCCAGGAATGTTTTCTCGTTATAATTCGGTTTTAATATATTCTTTTGGTGATAATAATGTTATTTAAAAAAGAAATTATACCCCCAACCGAAGAATCATACTTCTTAAGCTAATGGTAAATTGCCGATGGACACATTCCATCCAGTTCGAAAGGACCCACTCCAGGATGTTTTCTCGCTATAATTCGGTTTTAATATATTCTTTTGGTGATACATATTTTATTTAAAAATGAAATTATACCCCTCAACGGAAGAATCATACTTCTTAAGCTAATGGTAAATTGCCGATGGACACATTCCATCCAGTTCGAAAGGACCCACTCCAGGAATGTTTTCTCGTTATAATTCGGTTTTAATATATTCTTTTGGTGATAATAATGTTATTTAAAAAAGAAATTATACCCCCAACCGAAGAATCATACTTCTTAAGCTAATGGTAAATTGCCGATGGACACATTCCATCCAGTTCGAAAGGACCCACTCCAGGATGTTTTCTCGCTATAATTCGGTTTTAATATATTCTTTTGGTGATACAAATTTTATTTAAAAATGAAATTATACCCCTCAACGGAAGAATCATACTTCTTAAGCTAATGGTAAATTGCCGATGGACACATTCCATCCAGTTCGAAAGGACCCACTCCAGGAATGTTTTCTCGTTATAATTCGGTTTTAATATATTCTTTTGATGATAATAATGTTATTTAAAAATGAAATTATACCCCCTAACCGAAAAGTCATACTTCTTAAGCTAATAGTAAATTGCCGATGGACACATTCCATCCAGTTCGAAAGGACCCACTCCATGAATGTTTTCTCGTTATAATTCGGTTTTAATATATTCTTTTGATGATAATAATGTTATTTAAAAATTAAATTATACCCCCTAACCGAAAAGTCATACTTCTTAAGCTAATAGTAAATTGCCGATGGACACATTCCATCCAGTTCGAAAGGACCCACTCCAGGAATGTTTCCTCGTTATAATTCGGTTTTAATATATTCTTTTGATGATAATAATGTTATTTAAAAATAAAATTATACTCCCCAACGGAATAATCATACTTCTTCAGCTAATGGTAAACTGCCGATTGACACATTCCATTCAGTTCGAAAGGACCCACTCCAGGAATGCTTTCTCGTTATAATTCGGTTTTAATATATTCTTTTGATGATAATAATGTTATTTAAAAATTAAATTATACCCCCTAACCGAAAAGTCATACTTCTTAAGCTAATAGTAAATTGCCGATGGACACATTCCATCCAGTTCGAAAGGACCCACTCCAGGAATGTTTTCTCGTTATAATTCGGTTTTAATATATTCTTTTGGTGATAATAATGTTATTTAAAAAAGAAATTATACCCCCAACCGAAGAATCATACTTCTTAAGCTAATGGTAAATTGCCGATGGACACATTCCATCCAGTTCGAAAGGACCCACTCCAGGATGTTTTTCTCGCTATAATTCGGTTTTAATATATTCTTTTGGTGATACAAATTTTATTTAAAAATGAAATTATACCCCTCAACGGAAGAATCATACTTCTTAAGCTAATGGTAAATTGCCGATGGACACATTCCATCCAGTTCGAAAGGACCCACTCCAGGAATGTTTTCTCGTTATAATTCGGTTTTAATATATTCTTTTGGTGATAATAATGTTATTTAAAAAAGAAATTATACCCCCAACCGAAGAATCATACTTCTTAAGCTAATGGTAAATTGCCGATGGACACATTCCATCCAGTTCGAAAGGACCCACTCCAGGATGTTTTCTCGCTATAATTCGGTTTTAATATATTCTTTTGGTGATACAAATTTTATTTAAAAATGAAATTATACCCCTCAACGGAAGAATCATACTTCTTAAGCTAATGGTAAATTGCCGATGGACACATTCCATCCAGTTCGAAAGGACCCACTCCAGGAATGTTTTCTCGTCATAATTCGGTTTTAATATATTCTTTTGATGATAATAATGTTATTTAAAAATGAAATTATACCCCCTAACCGAAAAGTCATACTTCTTCAGTTAATGGTAAACTGCCGATGGACACATTCCATCCAGTTCGAAAGGACCCATTCCAGGAATGTTTTCTCGTTATAATTCGGTTTTAATATATTCTTTTGATGATAATAATGTTATTTAAAAATTAAATTATACCCCCTAACCGAAAAGTCATACTTCTTCAGCTAATGGTAAACTGCCGATGGACACATTCCATCCAGTTCGAAAGGACCCACTCCAGGAATGTTTTCTCGTTATAATTCGGTTTTAATATATTCTTTTGATGATAATAATGTTATTTAAAAATAAAATTATACTCCCCAACGGAATAATCATACTTCTTCAGCTAATGGTAAACTGCCGATTGACACATTCCATTCAGTTCGAAAGGACCCACTCCAGGAATGCTTTCTCGTTATAATTCGGTTTTAATATATTCTTTTGATGATAATAATGTTATTTAAAAATTAAATTATACCCCCTAACCGAAAAGTCATACTTCTTAAGCTAATAGTAAATTGCCGATGGACACATTCCATCCAGTTCGAAAGGACCCAGTCCAGGAATGTTTTCTCGTTATAATTCGGTTTTAATATATTCTTTCGGTGATAATAATGTTATTTAAAAATGAAATTATACCCCCCAACGGAAAATCATACTTCTTCAGTTAATGGTAAATTGCCGATGGACACATTCCATCCAGTTCGAAAGGACCCACTCCAGGAATGTTTTCTCGTTATAATTCGGTTTTAATATATTCTTTTGGTGATAATAATGTTATTTAAAAATGAAATTATACCCCCAACCGAAGAATCATACTTCTTAAGCTAATGGTAAATTGTCGATGGACACATTTCGAAAGAAATCCAGTTCGAAAGGACCCACTCCAGGAATGTTTTCTCGTTATAATTCGGTTTTAATATATTCTTTTGGTGATAATAATGTTATTTAAAAATGAAATTATACCCCCAACCGAAGAATCATACTTCTTAAGCTAATGGTAAATTGCCGATGGACACATTCCATCCAGTTCGAAAGGACCCACTCCAGGAATGTTTTCTCGCTATAATTCGGTTTTAATATATTCTTTTGGTGATAAAAATGTTATTTAAAAATGAAATTATACCCCCCAACGGAAGAATCATACTTCTGCAGCTGATGGTAAATTGCCGATGGACACATTCCATCCAGTTCGAAAAGATCCACTACAGTAATGTTTTCTCTTTATAATTCAGTTTTAGTATTTTCTTTTGGTGATAATAATGTTATTTAAAGTTTAAATTATACACCCCAACCGAAGAATCATACTTCTTAAGCTAATGGTAAATTGCCGATTGACACATTCCATTCAGTTCGAAAGGACCCACTCCAGGAATGCTTTCTCGTTATAATTCGGTTTTAATATATTCTTTTGATGATAATAATGTTATTTAAAAATAAAATTATACCCCCCAACGGAATAATCATACTTCTTCAGCTAATGGTAAACTGCCGATGGACACATTCCATCCAGTTCGAAAGGACCCACTCCAGGAAAGCTTTCTCGTTATAATTCGGTTTTAATATATTCTTTTGATGATAATAATGTTATTTAAAAATAAAATTATACCCCCCAACTGAATAATCATACTTCTTCAGCTAATGGTAAACTGCCGATGGACACATTCCATCCAGTTCGAAAGGACCCACTCCAGGAATGTTTTCTCGCTATAATTCGGTTTTAATATATTCTTTTGGTGATAAAAATGTTATTTAAAAATGAAATTATACCCCCCAACGGAATAATCATACTTCTTCAGCTAATGGTAAACTGCCGATGGACACATTCCATCCAGTTCGAAAGGACCCACTCCAGGAAAGCTTTCTCGTTATAATTCGGTTTTAATATATTCTTTTGATGATAATAATGTTATTTAAAAATAAAATTATACCCCCCAACTGAATAATCATACTTCTTCAGCTAATGGTAAACTGCCGATGGACACATTCCATCCAGTTCGAAAGGACCCACTCCAGGAAAGCTTTCTCGTTATAATTCGGTTTTAATATATTCTTTTGGTGATAATAATGTTATTTAAAAATAAAATTATACCCCCCAAGGGAATAATCATACTTCTTCAGCTAATGGTAAACTGCCGATGGACACATTCCATCCAGTTCGAAAGGACCCATTCCAGGAATGTTTTCTCGTTATAATTCGGTTTTAATATATTCTTTTGATGATAATAATGTTATTTAAAAATGAATTTATATCCCCCAACCGAAGAATCGTACTTCTTCAGCTAATGGTAAACTGCGGATGGACACATTCCATCCAGTTCGAAAGGACCCGCTCTAGGAAAGATTTCTCGTTATAATTCGGTTTTAATATATTCTTTTGATGATAATAATGTTATTTAAAAATTAATTTATACCCCCCAACCGAAGAATCATACTTCTTCAGCTAATGGTAAACTGCCGATGGACACATTCCATCCAGTTCGAAAGGACCCACTCCAGGAAAGCTTTCTCGTTATAATTCGGTTTTAATATATTCTTTTGATGATAATAATGTTATTTAAAAATTAAATTATACCCCCTAACCGAAAAGTCATACTTCTTAAGCTAATGGTAAATTGCCGATGGACACATTCCATCCAGTTCGAAAGGACCCACTCCAGGAATGCTTTCTCGTTATAATTCGGTTTTAATATATTCTTTTGGTGATAATAATGTTATTTAAAAATAAAATTATACCCCCCAAGGGAATAATCATACTTCTTCAGCTAATTGTAAACTGCCGATGGACACATTCCATCCAGTTCGAAAGGACCCATTCCAGGAATGTTTTCTCGCTATAATTCGGTTTTAATATATTCTTTTGGTGATAATAATGTTATTTAAAAATAAAATTATACCCCCCAACGGAATAATCATACTTCTTCAGCTAATGGTAAACTGCCGATGGACACATTCCATCCAGTTCGAAAGGACCCACTCCAGGAATGCTTTCTCGTTATAATTCGGTTTTAATATATTCTTTTGATGATAATAATGTTATTTAAAAATAAAATTATATCCTCTAACCGAAAAGTCATACTTCTTAAGCTAATGGTAAATTGCCGATGGACACATTCCATCCAGTTCGAAAGGACCCACTCCAGGAATGCTTTCTCGTTATAATTCGGTTTTAATATATTCTTTTGGTGATAATAATGTTATTTAAAAATAAATTATACCCCCAACGGAATAATCATACTTCTTCAGCTAATGGTAAACTGCCGATGGACACATTCCATCCAGTTCGAAAGGACCCACTCCAGGAATGCTTTCTCGTTATAATTCGGTTTTAATATATTCTTTTGATGATAATAATGTTATTTAAAAATTAAATTATACCCCCTAACCGAAAAGTCATACTTCTTAAGCTAATGGTAAATTGCCGATGGACACATTCCATCCAGTTCGAAAGGACCCACTCCAGGAATGTTTTCTCGCTATAATTCGGTTTTAATATATTCTTTTGGTGATAAAAATGTTATTTAAAAATGAAATTATACCCCCAACGGAAGAATCATACTTCTTAAGCTAATGGTAAATTGCCGATGGACACATTCCATCCAGTTCGAAAGGACCTACTCCAGGAATGTTTTCTCGTTATAATTCGGTTTTAATATATTCTTTTGATGATAATAATGTTATTTAAAAATAAAATTATACCCCCTAACCGAAAAGTCATACTTCTTAAGCTAATGGTAAATTGCCGATGGACACATTCCATCCAGTTCGAAAGGACCCACTCCAGGAATGTTTTCTCGCTATAATTCGGTTTTAATATATCCTTTTGGTGATAAAAATGTTATTTAAAAATGAAATTATACCCCCAACGGAAGAATCATACTTCTTAAGCTAATGGTAAATTGCCGATGGACACATTCCATCCAGTTCGAAAGGACCTACTCCAGGAATGTTTTCTCGTTATAATTCGGTTTTAATATATTCTTTTGGTGATAATAATGTTATTTAAAAATAAAATTATACCCCCCAACGGAATAATCATACTTCTTCAGCTAATGGTAAACTGCCGATGGACACATTCCATCCAGTTCGAAAGGACCCACTCCAGGAATGCTTTCTCGTTATAATTTCGGTTTTAATATATATTCTTTTGATGATAATAATGTTATTTAAAAATTAAATTATACCCCCTAACCGAAAAAGTCATACTTCTTAAGCTAATGGTAAATTGCCGATGGACACATTCCATCCAGTTCGAAAGGACCCACTCAGGAATGTTTTCTCGCTATAATTCGGTTTTAATATATTCTTTTGGTGATAAAAATGTTATTTTAAAAATGAAATTATACCCCCAACGGAAGAATCATACTTCTTAAGCTAATGGTAAATTGCCGATGGACACATTCCATCCAGTTCGAAAGGACCTACTCAGGAATGCTTTTTTCTCGTTATAATTCGGTTTTAATATATTCTTTTGGTGATAATAATGTTATTTACAAAAAATAAAATTATACCCCCCAACGGAATAATCATACTTCTTCAGCTAATGGTAAACTGCCGATGGACACATTCCATCCAGTTCGAAAGGACCCACTCCAGGAATGCTTTCTCGTTATAATTCGGTTTTAATATATTCTTTTGATGATAATAATGTTATTTAAAAATAAAATTATACCCCCTAACCGAAAAGTCATACTTCTTAAGCTAATGGTAAATTGCCGATGGACACATTCCATCCAGTTCGAAAGGACCCACTCCAGGAATGCTTTCTCGTTATAATTCGGTTTTAATATATTCTTTTGGTGATAATAATGTTATTTAAAAATAAAATTATACCCCCCAACGGAATAATCATACTTCTTCAGCTAATGGTAAACTGCCGATGGACACATTCCATCCAGTTCGAAAGGACCCATTCCAGGAATGTTTTCTCGCTATAATTCGGTTTTAATATATTCTTTTGGTGATAATAATGTTATTTAAAAATAAAATTATACCCCCCAACGGAATAATCATACTTCTTCAGCTAATGGTAAACTGCCGATGGACACATTCCATCCAGTTCGAAAGGACCCACTCCAGGAATGCTTTCTCGTTATAATTCGGTTTTAATATATTCTTTTGATGATAATAATGTTATTTAAAAATTAAATTATACCCCCTAACCGAAAAGTCATACTTCTTAAGCTAATGGTAAATTGCCGATGGACACATTCCATCCAGTTCGAAAGGACCCACTCCAGGAATGCTTTCTCGCTATAATTCCGTTTTGAATATATTCTTTTGGTGATAAAAATGTTATTTAAAAATGAAATTATACCCCCCATCGGAAGAATCATACTTCTTAAGCTAATGGTAAATTGCCGATGGACACATTCCATCCAGTTCGAAAGGACCCACTCCAGGAATGTTTTCTCGTTATAGTTCGGTTTTAATATATTCTTTTGATGATAATAATGTTATTTAAAAATGAAATTATACCCCCTAACCGAAAAGTCATACTTCTTAAGCTAATAGTAAATTGCCGATGGACACATTCCATCCAGTTCGAAAAGATCCACTACAGTAATGTTTTCTCTTTATAATTCAGTTTTAGTATATTCTTTTGGTGATAATAATGTTATTTAAAGTTTAAATTATACACCCCAACCGAAGAATCATACTTCTTAAGCTAATGGTAAATTGCCGATTGACACATTCCATTCAGTTCGAAAGGACCCACTCCAGGAATGCTTTCTCGTTATAATTCAGTTTTAATATATTCTTTTGATGATAATAATGTTATTTAAAAATAAAATTGTACCCCCAACGGAATAATCATACTTCTTCAGCTAATGGTAAATTGCCGATGGACACATTCCATCCAGTTCGAAAGGACCCACTCCAGGAATGCTTTCTCGTTATAATTCGGTTTTAATATATTCTTTTGGTGATAATAATGTTATTTAAAAATAAAATTATACCCCCCAACGGAATAATCATACTTCTTCAGCTAATGGTAAACTGCCGATGGACACATTCCATCCAGTTCGAAAGGACCCACTCCAGGAATGCTTTCTCGTTATAATTCGGTTTTAATATATTCTTTTGATGATAATAATGTTATTTAAAAATTAAATTATACCCCCCTAACCGAAAAGTCATACTTCTTAAGCTAATGGTAAATTGCCGATGGACACATTCCATCCAGTTCGAAAGGACCCACTCAGGAATGTTTTCTCGCTATAATTCGGTTTTAATATATTCTTTTGGTGATAAAAATGTTATTTAAAATGAAATTATACCCCCAACGGAAGAATCATACTTCTTAAGCTAATGGTAAATTGCCGATGGACACATTCCATCCAGTTCGAAAGGACCTACTCAGGAATGTTTTCTCGTTATAATTCGGTTTAATATATTCTTTTGGTGATAATAATGTTATTAAAAATAAAATTATACCCCCAACGGAATAATCATACTTCTTCAGCTAATGGTAAATTGCCGATGGACACATTCCATCCAGTTCGAAAGGACCCACTCCAGGAATGTTTTCTCGCTATAATTCGATTTTAATATATTCTTTTGGTGATAAAAATGTTATTTAAAAATGAAATTATACCCCCAACGGAAGAATCATACTTCTTAAGCTAATGGTAAATTGCCGATGGACACATTCCATCAGTTCGAAAGGGACTACTCAGGAATGCTTTCTCGTTATAATTCGGTTTTTAATGTATTCTTTTGGTGATAATAATGTTATTAAAAATAAAATTATACCCCCAACTGAATAATCATACTTCTTCAGCTAATGGTAAACTGCCGATGGACATTCCATCCAGTTCGAAAGGACCCATTCAGGAATGTTTTTCTCGCTTTATAATTCGGTTTTTAATATATTCTTTTGGTGATAATAATATTATTTAAAAATAAAATTATACCCCCAACGGAATAATCATACTTCTTCAGCTAATGGTAAACTGCCGATGGACACATTCCATCCAGTTCGAAAGGACCCACTCCAGGAATGCTTTCTCGTTATAATTCGGTTTAATATATTCTTTTGATGATAATAATGTTATTTAAAAATTAAATTATACCCCCTAACCGAAAAGTCATACTTCTTAAGCTAATGGTAAATTGCCGATGGACACATTCCATCCAGTTCGAAAGGACCCACTCCAGGAATGTTTTCTCGCTATAATTCGGTTTTAATATATTTTTTTGGTGATAAAAATGTTATTTAAAAATGAAATTATACCCCCAACGGAAGAATCATACTTCTTAAGCTAATGGTAAATTGCCGATGGACACATTCCATCCAGTTCGAAAGGACCTACTCCAGGAATGTTTTCTCGTTATAATTCGGTTTTAATATATTCTTTTGGTGATAATAATGTTATTTAAAAATAAAATTATACCCCCCAACGGAATAATCATACTTCTTCAGCTAATGGTAAATTGCCGATGGACACATTCCATCCAGTTCGAAAGGACCCACTCCAGGAATGTTTTCTCGCTATAATTCGATTTTAATATATTCTTTTGGTGATAAAAATGTTATTTAAAAATGAAATTATACCCCCAACGGAAGAATCATACTTCTTAAGCTAATGGTAAATTGCCGATGGACACATTCCATCCAGTTCGAAAGGACCCACTCCAGGAATGCTTTCTCGTTATAATTCGGTTTTAATGTATTCTTTTGGTGATAATAATGTTATTAAAAAATAAAATTATACCCCCCAACTGAATAATCATACTTCTTCAGCTAATGGTAAACTGCCGATGGACACATTCCATCCAGTTCGAAAGGACCCATTCCAGGAATGTTTTCTCGCTATAATTCGGTTTTAATATATTCTTTTGGTGATAATAATATTATTTAAAAATAAAATTATACCCCCCAACGGAATAATCATACTTCTTCAGCTAATGGTAAACTACCGATGGACACATTCCATCCAGTTCGAAAGGACCCACTCCAGGAATGCTTTCTCGTTATAATTCGGTTTTAATATATTCTTTTGATGATAATAATGTTATTTAAAAATTAAATTACACCCCCTAACCGAAAAGTCATACTTCTTTAGCTAATGGTAAATTGCCGATGGACACATTCCATTCAGTTCGAAAGGACCCACTCCAGGAATGCTTTCTCGCTATAATTCCGTTTTGAATATATTCTTTTGGTGATAAAAATGTTATTTAAAAATGAAATTATACCCCCCATCGGAAGAATCATACTTCTTAAGCTAATGGTAAATTGCCGATGGACACATTCCATCCAGTTCGAAAGGACCCACTCCAGGAATGTTTTCTCGTTATAATTCGGTTTTAATATATTCTTTTGATGATAATAATGTTATTTAAAAATGAAATTATACCCCCTAACCGAAAAGTCATACTTCTTAAGCTAATAGTAAATTGCCGATGGACACATTCCATCCAGTTCGAAAAGATCCACTACAGTAATGTTTTCTCTTTATAATTCAGTTTTAGTATATTCTTTTGGTGATAATAATGTTATTTAAAGTTTAAATTATACACCCCAACCGAAGAATCATACTTCTTAAGCTAATGGTAAATTGCCGATTGACACATTCCATTCAGTTCGAAAGGACCCACTCAGGAATGCTTTCTCGTTATAATTCGGTTTTAATATATTCTTTTGTAATAATGTTATTTAAAAATAAAATTGTACCCCCCAACGGAATAATCATACTTCTTCAGCTAATGGTAAACTGCCGATGGACACATTCCATCCCAGTTCGAAAGGACCCACTCAGGAATGCTTCCTCGTTATAATTCGGTTTTAATATATTCTTTTGATGATAATAATGTTATTTAAAAATTAAATTATACCCCTAACCGAAAAGTCATACTTCTTAAGCTAATAGTAAATTGCCGATGGACACATTCCATCAGTTCGAAAGGACTCCTCCAGGAATGTTTTCTCGTTATAATTCGGTTTTAATATATTCTTTTTGATGATAATAATGTTATTTAAAAATTAAATTATACCCCTAACCGAAAAGTCATACTTCTTAAGCTAATAGTAAATTGCCGATGGACACATTCCATCCAGTTCGAAAAAGATCCACTACAGTAATGTTTTCTCTTTATAATTCAGTTTTAGTATATTCTTTTGGTGATAATAATGTTATTTAAAGTTTAAATTATACACTCCAACCGAAGAATCATACTTCTTAAGCTAATGGTAAATTGCCAATTGACACATTCCATTCAGTTCGAAAGGGCCCACTCCAGGAATGCTTTCTCGTTATAATTCGGTTTTAATATATTCTTTTGATGATAATAATGTTATTTAAAAATTAAATTATACCCCCTAACCGAAAAGTCATACTTCTTAAGCTAATAGTAAATTGCCGATGGACACATTCCATCCAGTTCGAAAGGACCCACTCCAGGAATGTTTTCTCGTTATAATTCGGTTTTAATATATTCTTTTGATGATAATAATGTTATTTAAAAATAAAATTATACCCCCCAACGGAATAATCATACTTCTTCAGCTAATGGTAAACTGCCGATGGACACAATCCATCCAGTTCGATAGGATCCACTCCAGGAATGTTTTCTCGTTATACACTCCGCACTAAAACAGGTTCTAAGAAGAACAATGTTCGATTGTGCTAGTAAACATTTTCAAGCTTAAAGTATCATATCACAATAATTAATTTAAGCTAAAAAAACTGGTAATACAAAACTAAAGTGTCAAAATGAATGATAATGTCAAGAAATAAATAAATAAATGCGGCAACTTGACATTTTTTAGAGCAGAGCTACCAAACTAAAAAAAAAGCTACCAACTAAATACCCAGCGCGAAATCTAAATGCCGGTTAGTCAGCACGGCGACGAATATATCCATGGCTGGCAACAATGAGTTTAAAAATCGCAAGGTTAATGACGTGACTAAAAGTTTATTTCGTATGAACTGTAGGTATCCTGTCCTGCCATTCTCAAGTCATGCGTTTACTATATAACGAACATTTCTACATTTATCTTTTCAATTGAAATGCATTGTTAAATAAAATAAACCAATTTCTATAGCTAATTATGAAATAGATTAAAGGAAAACATTTAAATTCTGTATAAACAGCACAAGTCGATATATCAAGCAGCAGCGAAACAAGATAGTACCTCTTGAATGTAAATTGGCAATATTGTTGTTTGATATCGAATAGTAATTTAGAGGTTACGGTTAACTATCTATCTACATGGTCTGCGTATAACGCCAAATTTGCAGAAATGTAAATGTAGTTAAAACCATAGAGAGATAGGTTATATAGGTGCAAAGTGTAAGCATACCGGTCAATACCTAGAGCAGACGTCTAGCTGAAAATTATTGTTTATTTCGAGATGAAATTTAATATTGTAATTTGGAATATTTCTCGCTAAAATTTCACAATAATAACTAAATTTATAAACAGCAATTAAATGATTGCAGATATACATAAATAAAATAAATATATACAGCTTTTATTCAATTCGAATTAGTGAAAAATCTAAAAAAAAAAATTAAAGATGAGTAAAATGTTGACCCTTTCTTGTTGTCTATACCGGGTGTCTCTCAAAAGTGGCTCACCCCTATAACTTTTTTATTTTTTTCAGATAAAACAACGAGATTTGGTATGTTAGTATATGACATGAATTAGGATTGATTAATATATTCAATTGTTTTCGGTCATTTCCAGTATTTACAAGAAATAACTATTTTATTTTGTAGATTTTCTTGCAGTGGCGAAATATCCATAGGTATAAGATTTTTTTGGAGAGACTGAGGATTAAGTCATTGTCTACCACATTTAAAATAATTGTGGTAATATATCATAGAAAAATAAAACAAGTTTAGATTGGAAAGTGCCCATAAGGACAATGTAAACACTATTTGGCGCTATTCTTGCAACGGTCGCGACCCAAAGCTTTTGATAATTTCGGATCGGTTCGGATTTTTCCGGAATTATATCGCCAAATATTATTTATTCAAATTTATTATTATTTTCTATTAATTTTATAAATAAAATACAATGTGTTGCATACAAAAAACTTTATTTTATATAAGAACATGTATGTGAAATACCTATGAAACATTGGAAACCGACGTTATGCCACGATCCACGATGGTTTTTGCAGTTCATCAAACACAGTTTTTTAGTTTTTAATGCCACTTTTTCACAATTATCACGAGTTTGAGTAAGTAAAATTTAAATTAAACTCGCAAGATAGCAATAATTACTTTGAGAATGGACGCTTTAAACACTTTTCGGTATTTTTTCAATGAGGACTGTTTAATTTTAAAGATTTTATAATTTTTGAAGATTCTGACTTTGACAAGAGAAAATTATTGTTTCTGTTTGTGTTTGCGGTTGTTCTTAGCAACCGTTACGGCAGCGCCAGATCGCGTACAACGGTCGCGACCCAAAACAATTATTTATTTTGACGGGCTTTCCAATCTAAATTTATTTCCTTTATCTATGCTAATATATTTTCTTTTCCATTCTTGCTGTCTTTTAATTTTTCAGAATTTAATCAGCTTTATTTTTTCTTCTGTTCTTAGCGAGAGGTAATTTGATGGAGCAAAAGTCGATCGGCCAAATTATTCCCAAAGTTTAGCAGGCCGCCTTTCATTTACAAATTGAATGAACGAAAGGCAGGAGAGCGCGTGGAAATCGATCGCATCCAGAGCAAAAGCCAAAGTAAAATTTATGGACGCGATCGGTGCGCTGGGAAAGCCGATGTAAGTATAAATTTTAGTTTTACCGGCCCCGAGAAGCGATAACCGTTTCTATCTGGGCTTTATCAGCCACTGTTTTACGTAATAAAAACTTCACGGATTAAATTCAATAAACAAAAAATATTTTTATTTTTCTTCCCCAGAATATAAATTAGGCATTATACAGGGTGATTCACCGGTTATAGGATTTTTTTGAAAATTTTGATTTTTGCATAAAGGCGCCTGCTCTATCTGTCTAAATTATTTTTAGCATTACAGTGTTTTCGTTTCATACTGAAAGTGGGTTAACATCTTTGGTACTTTACATGGAACTCCCGGTATATTATTACATTTTTCGAAACTACTTCCACATCTCAAAATTTTTCTATTATACTAACATAATATGCCAATCTCTAAATAGTTTTGGAGATAAAAAATAAAACATGTGTAAAATTGACAAAAACATGATATTGAATAAGCATTGGTTAAATCATACAGGGTGTTTCAAAAAACATGTGCCATCTCGATAAATTTATCAGGAACGTGCATATGGGTTATAACTGGAATATTTAAAAAAAATCATGTGCACCACTGATTTTTTTTTCTTTAGATATCAAAATTGCGTAGACCGTTTAATGCCAATTAAAAGTAATCTCTTGATATTTCGTCGAATTCGGCCTCCCTTATGAGATAAACACAATTTTATTAATCACAATTAATAAAATTAAAATTAAAATAAAAATAATAAATTATATGTATATTTTACCTAATTTATTATTAAATATTTTTACTATTTGTTATTATAGTATTAGTCCAACCTACAGCAATTTAAAATAAAAAGTAATGGTATTTAAGATAATTACAAAAAACTTAAAAAGTTTTAACATCCTGTAACTCTAAAATTATGCATTTGCATAACCATGTTTATCAGATTTTTTTTTGATATTTTTGGATGAGGAATCAATGAGTACTTATTTAAAACTTTTGCAAGTTAATGATATTAAAATTTTATAAAAGTTGCATTAGACTTGGATCAAGGCAAATTAATAAAAATGCGTTTATCTCATAAAGGAGGCCGAAATCGACAAAATATCAAAAGACAACTTTTAGATATAAACAAGGCTTTTAGTCAGCATTAAACTGCTTACAATATTTCGCTAACAAGAGAAAAAAAGTCAGTGGCGTACATTCTTTTTTTAGACATATATTTCAATGATAACCCATATCCAACCTGGTGAATATGTCGACACTTTATTAGCTTCAAAATATATCCCTTTAATAGTAACTTTTATCCTCAAAATTTCAATCAAAACACTAAAAGTGCTTGGAAGAAAATTATAATACATCAAAAAAATATTAAGAGTTTAACACCTCGTAGCTACGAAACAATATATTCGGCATATTGAAAGCTAAAATTTGGTTTATAGGTTAAGTCGACATGTTCGATCTGTTTAAATCAATTGATTGGATATCAAACAGCGAGGCCAGAAAAAAGAATTATTTCCAATATTCCTAATTAACCACCATTTAACTACACACAACAAAAGAACAACTGAAAAAGTTATCGACATAATAGACTTAAATAACGCTTAACATACCAAAGTACCTACTAATATTTTTATTTTTGACAAAAAAACATATTTTTATTGAGTTTCTGAATATCTATTTTCAAATATTATAATATTTTCCTATTTACTAACAAGAAATAAATATAAAACAGTTAAAACAAGAACATGGGAACTTTATATGAGAAAAATAGATTTTCAAAGCGGAAATATTCCTTTAAAATCCAGAATTTGTATCAACGTCCACACGTTTTCAATTTATTTTTCAATTTTCTTTTCGCTTTCAAAACAGAAATAGTTTTGATATTCAGACGGCTATAAGTAGAATATGTATAAATATACATATTCTGCTTATGTATATTTTTTCATTCAGTAGTTTATACAGGTACGGACAAAAAGTTATTACTTTACAAAACAATTAAAACAATTAAAGAACATATACCTATATATTACACCTACAAGTAGAGTCATAAAAAAATCTATCAGATTAACAATTTCTAAAACAAATAATTGGCAAAACACTAACTGAACTAAAGTATCTTAATAAATGGTTAAACAGAAGATGCCATTATTTTCTGTCTATAAAATGTCCTTTGTGACGAACATCAAAGTTAATATTTTTTCTTTTTTCCCTTTAATCTTTGAGAGAGAAATTGTAGACACTACCAAAGAATATTAAAATAGTCTTCTACATGCAACGGGGAATCTTTTAGCCAAGAATCCTTTTATTATAACGGTCCGATAAAATAATTTCATTGAACGTTCAGTTTCTTGCTCAACGGAATTCGTCTTGCATACAAAGTGGGAGAACTATGAAGGAGGTAGTGTATTTTTACTTACACAAGTCTAGTCTTTTGTCTTAGAGTTCTATTATACAAAAAAAAACTATCGAACATATCGAACATTTTTATTATAAAATTTCTACGCTCAAAATCCACATCACGTCTTATATTTACTCTACTACTACTATACATATATACTGCCATTACTCGCTGACGAGTATTTGACACGCATCAAAAGATGGTCACGCAAGGCGTTTTCTTTCATGAGCTTTTCTGTGACTGAAAAGCCCCATACGTGATGTTATCTGCCTACCGCACTCCAGATATTCAAAAATCTCATTGTTTTGTTGCCTCTTTATTTTTTGGTTGTCTCTGTTAACTGAGTTTACAATTCATCTCCGTTGAGTTCTATTCTGAGCTGCTTCTTCCCACTCATTCTGCATGTTAATCCCCTTTAAGTTTTCGTGGAAAATGTGCTTGTATCTTTTGAGTTGTTCACCCGGCCTCCTCTTATCTTCTACAAGCTCACCGTAAAGCAGAGATTTTGGTATGCGGTTTTCTTGCATTCTGCATACGTAACCACCCATTCCAAGCGGGATTTTGTAACCATGACTTCAGTACTTTCGCAGTTAGCTTTTTCAAGGACCGATATGTTTGAAACTTGATAGAACCATCGGATTCTTAAGAGTTGTCTAAGGTGTCTCTGTTGCAACTTGTCAAATGTCTATATGTGTCGGCGGTACGGCACCCAGGTTTCGCTCCCATATAACATGGTGGAGATTATTATTGCTCGGTGCACTGCAAGTTTCGTTTTTGTACTCAAGTCATGGTTGTAGAAAACCGTGTCTTTTAATTTCCAGAATGCTCTTGAGGCGCTGCTAATCTTGTGTTGAAATTCAGAGTTGATATTGGCCTTTTCCCAAATCAAACTGCCGAGGTAATTGAATTCCGCTACATATTCCAATAGCTCATCTCCGATTTTTATAGCATTGTTGTAACGCTTGCCCAGCAGTTAAAAGACCATACCATAACTTGGTATACTAATGCTTCCAAAACCAATACGGGAACAGGGATCGGAGTGTTTGGGCCGAGAGCTAATTACTACGAACCAATGGGCACTTACCCTAGTATCCTACAGGCAGAAATCTACGCTATCGAGAGATGCGTACAACTTATCTTAGATAGGAACTATCGGAAACAAGAAATAGCCATCTTATCTGATAGTCAAGCAGCGTTAAAGGCGATCAACTCAGTATCAATCAATTCGAAATTGGTCAAAGAATGCATAGAGAAGCTGAATAAATTAGGCAAAGAAAACAAAGTCCTCCTACACTGGGTGCCTGCTCACCAAGGGATAGAAGGCAATGAAAAAGCAAATAATCTAGCTAGGAAAGGAGCGAACACTCCACTAACTGGACCAGAACCGTTCTGCTTTCCAAGTGGTAACCAACTCAAGGCGGAACTCAAGAACTTGGAAGATTCCATACGCAACCTGGAATGGAAATCTTGCAATGGTCTAAGACACTCGAAGAAGTTTCTGAGGGCTTATGATCAAGAAAAATCACAGATCTTCCTGGGTCTGAGTAAGAACAATCTTCGGATTGTCACGGGGTTTTAACAGGACACTGTCTCCTCAATGAACACCTCAGTAGATTGAAACAAGAAGAAACGGCGAATGCAGATTCTGTGGGGAAGATGGTGAAACACCAGTACACCTCATCACTGAGTGCGCCGAGACGACAACCATTCGTGCCATGAATTTTGGTACGACTGATATTGGAGATGGAGAACTACCCTCTATAAAACCGTCCCAGATACTGGTTTTTGTCAAAGCCCTGGGACTGTACGATGAGTTATGATTCAAGAAAGGGGGACACAATGGATCTGTAAGGTCGAAGTGATTAACCCCCCTCCCACTCATTCTAAATTCTAAAAAATTCTAATAGCATTGTTGTGATCTTCCGGGGGAGTGCACATGATTTTGGTTTTGTCGATGTTTAGCTTAAGGCCCAAAGCTTCGTATGCCCAGGTATATGTGTCCTATATTTCTTGTAAATGTTGTAATGTGTTTGCAACTAGAGCGCAGTTATCAGCGTATTGAAGTTCTGTGATGAATTTTGTACGTGTGTTTGCCCTGAGTCTTTTTATGTTGAACAGACCGCCGTCGTATCTGTATCTAATGCGCAATCTATAGTCGCTTTTTCCTGTAGTTTGCTGTCCACTATAATGGAGAGCGCTGCCATGAATATACTACTACTATTAACAACTACTGCCATTAACAAGTCTAATATTTTGTCTTAAACAATTTATGAACGGGCAAAATTTTACTATGAACGGGCTACTTGATTTAGTAGCTTGCTTTAGCTACTTGATGCGGCTTAAGGTAACGCTCCTGCCCGAGGGTTAAAGAGAATATGGTTAAATTATTCATTGTCTGTAAATTATCGGACATAACCCCAAGGGTTTCTATATATAAAATATAAAATTAGCGCGCACAGTTCCAGTTTTCAGACGAAATTAAACAGCGGCGACAGCAGACGCTTTGCATTTTTGACGGAAGCGAGGCTGCAAAATTTATGTTAAGTGCTCTTTCTTCTCCCTTGATCTCGCACAGCCCTCTCTTTTGCTTTCTACTACAGTTGGTCCGGCCGGCATGGCAGCGCCGACCGCTAGGGAACGGCATAATATCGGAACGAATGTCGTTTATAAAATCAAGCAGTTCCGACAAAGTTAATGCAGAACACTGAGTAATATTAAAGGGAATTTATAGCTGGTCCGTTTTTTATGTGCCTTTTATTGCCATAATAACTCAAAAAGTTTTGGTTTAAATGCTTCGGGACCCTTTCCGAGTTTACTTCTTTAATAGAGATTGGCGACATACGAAGAATATTTTTGGCTTCTATTAATTCTTCAGTATCTGATTAGCTATCTTCACATAACTTTTTAATTTTTTTCAGATAAATAAAGGCTAATTCTCACTATACCTACCTTTCGTTTCCATTCCATATCCGTTCCTTATTTTTGATTTTATTCAGGCTATACGTATGCTTCCGTTCCGTATCAGTTCCATACTTTTTATTGTAGAATTCGTGACAAGGCTGATTTGATTTCCCCTTACGTCTCAAGTGCTGTACGGTGAAGACACCACTCGTTCTGTGGCCAACGCATACAATACTCATTTTTTCTAATTCGGCCGGCGAAGGCATATCGAAGACGGTGTGGATCTGAAAGCGACAGTGTTGCCATATTATAATGTGTAATATCTGTAATACGTTTAACGAAAATGTCTTTGGATGAAAAATTTTTATCCGTGTTATACATAGAATAAAGAACAAAAATAAAAATTCTTTTATAGGTACTGAATATGTCGTATGATCGAAAAAAGTCGTTTAGCTTGGAAATGACGATTATTGACATTTACCATAATATTCTCCATACAAAATAACAGCGATCTTCATTTCCAAGCTAACTCTGACGCCGTCCTTTGTTTAATCATATAAAATCTGTATTATTAACGAACTGTACTGATACGATCCGTAAATCTACGAATTAATCAGTAGTTCTGGCAACACTGTCTCCGGCAACCTCTCACTCTGTCGACTGAAAACAGAACTACGGTACAGTATTTTTTATTTTATTTATCCGCTGCGCTGTAAACGACTACCAGCGCGCAGAGGCGCAGAGTTAAACTAAATCTCGGAATTCTCGGACAGGCTGACTGTAACGCCAGCTACATCTCGGACAGGTTTTGTGTCACGAAATCGCCCATAAGGTTGCGCATATTCTTATTTCTTCAATTAACAGAAAAACTAAACTAAAGTATCAAATCTCATTAAATATTTTTGTACATTTTGCTCAAAGAATATTTTCATAATATAACAGTAAAGTCATAAAACACAATAATACTAAATTCATATAAAAGTAATTCCGGGATATTTTATTTATTCAAAAGCATTTACAACTTCAGAAACTTAATTAAAATTTTAATTTCTATAATAATAGCCAAGTAAAGAGTTGCATTTAAAATTCCTGCGTAGTTGATTAATTTAAAGCTGATACTGCTTTAAAAGCTCTTTCGAATAACCAAATTGGTTTATGACTCATTGTAATAAAAACAATTTGTGGCTATTTTATAACATTGAGATAAAATAATTGTGTTACCAAGCAAATTTAAATATTAAAAATTAAGGTTTGTATTGAATGATTACAACGTAAAAACAATTTTATTTAACCTGAACTCCATAAAATTAATTTTCACTCGCGTATTAACATTAACTATTTGAATAATTTATGTAACATATAGGTATTTAATATTTAGTATAGATTGACTAATGGATAATTTAAATAAGGTTTTAATATATTATTTATGAACAATCATTTTCAAATGTATTGTAGCATTTTATTTAAAATTCACACAATTTAAATAAATGTACAGAATTATTTTATTTAAACAATTCAAGTTTAAGTCCTCGCACCGAGATGGCATTATAAGTATTGTTATTAACTTTTATTTTTTCTACAAGTTTATTTCTGGCTAGTTATTTCAGTCCGGTCGAAGTTGTTCGTCACTTTATTTCTGACGGTATAGGTATATACCTCGTGCCTACCTTTATCGCTATATTGGTGGTTGAAGCTGAACCCGATAGAATTATCGGCGTTTTTTTTGGCATTTTTGAAATTTGTGTGGGAAAACCCTCTGAGCGGAGGTAAGACCTTTATTAGTATTTTAATAAAACACGCTTTTAGATGTATCAAAAAACTTTTAATAAGAGTAACTTTAACTCTACATATATGTTTCGGCTTGTTAGGCCTTTTTCAAGAGTTTTTTAAGAACTAATCGTCTAACTACACTGTAACTATATATATATTTGCTATGGGGGTGGGTTCAGAGAGTTTACAATAGGGGTAATAAAAAATGTGTTTAGAAATCTTTGTTGGTCGTTAACATTATTTTCGTGTTTTAACAGATTTTAGTATTATTAATATTTTAGTACTCTCTGAACCCACCCCCATAGCAAATATATATATAGTACAGTGTAGTTAGACGATTAGTTCTTAAAAAACTCTTGAAAAAGGCCTAACAAGCCGAAACATATATGTAGAGTTAAAGTTACTCTTATTAAAAGTTTTTTGATACATCTAAAAGCGTGTTTTATTAAAATACTAATATTTCAACGATGTTTCACAAGGAACCAACCACAGCTTCAGTACAATTTATTAAGACCTTTATTTTTTACATAACGTTTCCTAATACCTTTTTTCTATTTGTACAGGGTTTTATTTTATGGTACGCATTTCTGGTGCCATTTTGATTATTGTATCTGACATTTGGGCCACGTTTGTCCCTACAATATACACGTTGAATAACGGAGGAATCTCCTGAATATACAGCATTTTCCGATCCTGTCTGTGTGGAGACGTTATAATAACGATCCAGTTCCAGCAGTTCACCACAACCAGCTTGTGACCAGAACGGATATAAAAGGCCAGATCATTTCTTATTATATAATTTAAGTTCACTTTAATGCTTTAAGCCCTTCAGGCATATTAGATATTTTATTACTTTAGAGTCACTTGAAATATTTTATTCATGTTATGCATATTTCTGATATCTACATAGTACGGTTTTTTTTAATATAAAGAGTCCTTATATTTTGGTACCAAGATCGCCAGACTTTTTGCGGAATAATTAATAAAATATTAATATTCAGAAGCGTGCAGATTTAACTACCATCTTGAGTGATCTATTTTAATACATACTATTTACCAACAAACATTTTCAAACATCAAATTATTCATAGTCTTATTTTATTCTAATTAACATTTAATTATTAATTATACTTAGTTGTTAGTTTATCTCAGCGTTTCATTTGTGTAATTCCTAAAATAAATAATACCTATATTCTGAGTTGATTTCTCAGTTCTCAACTTAGAAGTTTTTCAAAGTAAATGGAAAACTGAGTGGCGCCCAGTATATTATATTATTATAAAGACGTAATTATCACAATTTAATTTTCACTAGCTTACGACCCATTGCTCACCGGCGAACAGCTCCGTCGCATAGTATTAGTTGTTTTAATATTTTTTCTAAAAGAAAATTCTTATAAAAAAAACATTCCATCATTTTTTTATAACTTCTAATGTTACAGTATTTCAACAATATGCAAATACGGTTGTACAAACGTAAGTTTTTAAGCTATTTAAAACAAAAATATTATTTTGTAATAAGAAAAAAACTACTCATAAAGAGGGCGTGGGCGGATTTGTTTTGGCGTTTCCTGTTGCCCCATTCAATTTTGTTTCTTGTTGAGCTATTTTCAAAACATGGCGGTATCTGTACCCGAGGCAAAGGACTTTTTTCATAAATCTCAGTGAAATAAGTAAACCTAGACGTTTCTAAAATAGCTGTTGTAACGATCATATTTTGTTAATTACATCTCGTTTTATGTTGATATATATTCCACAAAATTAATAGTTGAACACGCGTTTATAATATGTAGAATAGATATTTAAAAACAAAAATTTTCACTGAATCTTGAGGAATATAATGAAAATTCTTGTACTGAATGGATATTACAGTGGTTTTATAGCATCCCTATAGTTTTCTTTCGAAAAACTCAATGAATTTTTTAATTCACTGACTAATAATTATTTAATCAAAATAGGTTCTTTTTGCGTTTACTAAATGTCGATTTTTTAGTAATCCATTTTCCCAGTCGAATAATCAACTAATGAATTTTTTTGATACTTTGTTGCATTTCTCTTTGAAAGTAACACTTTAAATGCTAAAAGCAAATGTCGAGTAGTAAAGGGTAGCTCGTAAAATCTCGAAAACTTTAAACTATAAGGGCTCAACTTTAAATTGAAGAGGAAATTAACTTGGTTTCTCTAATACGCTGGTATACGACTAATGATTAAAAGTGAGTATGAAAGAGACCGGTATTTACAAACTGTTTATTTTTTTAGAAAATGAGGTGTTAGTTTCCTCCTTCAGCTAGCTCACACATTAATTTTATAACACTGAAATTGACATCTTTTTACTAACATAATTACAATTAATTTTGTTGAATTAATTGCATGCAGGTGTTTTTTATTCAACTATATTTTTTATTTGAATTCAACTGCCTATAATAAAACAATTCTACGTCTAATTTCTATCCTTCAGGTGCTTTCAACATGGAGTGTCTCATTTTTAGATTTATTATGGGTTGAATATGAGACACACTTTTCAGCATACTGACTTTTTTATTGATACTTTTGGTATATTTTCTTGTAATAGTTTCGATATCGCCAAATGCTTTTATACAGGGTGAGTTTTCTTCGATGTTCTTTATGGGTCCAATTAAACTTTCAATTACGTGATTGGCGCGATTTTTAAATTCATTGTATCTAACCATGAAATATTCGACACCGGGCTGCCCAACTGGAATGTAAATTTTCCGATGGGAATTCAGATGGTAGCTCTGCTGGAAAAAATGTCAATTTGCCAGATTTATTTATTTTCTGACATTGTCATTCGTTTTGAACCTTTAGTTTTGTATTACATAGGTACCCGGTGGCGTAGAGGTACAGGCTCTCGTCTACCAATCTCAAGGTGTAGGTTCGATTCCCACACCCGTCATTTCATCAGCCGACTATTTTTATTAAAATAAAAATATTTTGGGTACCTAGGTCGACTCAGCCGTAAATGAGTACTTGGGATTCACAATTCTGACGTAATAATAGGCGGTTGAAGCGTAGTGCTAGCCACATTACCTTCCTTGTATACCGAACGGCTCTAGTATAGCAAGCTGTACCTCGCTACTCCCAAGGCGTTAAACGCCATATACGGGAGCTACTATTATATAGTTTTGTATTACGAGATTTTGGTTTAAATGAATTTTATTGTGTTGTGATATTTTAAGCTTAAAAATTTCACTAGCAAACCTTGCAGTCGAATATCGTTCTTTCTGTAACCTCTTTTAATGCGAAGTATACAAAATAGATTAATTTTTGTTCTGTCAAAAAACTCATCGCAACTTTATTAGAATATTTTGAACGGGAAAGCGGTAGTAATGACCTTCTATGTCCATTAAGTGCTGTTAAGAAGGTGAGTTTTGTTATTGTAAATAATAACTGCTTATATATTTAAAATTAATTTATTTTTGCCTCCTAAAATATTTTGATTAAAAGAAAATATGTAAAAGTAGGCAACGCTGGCGTTGTGCCGGTCAAGCTTAATCACGTTAGGTACTAAAAGTTTATTTCATATGAATTATAGTTACCACAGTCTCAAAAAGAATGTAATTATCTATAACTTTATGTCTAAAATAGATTATAATGGAATCAGGGAGAATTTAAAATAAAATTTTTAAAATAGCCGAAATTTCTTTTTCGAAATATCTAGTAGGTAAGCCATAAACCGGTTTTTACAAAAATCAGAAAGACCGACTCTCTAGCTCCAGTAGTTTCCGAGATACCTTGTGTGTTCCCCTTTCTTGAGTTATAACGAGTTATAACTCATCATACAGTTTCAGTGCTTTAACAAAAGCCAGTATCTGAGACGGCTCCACAGAGGCCAGCTCTCCATCCTCGACATAAGCCATACCAAAGTTCATGGCACGAACGGTCGTCGTCTCGGCGCATTCAGTAATGAGGTGTTCTGGTTTTTCCCCATTTACCCCCACAGAATCTGCATTCGCTGTTGTCTCTCAGCTTCAGCCTACTGAGGTGTTCGTTGAGGAGACAGTATCCTGTGTTAGAAACCCCGTGACAATCCGAAGATTTAATAAATAGTACCTAGTAACTAACTATATAGTTGAGGGGTTTCTGGCAAAAACCCCATTAGTCAAAAAATGGGTAAAATGAGTTAATGGTGCTATCCGACAGTAATTTGTTAAGCAAAATAATAAATAAAAACACTAAATCACCACAATACACCAAAACACTTTTACTTTTACACTGGACGCGCGTTTCGCTAACCATGTTAGCATCATCAGCAGATGATTATAAACTAAGTAACTCAGTTTATAATCATCTGCTGATGATGCTAACATGGTTAGCGAAACGCGCGTTCAGTGTGAAATTAAAAGTGTTTTGGTGTATTGTGGTAATTTAGTGTTTTTATTTTGCTGTGTAACACCAAAGGTTCCAACCCTCAACTGTAATAGTAATTTGTTAGTCATAACGTTCCTACCAAACGAATTCGGGAAAAGGGCTATAAGTCAATCCGTGCATACGATCAAAAATACCCGCAAGAACTCTACAAGTCAAAAGTGTTAACGGCAAAAACCCCACTAGTCCGCTACTTGTTGTGGTTTGGTTGTTTGTCGTTAGTTATCGTTCGAACAGTTGCTAAGAGGACATGGTTGTTTCCACGGTTTTTGCCAAAATTCCAGCAAAAACCCCACAAGTCAATGAAATTCACGCCCTTCCTAATTTAAAAATAAGAAAAAAATAAAGAAAACTAGTTTTCTGTAATGTCAGATTATAACATTAATATACACTAAAGCTGTAAGAATGTTGTTTATTTCATATATATTTGAGCGGGCCGAAAAACGCTTTTTACCATCTTTTGACGGGAAATGCACTAATATCTCATCGACACTTTACTACACCGTCTGTTGATATAGAAAGGGTTTTGCTTGCCGTATCGGTGAGAACCAGCCCCTGGACAGCCCACCTGATGAAGAGTAGGCCGAGAAACCGGTTGTGGGCATGGAGCTTGGTTCCTCCCTTTACGACAAGCAAAACAAATTTCTTTTTACTTTATTTTTTTTTACTTTCGATTTTTCGAAATTAAAAAAAATACACAGCTAAAGGCACGAAAATAGTATTTATTGATATACACTAAAGCCGTAAGAATTTTGTTCATTTCATATATATTTGAGCGGGCCGAAAAACGCTCTTTACCATCTTTTGACGGGAGATGCACTCACCGACACTTTACGGGAGAGAATCTCATCGACACCTTACTACATCGTCTGTTAATATAGAAAGGGTTTTGCTTGCCGTATCTGTGAGAACCATCCCCTGGACAGCCCACCTGATGAAGGGTAGGCCCAGAAACCGGTTGTGGGAGTGGAGCTTGGTTCCCTCCTTTACGACAAGCAAAACAATTTTCTTTTTACTTTAATTTTTTTTTACTTTCGATTTTTCGCAATTAGAAAAAAAAACACAGCTAAAGGCAAGAAAATATTATTTATTAATATACACTAAAGCTGTGTAAGAATTTTGTTCATTTCATATATATTTGAGTGGGCCGAAAAACGCTCTTTATCATCTTTTGACGGGAGATGCACTAATATCTCACCGACACTTTACTACATCGTCTGTTGATATAGAAAGGGTTTTGCTTGCCGTATCGGTGAGAATCAGACCCTGGACAGCCTACCTGATGAAGGGTAGGCCCAGAAACCGGTTGTGGGATTGGAGCTTGGTTCCCCACTTTACGACAAGCAAAACAATTTTCTTTTTACTTTAATTTTTTTTTACTTTCGATTTTTCGAAATTAGAAAAAATACACAGCTAAAGGCAAGAAAATATTATTTATTAATTATAACATAATTATAACCAGAGCTCACAGAAAAAAACGACAATTTAAATTTAAATTTATAATGGAGATATACGTTTTTTTAGTTTTTCCAAATTGCGAAATATCTGACTAATGGGGTTTTTGCCAGAAACCCCTCAGTTATTTTTTTATACAAGACGATAAAATTGTATTTTATGGTCGACCGAAAAGATTAATTTACAAGCGATGAAATCGCGAGAGAATTAATTTCGGGAGACGATAATGCAATTTTATCGTCGTGTATAAAACAATATTTTTTTCCATAGCAAGTTACGTTTTAAAAAATATTCAGGAATTATTATTTCAAGGAATTTATTACGAGTAGAAAAAATATTGTGCTGGGTTGGCGTTGGTTTCTATGTAATTTGACAAATAAATAAAGCTGTCTCTTTAGTTCAGTTTTGAATCAATATTTTTTTAATTCTCTTTCGTGTCGATTGCTGATTGAATTGGAGCCACAAATGGCTCAAAACGAAATAAGTAAATTAACAACATATATTAAGGCTGAGGCGACAAACGCCATATCCAAACTACTTCCATTTAAATCCCGAATAACTTATGAAAAGGAATACAAAATTATTTGAAAAATGGAAGCAATTAAAAAACGTGCGAGAAGAAATAGAGTTTTTAACCTATCCTCGCTGTTAAAGTGTCATTTAATCTACCCTTGCGGTTAAAGTACTATTTTATCTACTATTTTTCATAGATATAAGGCAATTTTAACAGTTGCTATTGAAAAAAATAAAAATTTTGAAAAATGTCCCACTTCACCGTAATTTAAGCAAACTCTTCATTTTAATTGAATAAAATCTGAAATACTAAAACTTAAACCCCACCGATCGACTAAAAATTTCGTTTTTCGTGTCAAAGTAAAGACTAAAGTTTCACGTTTTCGCAGACGAGGTTAGGCTTTCCCCTCGAGCGACAGCTCTCGGCGCGCCTCTTGGGGATGGCGACACCTAGTGAATGCCGAAGGCTCGACGTCCCTTGGTTACTAAACGATTCATTTCGAGTCGAGAGTGAACGAACCTTGTGTACAAAAAGAAGAATTTTAGTTTCGGGGAACGTAGCTAGACGAATGACTGAGGAGATGATGCTTCAAGGGTTTGTCGTTCTGCTTATCAATATCAAGTTATGTCGTTACCATATTTCCTTTCATTTATACAGGGTGGTCCGGACGGTATTCCGGAAACTCCGGCAGCATAAAAATAAGTAAAAATGTTCGTATAAATGTATGTCCTAAAATGCTTACTTTCGGAGTAATAAGGTGTTGAAATTTCACTTTTATTTACGATTTTTCCCAAATAATTTATAAACTAACGTTAATATTTAGATGAAAATTGGTGTTTGGGAGTTTTTTCACATGAGAAATTTGATTTTGATGTCAATATGACTCTTATTTGTAGGTGGCGCCACCTCCATGTGTTTTAACTGATTTGAAGAGTAATAACTTTTTGTAGGAACCTGTATAAAACTACTGGGTGAAAAAATATACATTTCCGTGATTTTTTACGTAAAAAATGTCTCTTGGTAAAAATCACTATAAACAACCGTTCTCAAGATATTTAAAAATGGTCAAAACATGTCGAGTATAGATAGTTATTTGACTGAAATAATAAATTTGGGAACTTCCTATTTTTTTAAATTAATGATGAGAAAAATGACGATAAAACAGTTTCTGTTGATCTTTTGGCACGACGGCATTTTAAATGTATGATTTCAGTCTAATAAGTAATTATTTAGACAACATGGTTAATTTATGTCATTGACGACAGGTATTGATAATTTCGATTCAAAATATCTCGAGAACCATTACTCGTGGCGATTTTTACCGAGAGACCTTTTTTTATGTAAAAGTATCGTAAATCTATATTTTTTTACTCGGTAGTTTTATAGAGGTACAGACGAAAAGTTATTATTCTTCACACGTGTGGCGCACTCTACAAGTAGGAGTCCTACTGACATCAAAATCAGTTCTCATGTCAAAAAACTCCGAGATGCCAATTTTCATCCAAATATTGACGTTAGTTCAGAAATTATTTGGAAAAAATAGAAATTAAAATGAAACTTCTACACCCTGTATCTCCGAAAATCAGGATTTTAGGACATACATTTATAAGTATTTTTTATTTATTTTTCTCTGCAGAAGATGCTGCCGAAGTTTCCAGAATATATTTCGGACCACCCTGTAAAATATTAGTAATTTATACAGTGTCCGGCAATAATGAAACTGTAGCTCCTATAATAAACATCAAAAATCTTATATACCTAAAGTATATAGTACGATCTATTTGAGGAAAATATTTTGACGACTTCTGCAGGGTGGCTCAAAAAATGTGTGAGTGGATAGGGATGATTTTTTTTAAATTGATTACCTTGTATATTATTGCATTTTTGTCTTCCTTTCTGATCACTTTACATAATCCTAAGATATTATTAAATATGTTTTGATAGTTTCAGAGATATAAATAAATACATAAAAAATAGCCTTGTAAAAAAAATATTAAAAATTCAAGAAATGTCCTAAAGTGAAAACTATACTAGGTAATTACTTACCAACCAAGCCAAACTTTCTAAAATATATCATAATTTTTCTTTTTTTTTTAAATGGAACACCCTATATATTATTTCTTTGTTCGATGGAGAATTAACAAATGAGAATTTTTTGTATGTGAGCTATTTTAAAATTTACAGCGGTTTTGCAATTTCGCATTTTATTACGTAATATGGCTTTCCAGGGTAAAATACCACACAAAAATAATTAAGTGGCTTTGTTAAAAAATTACCGTCGAAAAATCCATATGCAATACAATATTACGAATATCCGCAAAACGGTTAAAAATTTTAAAATAAAAAAAGTTTCAGTAGTTTAATGTTCTAGTATTGCAATGGGTTCTCTTTTACAAATATTTAAACGGTGTTTTTTATTTTCTAATAAAATAAACGAAATATATCGACAAGATTAGTATCTGCACGCTTTGAAAATTTGATACATCTTTAAAAATAATCTAAAATGTCAATATTGCATGGGTATATTGACAAATGAGGTCTAAATTATAAGAAAATGCATTTTCTACGAAAACTTGAAGAGATAGGTAGTAACAAATAGTGTAATACAATTTGATAGAAAATTAAATTGAATGAAAATATAAAATAGAAACAAGATGGTCAGGAAATTATGATATCTATAGACATTTATTTAGTATTACAACGAAAGGCTTCCTCCTTGAAGAGTCATTCAATTTATAATTACAATGAGAGAGTTGTGTAAATGTTAACAGCCCTAACTAATTTTATTTCTTCCCAGTGGTTGTACTTCCTAGGTTGACTTTTGTGTAGTGTGAGTATGCTTTTATTTTAAAGAACACAAGTTTAATTGAATTAAAATAAAAAATAATTCTTCTACATATATAAATTAAAATAAATATTAAATTTCTTAAATTATAAATATATATATATATATATATATATATATATATATATATATATATATATATATATATATATATATATATATATATATATATATATATATATATATATATATATATATATATATATATATATATAATAACAAAACTAAGAAGAAAATTCTTGGGGATAGCGGTCTAGAGGCAAAAAATTAAACAATTTATTACAAACGCCGAGCTTTCGGAAAATATATTTCCTTTTTCAAGGCTAAAACATCACAAAAGTCAACTGAATATAATATAATATTATATAAACTTACGTGTAAAAAGTTTAATTATAAAAATAGAAAAATATATCAATTTCTATATGGAAGAAAGGAACTAAAATTTTGTATAAAAGTTAAAATCTTCTTAAATATTCATGATTTCTGACATTACTAAAAATTATTTTGACATAGAAAGGTAAATTTAATTATTAATAAAAAAACACGTAAAAAACATATAAGGTTAATCACAAGTTACAAATAAAAATAGAGAAAAAATCAAATTTTAAATATTATTTTTATTTTTAATAAAATGGAGTAAGAAAGAATATATATTACTAAGATCCCAATATCTTTTTCTTTTATTAATACAATTATCATTAATGTAAATTTCTACCATTTCAAGAAAAAGTCTTTTATTAGTATTAAATTCAGTATCCAAAATTTTTGCATTTTAAAATCAATATTATGTAGTGTATCAATCACATGTTCTGATAATGCACAACTACGTTTACATAATCTAAAATCACTAATATGTCTATTAATACGTTCTTTAAGAACAGTAGAAGTTTGTCCAATATAAGAAAGATTACAATCAAGACAACTAATATTATAAACAACACCAGATTTATATAAAGGAAGATCTAAATCTTTTAATTTAGTATATATATTATTAATCTTTAATATATGTTTACCACATATTTTAACCTGTTGAGGAATAGATAAGATCTTTGTTAAATTATTATTTAAGGAATTTACATACGGTAATGAGAAATAATAACCGTTAACATTATTGTTATCAATATCATCACAAAGTTGAACATCATAAGCAAGAACATTATTACTCGAAATAACATTATTATGTAAGTTTTCTCCAAAACTTGATTGATTTTCCGAAAGCTCGGCGTTTGTAATAAATTGTTTAATTTTTTGCCTCTAGACCGCTATCCCCAAGAATTTTCTTCTTAGTTTTGGTTATAATTGATCGGTCAAGACTTCCTCTTTGTATATATATATATATATATATATATATATATATATATATATATACATGCAACGCCACCAATACGCAGCCCCCTACATCACGCGGACACGTCGAAGCCCGGTAGTCTGGGTTGGCGCGGCAAGGGGCGGACGTGCGACGAATTTAATTCGGCTGGAATATTTTCTTGTTTGACGGCGTATATCGGCCGGGCGTCATGTTGCGCGGTAGCAGGAAGCCCGGCGTTGTTGCCGTATCTTTAATTTTACTCTTTGTTACTTAAATTATATAAGTAATATTTATTTAATGTATTTTGATGATTTTTATGACTCATGTGATATCAAAATATCTCATTTTTCAATAGTAGTAAAATTGCAAAATAAAACACTAATTCACCACAATATACCAAAACACTTTATTTTTGTACTAAACGCGTGTTTCGCTAACCATATTAGCATCATCAGAAGATGATTAAAATACATGATGACAAAAATAAAGTGTTTTGTGGTGAATTAGTGTTTTATCTTGCTGTTGTAACACCAGCCCTCAACTGTAAAGTAGTAAAATTTTAAATTTATATTTTAAATTTACAATTATAGTAAGCAGTTGAAAAAAAACTTATTTCTAAACATTTCTTATAACTATTGCAGAATGACTCACTGTTTTCATTAAATTTTTAGCAGGTTTTCTATTTGTGTATTTAATAATTTTCTTTTATTTTTTTACAAAAATTGGTTAGCAATAGTAGCCTAAATTAATAAAAAAATGTTAATCTATAGTGTCATTTTAACAGAGTTATTTCCAGGTTGAAGTTAAACTTTTTCAAATAGAATGCTATACCGGGTGCGTCTCAAAAGTGGCTCAACCCCTATAACTCTTCGTTCAATAAATCAATAAAGAAAGCAACAGTTTGCAAATTGGGACTTTAGGCTTTCATATGTTCCTTGTATTCATTTTTTCTCCATTCTGATGAAAGCAATACACCGCAAAATTTAAAAAAATGGTTATTCCGATAATTCTTCCTTCTTCTTTAATAACTAAAAAAATATTACTAAGTTAGCTGCATATACAATATTAGCCCATTATTGTAAGTTAATATGGTTTTTTATATAACAATTATCACTATGTGGATACAATTTATTTCAATGTATAATTGCAGTTTTTAAATAAAATATTTGTATTTTTTAATGCATTATTTAACTTTTTAACATAAATCAACCTAATTTAAGAGTATTATTATTTTATTTAATTTATTTGAACCAGAGAATGTTGCTCTTCGTCATGTTATCTTAATAAACTGCACTCACACTCGCAGATAACGCGCTGTCAGTCAGAGATATTGATATTTTTATGAACTTGTCCTATACGTAATTTCACACACAGAAACTAGCGTAGAATAGACAATAACCAAAATTTTACGTCGACTCGATTGTTCTCATTATCTCATGTAAATCAGCCGCCTATGTCATAAACTTAATTAATTAATGTATCTTGTTTATGGAAACAAGTATAAGATATATTTTTCGAAAGCTCATAACAAGACAAATAAAATTAAATTTTTTTAATGAAATAAGCGACAATATTAGAGTCTGTACTTTTTGAAAATTTGTTACATCTTTAAAAATAATCTAAAATGTCTATATTCCATGGATATAGTGATAAATGAGGTTTAAATTATAAGAAAATGCATTTTCTACGAAAACTTGAAGAGATGGGTAAAAAATGGTATAATACAATTTGATAGACAATTACATTGTGCATCTGATTCACGTAAAATATATAGGGTGCTCCATTTAAATTCATTGCCGTTTAAAGCTAGTCATTATTTAATATAAATTTTTGGACACTCTGTATAAGGTAGTAAAATATTTATTATTGCAACACAATATCTGATCAATAAATAATCTTCAGTAAATATTCAGTATGAAAAAAATTTTGGTACCCTTGGAGAAATGAAGCCTTAATATTTTTACTGCAATTTCATAAAATTGAAAATATTGCAAAAACGGTAAGGTTTAAGTATGATAAAACTTAATCAAATTTACCTTTATTTTAATCATAGAATTTAAAAATAGAATAATATACAGGGAGTTCCAATTAAAAAATACAACTATAATATTTTTTACATATTTGGGACACTCTGTATCTTGTAAAAATATTTTTAAATTTTATCTCTAATAGTCCTTCAACGAACCCAAAACTTACAATTTGTAAAAATCTAATCGTTTAGCTACAATACTCCGTGTCGTATGTGGTGAACAACCCTGTATATTTTATATGATGTTTTATATGATTTTAAGTTTATTTTTCAATAAAATATCTAAAGTAAAAGACTGTTTATTTTTAAAGCTGTAACTGCAAGTCCTAAACGTCACAAGTTTATAAACTTATTATTTTTTAAATATACAAATAAGTACTATGTATTAATACAGGGTGAGTTTCCTACGATGTTCTCTATGGGTATCTCGGAAACTACTGGAGATAGAGAGTCGGTAAAATGGGGAAAGAATAAGTTTAGTGGGATCATAAATAATATGCGCCTTGCAGATTTTTCAAAAAGTTCATGGCTTACTAGATATTTCGAAAAGAACAAATTTTGGCTATTTTAAAAATTGTGTCCCTAATCCCATTATAATCCATTTTAGACTAAACGTTTTCAGATAAAAGTTGTAGATAATCACATCCTTAATGAGATTGTATCCTCCGTTTTTTTCTAAAGCTTGCCATTTTTGACATATGACACAAACATATGTTTTTTTAATGGAAACCATATAATATAAGCTATAATATGTTTTTTTTTGAACAATTACTGAGTTATAGCCAATTCTTATAATTTTTTAACAATTTCACTTAGTTAGTCATGGAAACAAGTTTAATCGTCTTTGCTCTCCGAAATGTGAAGCTGTAACATCCAAACTTTGTAAATTAAAATAAATAAAAATTGTAAATACGAATTTTTCAAATGAAGAAAAGCGTGTAGAATTATTGGTTTGACTTTTCTTGACCATACATTTTCGAGGATACGTTGACAGGTGAATGTTACGTTTTTTAGAGAACGGTTTTCAAGACATGTTATAAAAGTTTAATTTAGTTATAGCCAATTCTTATCTTTCTTGACTAATTTCACTTAGATTGCATGATACCCTTATTCTGTTATGATTTATCACTTATAAAAAGTCAGAAAATAGTATTAAACGGTTCTTTACAATTTACATTACACAAACTAAAACTTAAAAAATAATATCACTACACACACTTTAAGTTATTTTAGAAATGTTCAAAAAATCCGCCTTTGTTTTGAGTTGCATCTTTTTAAAACTGAATTACTACCTATTTCACACAGAAGGACCGGTCGACTTAAACTTCTCTCGTACCGCCACTTAGGCACTCGAAGTGGCTCTTAATTCATAAGCTTTTTTGTAAACCTTATTCTTAACCATACCGCATACAAAATCTAAAATGGATAATATTCGACACATTTAAATTGAACAGCGAAAGGAATGCGGGCCAATGCAAACCACTGGGCAATTTACGGATAAATTCAACTGAAGCCATACCCCCCGTACCGATGCCGCGCTGTTCTTTAAGTTGAACAGCTTGTTTCGCACTTTAGGTGAGGTGATCGAGGAGGCCCATGCAATTGGTCCATCTCTTCCTATCCTTGAGTTTGCATAATTATTATGATATAAAAATTTTTTAACATTTATTTCATTATGGGGGGGGGGGTCATAATGAAAGTCATGTTGGAACCACTCTATTGATGCGCGAGTATCTACACGCTTTTCTTCATTTGAAAAATTCATATTTGCAATTTTTGTTCATTTTGATTTACAAAGTTTGGATGTGACAGCTTCACATTTCTGAGAGCAACGGCGATTGAACTTGTTTCCATAGCTAACTAAGTGAAACTGTTTAAAAATGATACGAATTGGCTATAACTCGGTAATTTTTCGAAAAAAAACATATTACAGCTTATATCGCTAAAAAGCTTAAAAAATGGCGCTTTTTATGAAGTCATGGCCAACTATGGTTTCCATTAAAAAAAAAGATATGTTTGTATCATATGTCAAAAATGACAGGCTTTAGAAGAAAACGGAGGACACAATCTCATTAAGGATGTGATTATCTACAACCTTTATCTGAAAACTTTTTGTCTGAAATAGATTATAATGGAATTAGGAATAATTTTTAAAATAGCCAAAATTTGTTTTTTTTTCGAAATATCTAGCAAGCCATGAACTTTTTCAAAAATCTGAAAAGCGCATATTTATGACCCCACAAAACTGCAATTCTTTCCCCATTTAACCGACTCTAGCTCCAGTAGTTTCCGAGATACCCATAAAGAACATCGTAGGAAACTCACCCTGTATATTTAAAACAAAATAATATTATAAAATATGATTTACGAATATTTACGTTTTTTATATTTATTATATTATAACACTGTATATTTTTAAAGCTTCCATTTATATTTTCTTAATGTAATTAAAAATCTTAAGTCTTAAAATAATTTTCTAAAATAAATTTATTTTAAATTCAATATAAACATCTAAAAAAACTATTTCATTAATTTTCTAATGATAATCTTAAGTAGAAAGATCTAAAATCTTTCGTTTAAGTAGGGTACGATGTTGCCGGATATAGCGGGCTTCTTATACTCTTATATATATCAAACATATACAGCGGGCTTCTTATACACTTGATATGTCTGTTACGCGCTTACGCGCCCCTAGGTCACATACATGGGTACTAGAGGTGTATATTTTGATATATTTTAAGATTTTATGATGCCCGACCGATTTCGGCTATCGATAGAGATGACCTTCCTGATGCCTATATTAAATATATACACGCGGTTTTACGAAGCCCGGGATCGGGCTTCCTAAAACCAAATCGGGCTTCGTAATGATGGCGCGTGGTACGTTTCGGTCTTGATAAAGATTGCGGATTGCATGTATATATATATATATATATATATATATATATATATATATATATATATATATATATATATATATATATATATATTTCTGTCTTCCATTCCCTAAGGGCTAATTCGACGTAAGCGTTGAAGATCAGAGGAGATAAGCTGCATCCTTGTCGCAACCCTTTTGTGGTGTTAATTGGATTAGATAGCCTGTGTCCTATCTTAACGTACGATTCATTTTCTTTATATAGCTATTTTATTATCTTAAGCAAAGGTCTATCTACTTCTAAGATATTCAATACTTCCCATATCTTGCTGCGGGGAATAGAGTCGTACGCTTTCTCCAAATCAATAAATGCTAGATGGACTTCTTGATCTACTGCTATCTTTTTTTCCATCACCTGCTGCAGGACAAAAAGGTTATCTGTGAAAGATTTCCCCGGTGTGAATCCGCTTTGGTCTTCCGAGATTTGTCACCAATACTGTCCCTGAGCCTACCCTGTAGCACCTTTCCAAAAAGTCTGCTGACCGAACTGTTAATGCTCTATAACAAGTGGGGTCGTTACGATTTCCCTTTTTAAAGATGGAACTATGTGAGCCACTCGCCATTCTCGGGGTAGTTTACTTTGCAGGCAGCACTGGTTAAATAGCTCTGCCAGACGCCAGCGCAGTCTTTGGGTTCCACACTTTAACAATTCGGCTACAATATTACCAGGACCTGGTGACCGTCCATTTTTCATTCTTTTGAGACTTTGATGTACTTCTCTTTCGCTTATCATTAAAGTGCAAACTTAATTGCTCAAAGAACCCTAAACACGCAGGCAATTTCTTAAATTAAACTAAAATAAATATTAATTTTCTACAATATATAAATTTGAAATATAAATTAAAATTCAACATATACTAATTAAAAAATTAAAAAAATAAACATAATTCTTAACTTGTTCCGAACTAACATAACTAAAAAATAATTTATCCTACAAAATTGAATATCAGCATATACAGATTGAAATAATTAATTCTCAACTTACATTACTAATACAAAAAATAAATCACTCAAAATACATTTAACTAATGCTTAAGTAAATTTCTTTGAATTGTGCATTGAGGTATGATTTGATTATTGCTTTGTTCGTTTTTTCTTTCAATTTATCTAATTATAGCTGATTATACGGCTCCCCTCACCTTATGATTTTGGCCTAGTTGTGTTTAATTTTTCAAATTTAGCATACTATATTGTTATCTGTGATTGAACAATTTTTGTGATGGATATAACTTTTTGACTTTGTATAAAAAAAATGTTGACTTTTTAACTTGTTGTGATTGTATTTTACAAATTTGATCTCTGTAATTGTTTTAGCTTTTGGGCCTGATGATGGGAATAGTTTAAATTCCCGAAACATGTCGCCCCCTTGCTTTTTTAAGCATTAAAATATAATTAAACAACTTAAAGATTGTGAGTTATTTGTCCTTTTACCCGCCTTCAAAGATTTTGCTTTGATAAAAATAAATTGTTCATCTATTTCTCGTAAAATATACAGGGTGTTCTACTTAAATTAAACAAGTTATTGCCGTTTAAATCTAGTAATAATTTAAAATTAATTTTTAGACACTCTGTATAAGATACTATTATTTTCATTATAGCAGCACAATATCCAGTATATAGAAAAACTTCAGTACAATATTTGTTTCTAAAAACTTAAAAACGTCTAGAGAAATGAAGCATTAAAATTGTTACTGTATTTATACAAAATCGGAAATATATCAAAACTGGTAAGGTTAAAGTGGGGTTAACATTAATCAAATTTACCTTTATTTTAATCGTAGAAACTAAAAACTTAATAATATACAGGGTGTTCCATTTAAAAAAGTAAAACTTTGATTTTGTTTCTTTATTTGGGACACTCTGTCTTGTCATCTTTTGAAAATAATTTTGAATTGTAGCTTTAACAGGCAGTTCTAAAAACTTTTCGAAAAAAATGCAGGAAAATTTAGAAGAAAATGCACGATTTTCAAAATCTTTTTTTGCGAAAAAAACCTCATAGACGTGTTCCTGGGGTCGAAATATATAGCACCCCTGAAAATACTTGCACATATTTAACTCACCCTGTATAATTCATAATAATTTGTATTCCATTATCGAATTAAGATTATATTAGATAAGTTTAAATGTAATACGAATTATTTAAGGGTTATTTAAAAGTTTTAAAAGTGTATAGAACAAAATAGCGAGACTTTCTTTGTTTGATAGTCTATTCCCATAATATATTCATCACTCGAAAACTTCCACGATCGCATTATAAAAATATGCTTGTCCTTCATATGAAAACTTTACGCCTTGGGATAATGCAAGATTACGGTAAGAGACTGCATTAAGGACGCTTGCTTCTCCGTATATTATTTATAAACTTTGCGGAAGCATGGATTATGAGCTTCAATTTGATAGAACCCCTTAAGAAGTTTTGCAGGAAAGATTCAGTTTTCACATTCTCAACATGGTAATGGCTTTAAATATAGGTACAGGATTCAACTAAAATTTTGTACTGTCCAGATATCGACTCCTCTGTTAATTTTACAGCGAAGTCGTAAATAGGTTTATAAAGGTCTGCTTATGCTGAATACCCATGCGAAATTTAAACAATTTTGGACAAGTAACAATAAAAATACCATTACCATTACTGCCATTACTCGCTGATGAGTATTTGATACGCATCAGAAGATGGTCACGCAAGGCGTTTTCTTTCATGAGATTTTCTGTGACTGAAAAGGCCGATACGTGATGTTATCTGTCTACCGCACTCCAGACATTCAAAAATCTCAATGCTTTGTTGCCTCTTTACTTTTTGGTTGTCGCTGTTAACTGACTTTACAATTCTTCTCCATTCCGTTCTATTGTGAGCTTCTTCCACTCATTCTGCTTATTAATTTCCTTTAAGTTTTCGTGGAAAATATCCTTGTACCTTTTGAGCTGTCCACCCGGCCTCCTCATACCGTCTACAAGCTCACGGTTTTCTTGCATTCTGCATACGTGACCAGCCCATCTTAAGAGGGACTTTGTGATCATGACTTCAATACTCTCACAGTTAGCTTTTTCAAGGATTGATACGTTTGAGACATGATGGAACCATTTTACTCTTAAGAGTTGTCTAAGATGTCTCTGTTGCAACTTGTTTAATGCGTTCATGTGTCGGCGGTACGCGGTACCCAGGTTTCGCTTCCATATAACATGGTGGGAATTATTATCGCTCGGTACACCGCAAGTTTCGTTTTTGTGCTCACGTCATGTAGAAACCCCTGTTTTTTAATTTCCAGAATGCTCTTGAAGCGCTGAATGCTCCTGTGCTGAATTTCACAGTCGATAATGGCCTTTTCCGAAATAAAACTGCCGGCCGAGGTAATTGAATTCCGCTACATATTCCAACAATTCTTCTCCGATTTTTATAGCATTGTTGTGATCTTCCAGGGGAGTGCACATGATTTTAGTTTTATCGATGTTCAGCTTAAGTCGCAAAGCATCATGTATATGTGTTCAACATTTCTTGCAATTGCCGTTACGTATTTGCAACTAGAGCACAGTCATCAGCGTAGGTTTGAAGTTCTGTGATGAATTTTGTACGTGTTTTTGCCTTGAGTCTTTTTATGTTGAACAGACCACCGCGCCGCCGCCATCGTATCTCTATCTAATGCCCAAACTCTCTCCTGCAGTTTGCTGTCCACTATAATGGAGAGCGCTGCCAGAATATATAGAATAGGAGAGGCGCTAAAGCAGAGTTTACACTGGGTCACTTTGGATATACAACCAAAATGAATCGCTCAGATTGAATTCATCCAAATTGAACATCCTTGTTTACACATTTTCATCCAGTTCGCAGCAGTTCACTGTTTCATCTTCCGCAGCCTGCCACCTCTCCCAGCGTTTTCTATATCGAGGTTGGCCGCACGGGTCGCGTCGCGTCGCGTCGCCTTTTTTTCACTTGCCGTTCAATCTGGATGAATCAACGGTTCGTTGAACGCTTCTTTCAGCAAAAGTAGGAAGACCGTGAACTTGTTTCATCGTTCAATTTTAGTGAACACTTTGGATGAAACAGTGATGAAAGGCATCACTTTGGATGAATCATCCAAGTTCTACATCCAAAGTGACAAATGTAAATGAGCCTTAAGACACATGTTTGTTAGGAAGGGATCGCTCAGTGATCTATGATATGACACTCTTGATTTGTTGTTGTTGTGGAGGCTTTTAAACACTGTAAGAAATTTGTTGGGTACTCCGAACTTTATCATAATTGCCCAAAGTGCATCTCTGTTCACAGAGTCGAAGGTTTTGTTAGATCGCAACGTAAAGTTTAGACTGGTGCTCTTTTACTTTTCCTGTAGTTGGAGGATGGAGAATATGGAATCGACGGTACTGCGGTTGGTGCGAAAACCCGTTTGCGATTCTGGGAGGATTTTTTCTATATGTGGTTGCAGGCGATTTGACATAATTACAGGCAAAATAAAAATACAGGCAAATGCCAACGTACTTTAACTTGTTAAGTTGTCAATCTATAATTTTGTCAATGTCATAGATAAATGCAACAAGTTTAGATTGGAAAGCCCGTAAAAATTTTGGGTCGCGACCTTTGAATAAGAAGACTAAGGAAGGAGCATAATGCTATCCATGTATTCATGCATGGTGGGCGAAAAAGCCACCATAAAAGCTCTCTAGGGTGGGGATCCTTGACAGTTCTGTTTGACGATTCATTTGACACATTTGAATTTGATTTGAAATTTTGTGGATTTATCAGTCTTTACGGAGCTTATTTTATGTTATTTATTATTTATTCTACTAATGATAGTTGTATAAAGGTAGTAAATCTAGATGGAAATTGTGGCAGAACTTAAATTAACAGTGACACTATCGCGATTTATCGAAAAAGACTCTAAAATAGTTGGTTGTGTAGCGTGCGGTAGATCTCGGCAAAAATTGAGTGAAATAATGGAACAACTTTTCGCTAGTAAGTGACTATATAATATACATACGTGTAGTAAACCGATCATTTATGAAATTCACTTAAATTAACTAAATTATATATTTTTCTTGCATTTTAGCTTTTATTTATTACTTGTCAAAGATTAGATGTCAAAGAATTTAGATACGTTAATTTGACTTACCTGCTTCAGTAGCATATCGGATGTTTGTGTTAATAAATACTTATTATAACTTATCTATTTTTATTATAATTATATATTTGTATAACAATTTTAATAACTACCAACATTTATTCACAACGTAAAATAAAACAACAAATTATTGAGTCTACACCACGTCTACCCTACATCATAGTTTTACATTTTTTAAATAAAATTAGAACGACACTGATAAACCGGAATTTAAGTCGGCCATATTTGAGGCCCATCGCGGTGTACCTAAGATTTTTGATATGCTCCTTCCTTAGTCTTCTTATTCAAAGGTCGCGACCGTTATACGCGATCTGGCGCTGCTATAGCGGTCGCTAAGAACAACGGCAAACAAAAACAGAAATAATTTTCTCTTGTCAAAGTCAGAATCTTCAAAAATCATAATAATCTTTCAAAATCTAAACCGCTCTCATTAAAGAAATTCCGAAAAGTGTTTATAGCGTCCATTTTCAAAGTAATTATTGCTATCTTGTGAGTTTAATTCAAGTTTTATTTACTCCAACCGGTAATAATTGTGAAAAAGTGGCATTAAAAACTTAAAAAGCTGTGCTGAGAACTGTAAACTGCAAAAACCATCGTGGATCGTGGCATAACGTCGGTTTCCAATGTTTCATAGGTATTTCATACATGCGTCATTATATAAAATAAAGTTTCTTGTATGCAACACACTGTAGTTTATTTATAAAATTAAACGAAAATAATAATAAATTTGAATAAACAATATTTGGCGATATAATTCCGGAAAAAGCCGAACCGCTCCGAAATTTTCATAAGTTTTGGGTCGCGACCGTTGCAAGAACAGCGCCATATAGTGTTTACATTGTCCTTATAGGCACTTTCCAATCTAAACTTGTTTCATTTATCTATGGTCAATGTCAAATTGTATTTTCTAAACGATAGGTTTTGATACAAAAAACACAGTTGTAGTTAAAATAAATGACTCTATTGAATCACGATGATTCCTGATTATTGTAATCAACATTGTAAAATTTTTGTTAGGTTATGGTAGAAATATTTGTACCCCAGAAACACGTCTATGAGTTTTTTTACGCGAAAATTATTTTTGAAAATTTGGAATTTATTGAAAAAATCTTTTAAATTTTTAGTTAAGAAAAATGGCAACATACCATACTGTAATGTATAATAATGTTTAATAACGGACTATAAGAAGAAGATTAAATGAAGCAAATCTTATGCTTCGGGCCCAGAACTTACTAGATGTGTTGACTAGGTCCAAAAGCAAAGGAATGGTCTTAATGTAAAAATTACGAAAAAATGTTAGTGCCTTTTTCAAAAGCGAATATTTCCAACAAAAATAAAGCTAATGAGATGAACCAAAAAACAAACCATCGAGAAAGGATGTATCTAGATGATAAAATGATTTTTAAATTTCCTGCGATTTTACCATATTCCACAGGGTGTTTCAAACTTTCACCAAAATATCAACATTTTATTTTCCCTCGTATAATTAACAGATGGGAAGTTTCATTTTTAATTTAGAAAAAGATATTAAAAATCGAGGGGTGTCTTACTATTGGAATTACATGTACATTTTCTTGGCAGTCGCTGGCAGTCTTATGGCAGTCACCTATAATAATTACATGGCAGTCATAGGCAGTCTTCTTCATAGTCATTGGCAGTCGCTTAGCAGTGGAAGGATATTTTGGCAGTACGTGTACATTTTTTACCCGAGTGAGATACTCCTGGCTAAAAATATACTAAAATCTTTTAAATTTTTAGTTAAGAAAAATGGCAACATACCTATGTATGTAGTAAATTAAATTTACAAGAAAAAAACCGAAAAGATTCAGGGGTTCTGAAAATGTAATCAAAAAATCAAATTTTTTGGAAATTTTCACTTATAATATCACAAGAGCTTAAATTATTTTCGGAAATTTTTTTGAGGGCACGAATATTTTGAAAATTTTCCTAAAATATTCGTGCCCGAAAGAAAATTTCCAGGAATAATTTAAGCTTGCGTGGTATTCGGTAAGAAAATTTCACACCTAAATTTGAAAAAAAAAATATTAATCCAACATGACATTTTAAAATAATTTCAATTTGTTAATAATATTAACAAATATTATTATATTTTTAATTAGTTACATCAAATGCTAAAACTCAAATGGGTAATATTTCAATATATAGACATTGTAGTTCATTCACATTATGACTGTAGATCTTATGTTTACCTTTTCAACTGTCAAAAAATTTCCACTAAAGTTTCGTGGCGCCTCGAAAAAATTTCCGGAAATTTTTTCAGTTGCCATGGTAACTAGTCAACATTAAAGCATGTTATTGGTTGAAAAGTAGAGGTGTGAAATTTTCAAAGTAAAATACCTTATTTTGGATCTATTTGAAAAATGGCAAATAGAAAATATTTTCCTTTTATCGAGATTTACCAGCCCTAAAAATATTTGCACTTATTTAAGATTCACCCTGTACAGCATAAAAAATCTTTGGAGTTTATTTGGATAAAAATATATATTAAAACAATTTGTTTCCTCGAAAGAGCGTTCCTAGTAAATGATTTTACAAAGGCTGTCGATTAACCCACGCGCGCACTTGAAATACATAATGCCCTAAAATTTGAACAAAGCCCGCGAGCTACTTTAATATTGTTTCGGGAAATAACTCTATATAAAGCTCTACCAGAGGCAGAAAGAAAGAGCTACAAAGAAAGAGAGATAGAGAAGGGTGGTGTGGTAAAATAAAAGAAATTTATCATTAGTCAAATTTTCGCTACATCACTATAAAATATAATCAAAGCGAAATACTTCATAATCGGCCTCTAAAGCACTCTCCACATTCGATTCTCGTAGAGCTCGCGCTCAATTGTTTGCGAATAAAGGATCCATTAACACTTTAATTACAACGTAACAAAAAAGTATTTTAATTCCCGGTCAATCGGCGTCATCATCGGCGTTTAAAAAAGCAGAAAAAAATCGAAAAATAACTTTAGCGGCAAAATTAAAATATCCTTTATTTTCGAGCTCTAATAGTCTGGTCGAAATATTTTAAACCCATGAGTTTTCGAAAAAAGCTGGATTTTGGCAGGGAAATTTTTTGAAAATTTCGCTTTAATCAACTTTTTTCAGAATATCTACCAAGCCCTTTAGTGGAGTGCTTTAAGCCCTTATGGGATACAAACCTCGGAATTCATTTACTGTGAACGAATTTTTATAAAATTCGCATACAGGTATACAAATGCATACATACAAGCTGATACAAGGCGGCTCCGTATTCCGCAAAAGCTCTGTATCAGGATTCCTATTTGAGATTTTTAGTCCAAACCTTTTACAAAATATGTGTTTAATGGTAGTTCACATTTCAAAAATATTTTATAGATATACAGGGTGAGTCAAATATATATCTATATTTGTTTAGTTCAGTGAATTTGCTATAAAATTCCGGTTCAAAAATACCTTAATGCCATAGACTATACTAAGTGGTTTTTGAATGATGACCACAACCATGAGGACGTCAATCTAGACGTCCAGGAACCTTTGTATGAGAACTTCTAATCGCGACGATAGACTTAATGTAGGTTTATCGCTAATAAACCGCCGTTTGCCAGCTTTTCAAATTGATAATGAATTGCACTTAAGAAACGTATATATTAACTAGCATGTACCAGCGACTTCGTTCGCGTCGAATTAATTATTTGTAATGGTGATGATAAAGCAAAGCAAGAATTTCCATTAACATACAAACTGGATAAAATTTTGACACATTTATGTCAGCATGAGAAAAAACAATATGGCGATATTATTATATAACTTGGAAATATTTGAGGGGTAGTTTTATCTCGTTGGAATTTGACTTTCGAAAAATCCGTTTGCCAAAAATAAGCTTTTTACGTCAAAGCAGTTTAAGCAGAATCGTGGTTAAGAAATTACCCAACATTTTGAAATACCCTGTATGATTTTTTTAAAAATTTCGAAATATGTAAAAAACCCAAATAAATTATGCTTGTCCAAGCGTTTTCCCGAAAGACTAACCGTTTTTTAAATAACAAATATTGTAATATTTCACGGGCGTTTTCACCCTCTTGGAATTTGAGATTCGAGAAACCCCTCCTTATCGAACCTTTACACCCCACAGTCAATCCGTTTGCCAAAAATCAACTTTAAACGTCAAGCAGTTTAAGCAGAATCGTGATTACTCAATGGTCATATTTTATGAAACACCCTGTATAAATTTATAAAAAATCTTAAAATATGTAAAACAACAAACTAAAATATAGGTGTTTAAGAGGTTTTCCGAATAACTCACCGGTTTTTAAATAAAAAATATTTTAATATTTGAGGGATAGTTTCACCCCCTTAGAATTCGAGTTTCGAAAAATCCCTTTTTATCGAACCTCTACACCCTAAAGTCGATCTGTTTTCCAAAAATCAGCTTTTTACGTCAAGCGCTTTAAGCAGGATCGTGATTAATCAATGACCAGATTTTTTGAAACACCCTGTATACATTTTTAAAAAATCTTAAAATATGTAAAAAACAAAATAAAATACGTGTTTAAGCGTTTTTTTCGGAAACTTGACCGTTTTTTAAATAAAAAATATTGTAATATTTGAGGGGTGGTTTCACCCTCTTGGAACTGGAATTTCGAAAAATCCCTTCTTATCGAACCTCTACACCCTATAAAATTTCAAATATACTTAAATTTCATGCGTAAAATATCAATATCTTCATAAATCGTTTTACTATTAACTATGCATGGTATGTCGCTCTGGTTTTATTTATAATAAAACATTGAATATATTAAAGCTTTGTTTAACATTCATTATTAGACCTTTCACAGTATAAAAAAATATATTAGTTATTTAATTTTTATTCTTAAATAACTTTTAAGGAACATTTACCATTAATTTCAAGAAATAGATTCAACAATTAAGCAGTTGATACGATTTTTTTTTGATTTGTTTCTTATCGAACCTCTACACCCTAGAATCAACCTGTATGCCAAAATTGAGCTTCTTACGTTGAGTGGTTTGAGCAGGATCGTAATTAATCAGTATGTCAGTCACTTAAGGATTTTATATATTAGTATAGACTAATAACGGACTATAAGAAGGAGATTAAATGAAGCAAATCTTATGCTTCGGGACCAGAACTTACTAGATGTTTTGAATAGGTCCAAAAGCACAGGCATGGTCTTAATGTAAAAATTACGAAAAAATGTTAGTGCCTTTTTCAAAAGCGAATATTTCCAACAGAAATAAAGCTAATGAGATGAACCAAAAAACAAACCATCGAGAAAGGATGTATCTAGATGATAAAATTATTTTTAAATTTCCTGCGATTTTATCATATTCCACATGGTGTTTCAAACTTTCACCTAAATATCAACATTTTATTTTCTCTCGTATAATTAACAGATGGGAAATTTCATTTTTAATTTAGAAAAAGATACTAAAAAGACAAATAATTTGGCTACACACTGCTTAAAAAATCATCAAAATCGGTCCATTAAAACAAAATATATTAACCTTTAAAATACATCAAAATTTTAAGGTGCCCATTTTTCGTGCCGGTCAATGTATTTCAAAAACTATACATTTTAGTCATATTATACTTTTCTAATGAAACAAACCTTTATTTTTTTACTAGAATTCAAAAATCAATTAATATATAGGGTGTTCAATAGGGTGTTCAATTAATATATAGGGTGGTTATATAGGGGGGTAGTTAATAGTAAAATGACTTATGAAGATATTGACGTTTACCGCATGAAATTTAAGTATATTTGCAATTTTATAAATGCGTTCTTAAAATAAATGGTATTCCAGTGAAATTTGGGAACGTCTGGCAACGTCGGCAGTACGTTTTGTTGTTTGTTGGCGCTCTTGGCGTATGTCAATTAGTGATGGGTTGTTATTTAACTATCTGTTATTTTATAACAATTATTTAGAAATAACATAACTCAACCGTTACTACTTCTAAAAAATAACAGATATAAAATAACGACACGTAGAGATCGGCCGCTCGTGAAACGAAAAACGAAGTCGGCGCTCTGCACCGCCCCGAAACTCTATGCTGCTCGAAGCAATTCCAAAAAACAACTATTATGGATGGAAAACCCTGTTATTTCGTCAACCATCGATACAGGCGGCGAGACAACGGACAACGGAGTGGGGAATGCGCTACGGCGAACGTAGCTGCTTCGGTCGATCCCGTCGACGGTCGTATTGCGCTTATAACAGCTTAAAAATAATAGGATATAAAAGAAGCAGGTTTTTTGAAACAGTTGCGGGCATAACGCCTGGCGGTCGAGATAACAGGAGTGGGAAAGGAAGGCTGCTGCATCGGTCGATTGTCGATGGAAGTTCGAAACAGGTTGGAGAATAACGCATCAGTTGTTTTAGATATATTGTTTTTCAACCTGTTACGAGCATAACGGGCGGAGGTCGAGATATTATGGCGCTGTATGTTTCAGTACGTTATTAAGTTTCAATATTTAGGTATTTATTTATTCTGAAAAATTTTCAGAATAATATTTTAAGATTTTTTAAAAATGTATACAGGGTGTTTTGAAAAATCTGGTCATTGATTAATCACGATCCTGCTTAAAGCCCTTGACGTAAAAAGCTGATTTTTGGAAAACGGATTGACTTTAGGGTGTAGAGGTTCGATAAGAAGGGATTTTTCGAAACTCGAATTCAAAGGGGGTGAAACCACCCTCAAATATTAGAATATTTTTTATTTAAAAACCGGTGAGTTTTCCGGAAAAACTCTTAAACACGTATATTTTATTTCGTTGTTTTACATATTTTAAGATTTTTTAAAAATATATACAGGGTGTTTCATAAAATGTGACCATTGAGTAATCACGATTCTGCTTAAACTGCTTGACGTTTAAAGCTGATTTTTGGCAAACGGATTGACTGTGGGGTTGAGGTTCGATAAGGAGGGGTTTCTCGAATCTTAAATTCCAAGAGGGTGAAAACGCCCCTCAAATATTACAATATTTGTTATTTAAAAAACGGTTAGTCTTTCGGGAAAACGCTTGGACACGCATAATTTATTTTGTTTTTTTACATATTTTGAAATTTTTTAAAAAATAATACAGGGTGTTCCAAAAAGTTGAGTAATTGATTAACCACGATTCTGCTTAAACTGCTCGACGTTTAAAGCTTATTTTTGGCAAATGTGAGAAAATTTTATCCAGTTTGTATGTCAATAGAAATTCTTGCTTTGCTTTATCATCACCATTACAAATTATTAATTCGACGCGAACGAAGTCGCGGGTACACGCTAGTTTAAGTGTAAAATTAATTCGAACTCTAGTGTATAGTTGGTTTACTTATGAAGAATATACTACACATTTTCTTATATTGCTATTTTTTGACCACAAATGGTAAAATTATAACTAAGAGCTTCTTGCCCGTCGAGTGAGATGCACCCTGTACACTGCTACGCAATTCAGGATCTACGCCGATCGAGGGGCAAGGCGTAGGTAGATCGGAATGTATACGTATAGACGAGTGGCGGAATTTTGGCTTTTTTATATCGCAATTTGTAAACAGCGCTTATTTGTAAACAACGACCGTTTTTAGAGAGGTATTTTAGATAACAATCGATATTTAGAAATTTTAGACACCCTGGAAATACTACCACCGAGCATGTCATTGTAGCAACTTGCAACTGCGTTAATACGCCTGGCGGCGACCGCTTCATACTCTTTCAGATATTTAGCAATAAAATAAAGAAACCTGTTATTTTTAAGCTGTTATTTTAAGCTGTTTTTTTATAAATAACTATAACAGTTTCAACTGTTATCTAAAAATAACAGTTTTGCCCATCACTAATGTCAATCCATCCGTAACCAGTGGTGGATGAGGAAGTGGAAACCGGCCCGGGAATAACAGGCAACCGGCCCAAATACCCAAAAACAAAATGACCATAACGAAGAAATATATTTTATTTGTTAATATATAAGTAAGGGGGTGATTTTTGCTAGGGTAAAAAAAACTCTTTTGCCTGCTTGTTTTTAAAAAAAAATTAAATTGTCTTGATCAAATTTTTATAAAGATCAATATCAACGAGTCGGTCATCTGAGTTTTTACTACAAAATGGCTCAGTTTCACAGGGTTCTACTGTATTATTTCCATTATCGGTAACGGCAATTTGATCTTGAATAGGCTACGATTTTGAGAAACTTTAAGACTTCCTGATTCATTCAGTCCAACTGGCCCAATCCTCTGTGAAATACATTATCTTTAACTTTTCAGGTATATAATTTCTTACACAATGTAGAAAGAAATATTCTCTTTTCTGGTACAGCAGCAGTTTCTGGTATAATTCTCAACACGTAACTTTTTCTCGTTTCTACATTTGGCATCTTGTATCATAATACCATGACACGAACGAAGAAACCCTAGGCAATATCTAGAGTGGATATAAATGTGTTCTGAGGTAGATGCTATGTTACGGTCCGTAATAGAATATTTTAGCAACATTTGAAACAACAATTTAGACTTGACTTTTAGTTCTCAGACTTGGCTTTTAGTCCGTCCCCAATTCAAACCAAGCATAGATATAGCCACCTTTATGTTTTCTCGTTTCGCCACCTATGTTTTCGCATCAAATTCGCCTACCTTTTTACTCAAATGAACTCGAAAAGTATTGCATCGAGGCCCCCAGTTGTCAAGCTACGCTACCGTATACTTAGTATACAGTTAGATCGAGACTATTTAGGTTTACCTAATGATATTTACTCTTTTTTCTGTTGTACGCCCGAGTCTTTATTAGTTATTAATAAAATAATAGTGGTAAAACTATACGGAGTGAGTCTTAAAAAGTGCAAATATTTTCAGGGGTGGTATATTTCGACCCCAGGAACACGTCTATAAAGTTTTTTGGCAAAAAAAAGATGTTGAAAATCGTGCATTGTCTTTTAAATTTTCCTGTATATTTTAGAAAACATTTTAGAAGTTTCTGTTCACTGCAAATATTTCCACGGTATAGTTTCTTAGTCTTCGGTCTTAATCTTTGACATTACGGGACTAAACGAGATGTAAATACAGAAAAATTTCGGTAGCACTCAATTTTTTTTAAAAATTAATATTTTTTTTTTAAATTTCCAGACTTTAATAACTCGGTTATTTTGGAATAATATTATGTTTTTTATTGAGATCTACCAGCCCTGAAAATATTTGCACAAAGCAGCACAAAAATAAGGTGCATTTATGGACTCACCTTGTATAATAAAACAATTCAAACGGAACAACAAACAACAGACGTTTATAAAATTTTAAGTGTCTCAGAGAAGAACATCTAACAATAGTTATTTTACAAATTGGTGTTTATGCTTAAAAGCAACTGACACGATTATATTGATGCAAACTGATTGTTAGTTAGGCAGTCACTAAGAATCTAACGCAACTTTAGTTAGAAGATTAGCCATTTAATTTTTGCTAAGCCCATCTTTTTTTGAGCTCTGATCGGGAACGGCCCACCGGGAATTTTCCCGTTTTCCCATATGGCCCATCCACCCCTGTCCTATTCCCTATTTATTATTTAATAAACAAAACAAAACAGAGCCAACCTAGTTATCTATGTATTTAATTTAAACGTTTGATTCACAGGTTTGATACTCGTGTAATTAACTTGTTTTTTTTCGTGATTTATAGTGGTATTTCATTTTGTGTGTGCGTATTTACCGTGCTGGCAACTGTTACTTATGGGTCGGTATTTACATGTGTGGAAGTAAATCCCATAGGGGTCTTATTAAGTCGGAGTGAGAGAAATGCGACGGTGTGCTATTGCGGCGTTGCCGGTACGCCTTTCCCTATCAAGTAAAGTAAAATCACGATCGCATACCGCTTATTTTTAAAAGACTTTTTTTTTCAAGAGATAACTAGATAAAATCATTAGACGTGTTTCTGAGCATCTGAAATTGAATTATAAGGATATCGTTAAGGTGTCATTTTTTTTATAACGAGAAAACGTCAGTAATCGCGATAATTTAAAAACTCAACTTTTTAACACATAACAAGCCATAACTCAAGAACCACTTTAGATATTGAAACTTTTTTTTATTTTCAAGATCAGATATTTTACAATATGTTTATATAAGAAAAATTCTATAAGGTTGTTTTTTCCATTCAAAAATTGTAAACAATCCATCCATTTACTTTTAGAGCATAGGAATTTTTAGCAATCGTGTAATTTTTTTATTGATAAATATTTTCACATACTGTCTACAAAGAAAATACAGCAGAAATATTAATGAAGTTCTTGAAAAAACTACAATCTATTATTTCTTATAGATTTCGAGATATCGATTTTTGAATTCAGAGTTTTAATAGCGCGACCACTATCGAACACCCACTCAATTCCACTTATTTTTACCAAAAATTCAAGTGTTTCTAGCTTGCACTTAAAAAAATTCAAGCCAAAGGGAAAATTACAACGACTGGTTAATAAATAAACAAATTAAGTATCACGAGACGTAATTAAATCGTGAAGCGGAACGCATGACGTACACCTTTCCCTAGAACTTTAAGTACTGACAGAGGTATTGATTGGATTTACTATATCCCCTTCCACGTCTCTTAGCGATGTGCACAGTTTCTCGGTTTATTTCATACGTTTGGCAACGTGTTTACTGTCCTCTCTTTGTTCAGTACATTATAAACGCATTGTACTCTTCTTACATACGGAAATCTCGACCGAGAAAGACTAACCTTTGCCAGCCCTTAGTATATGATGATACGAGAAGTGACGAGAAGTAGGTACGGAAGAAATTTCTAAACAAAAACCGATGGAATGTACTGCAAAAACACAAAATTTAGGTCTCCCGAAAGCCGAAAGTATAGTTTTTCAGAGTGCCCAAGGATAAGTCAAGGTAAATAAATATTACTAATTAATTATGTTCTGGTTTATAAATACTGTTAATATTTGCTCTATTTTTTTGCTTAATAATAGGAACATCTATTGAAAATCTTGTAAAATAATATGCACTAAACAAATACAATAATTCAAAAAGGTTCGATGTGGAGTGGTCAGAATTTAAATGGATCAAGCCCAATTTTCTACTGTTTTAAGATAATCGCGAGGGGTAAACCGCTGATGTATTTTGGTGTACAATATGTTGGCATTATTTGCTATTAGTGGTATGAATCGTGGTATTAGTTGTTATTTTTGTCATTATTCGTGGTATTAGTGTACAGAAATTTGTCAGCAGTTTACCTCTCTGATAATCGTCTTTATATTATGTTTATAGAATATTGTTTTTTTCCAGTAGAGATATGAATCAAGTCATACTTCTCGCATTAAGCAGCTATAATAGCCTGTTTATCCAGCTTGTTTTATTTTAATTAAGTAACATTAAACTGTCATTTTCTTCATAATTACTTTATGACTTGATTCAGTTCACTTTTCAACCTCTGATCCAACATGATACCTACATATACAGAAAGTAACATTTTTCTATATAGGTTTGGATTTTTTTTAGTTTTTACGAAAAAAACATAATTTTTTAATAAGATAGCAACATATGTAGGTAGTGGATTAAATTTAGAAGGAAGAAAAGATCCAGTGCTCCTCAAAGTTTAAGCAAAAAATCTTTTTTTTGAGACTTAATTGAAAAACGGTAAAGAGAAAATATTATTCTTTTATCGAGATCTACCAGCCCTGAAAATATTTGCACTTATTTAAGACTCACCTTATATAATATAAATACGTGTAGTAAAACGGTCATTAATGAAATTTACATAGAATTAGCTAATTATACTGAGATGATTCCGCTTATTTAAAATTACACATATTTCCTTAAATCAAAAAGATTCAGTTTTGAGACACTCTGTATGCATAAATAATTATTAATTTTTAAAATATTTATACAAAAACTAGGGAGAGGGAAATCAGTCAACAGAAAAGATAGGTATTAGGTAATAGTTTTTAGACTACCGGTCGAGACGCATTAAGTAGTGTTATTTTTGTTTCTAGATTTGGTGATTGTGACAAAGACTGTTATTAAAGGTAAAATAAATATTTCCTTATTATTTAACTAGTATTTATAGTAAAGCATATAATTTTGTTGTCTTCTTGTAGTATGCTGTGCTAAAGCTTTTCCTTATTTTTTTTTGATCTTGAGACAAACGTATTATTTATATAACATGTGTATGTATTTATTGGAGTTGATTTTATGGGTGTGAATAATTTCAGTTTAAAAGTAATCTAAATACAATCTTTTACTGTCCGTGACTGGGGGAATATTTTAGAACATTAATGAGCAACCAAAAACAATAAATAAAATAACTTATGGTCTAAAGAACTATGCATATCTGGTTCAACGTAATTCCAGGCCTTTTTCAAAATTCTTATCAAATATTTCTTATTGCTAATGTGACTTCGTCTTACCCGGCGATCTAGTTCCTCCCACAGGTTTTCAATGGGGTTAAGGTCTGGACTTTGGGCAGGAAAATCCATAACCCTAATTTATTCAGACAAAAACCATTTTTGTAAGACTTTCGATTTATGCTTCGGATCATTATCTTGCTGAAATATCCAGGTTCAAGGCAAATTATCATCAGCAAACGGAATCATCACTTTCTTTGACGTCCAAATGCATAAATCGATCCATTGTTCCTTCTATTACATAAGTACAGTGGTCTTATGCCATAGCCCGAGAAGCATCCCCACACCATTCAAAATCCACCACCATGCTTTACATTGGCCTTGGTATACTTTGCATCAAATCTTTTCCCTTCTGGGCGATGTATCCACGATATGCCATCGGATCCAAATACAGTGAATTTGCTTTCATCTGAAAACAGGACTTGTTTCCAGTCATTCGTCGACCAGAGCAAATATTTTTTTGCAAAGGTAAATCGGGACTTCTGGTGTCTTCTGTGATGAGTGTTTTTTTGGCTGCTCTTCTGCTAAATAATCCTGCTTCCCTTAGCCTTTTTTGGATGGTCTTATTGACACCAAGTAGTTCACTCAAAATTTGATTTGCCGATTTATGCGGATTAGTTAAGGCGATTTTTTTAATTATCATTTCAATTCTTTTTGTTGTTTTCCTTGACCGACCACTTTTTTTAATAGTCTTTAAGGAATTGCGAGTTTTGAAATTGAAAATTGTTTTGCTAATGACAGACTTGTGCAAATTAAACATCGTGCTTATGTCCATTTGCCGTACACCATTACGATGTGCGTCGATTATTTTTTCGCAAATATTCTCAGACAAATATTTTCCGCCTGTAATGTAAATCAGAATATCAACAGTGTTCACCTTAAGCAAATAACTACTAAGTATGGTCAATTTTTATGTGGGTTTCTTTATTTATGTCCCTTCAAAAATATTTGTGTCCATATTATAAATAAACACCTGATAAGATAAACTTGGTATGTGGCGAAAAATGTTGGTATTTCTAAAATGATATATGTTTAAAACAAACATTATTTTAAATATTGGATGTTTTTGAAATCCGACGAGTTTTAAAAAGTTTCTCTACTTTTGTCTGATAGTGTATATTAGAACTTACAATTTGAAATCATATTCTTATTCAGAGTGAGCACACTAAACAATGCATTTCACAGCATCCATTCCGGATCTTTGGCCGCGTTCGATAGGTCCTACGTTTCAAGTTCCTTTCGCGCGGCACCGAATTTTCAAAGACTGGCGTCGTTGCAGGCGTCCCTTATGGCAGCGATGCCGACGCCCGGTTCCATAGCGGCATTCGGGCGCGCAGCTACAACAAACTATAGTCGGATTATTATCTAACAATGTAGGGGAGAATGCCCTACAGTGAGACACTTTTTTTAAGACCGCAAAAAATGTTTTATTTTTTCATTCAAAATCAACTGCTTTAAAGGCTACCAATATTTCCTAAACATGTTTAAACTACTATAGTAACTGCTAACTATGTGTGTGTAACTAGTAGACGGAAGTGACTAGAACTTTTGATTTTTTAAACGGCACCCTCGGTATTTTACTACGTTATTCGATAGAAAATGACACCCTGAATAGAATGACATATCATTTGTCAACTTTTGACATTTTCGCTTTAAAAAAATAGTTTCTTAAATTTCAATCTAGAGTAAAAACTATGTTAAAAACACTAATTTTTAATCAAGGAGGCCTAGGTAAAATAGATTTGATCGTCTAATGCTTTTTGTGTCTTGCCCTGACCGGTTAAAAGATCCCCAAAGGGTTTTTTTATAATGATATTTATCTCAATTTTTGAGGGTGACTCATTAGCATATTTGGAAAAAGCATTTTCTACGAATAATTTGGTCCACACACTTGGTATTTCGAGTCAAATTGTCGTTATGAACCGCATGTTACAATTTCGAAAATGTCAATAGTTGACATGTGATATGTCATTTTACTCAGAGTGTCATTTGCTATCGAATAAAGTAGAAATATACCGAGGGTGCCATTTAAAAATCATAAGCAAAAATGTTTAACCAAACCTTTGAATAAGAAGACTAAGGAAGGAGCATATCAAAAATCTTAGGTACACCGCTATGGGCCTCAAATATGGCCGACTTAAATTCCGTATCAGTGTCGTTCTAATTTTATTTAAAAAATGTAAACTATGATGTAGGGTAGACGTGGGGTAGACTCAATAATTTGTTGTTTTATTTTACGTTGTGAATAAATGTTGGTAGCTATTAAAATTGTTATAAAAATATATAATTCTAATAAAAATAGATAAGTTATAATAAGTATTTATTACCACAAACATCCGATACGCTACTGAAGCAGGTAAGTCAAATTAACGTATCTAAATTCTTTGACATCTAATCTTTGATAAGTAATAAATAAAAGCTAAAATGCAAGAAAAATATATAATTTAGTTAATTTAAGTGAATTTCATAAATGATCGGTTTACTACACGTATGTATATTATATAGTCACTTACTAGCGAAAAGTTGTTCCATTATTTCACTCAATTTTTGCCGAGATCTACCGCATGCTACACAACCAAATATTTTAGAGTCTTTTTCGATAAATCGCGATAGTGTCACTGTTAATTTAAGTGCTGCCACAATTTCCATCTAGATTTACTACCTTTATACAACTATCAGTAGTAGAATAAATAATAAATAACATAAAATAAACTCCGTAAAGACTGACAAATCCACAAAATTTCAAATCAAATTCAAATGTGTCTAATGAAACGTCAAACAGAACTGTCAAGGATTCCCACCCTAGAGTGCTTTTATGGTGCTTTTTCCGCCCACCATGCATGAATACTTGGATAGCATTATGCTCCTTCCTTAGTCTTCTTATTCAAAGAACCAAACCAAACTTCTACAGGGTGGCTCTAAAAAGTGTGAGTAGATCGAGATTATTTTTTTTTAAACATCCTGGTATTATATATGTGGAATTTTCGCTTCCTTTCTGATCACTTTACATACCTAATACTAATATATTATTAAATATGTTTTGATAGTTTCAGAAATATTAATTTAGAAAAGAAATCAGTCTTTTTTAAAAAAAAATATTAAAAATACTAGAAATGTCCTAAAATTAAAACTATACTAGAGATATTTACTATAGTTAGTCTGTACTTACTTTGCCATAAATAGCGTAATCTTAAATCATACAGGGTGTTCAAAATTATATGCCGAACTTTCTAAAACATAAAAAGATTTTCTTCGTTTTTTTAAATGTTTTTTTTTTAATAAATATTAATGATAAAAAGTTAGATGATAACAGAACAAGTAAAAAAATTGGTTAAGAACAATAACCATATTAATTACTATGCAAAGCAAAAAAGACAATTGACATAAAAAAATATCTCTATTTCACCTGGATTAATAAAAGTTCCACCAATCCACTCCTATTAATTGAAAATGTTTATGGAGGCCCAGCCGAAAAAGAGGTAAATAAAAGAGTGTTTTTAGGTGCGCACATGCCAGTTTTTAATTTTGCAGCGGAATTTTACAATCTCCCTGGGAAAAAATTCTGCCAGAGAAAATACCTCTCCCTAAATTGCAACAACCAAAAATAGTTGACTCGTTTTGGCCTTCGTTAAGTTTTTAATTACATTATGCAAATGAATTTCTTTTTTTTAATTGGATCAGAATTATTGAAAAATAAACTTTTTGTGGGTTTTTAAAAAACGTACATGTTGGATTTGTCACATACATATATATACTATCGGGCAAAAGTAGAGAAACTTTTCAAATTGTGTTTTTTATCTTAACGCAGGGACTGAGGCCATTTTATGCATTGCTAAAATTAAAGATACTTAAATAGTTCTTATTTAAATGAAATAATCACATGTCTCACGAAAAAAGTCTATTAGGCTGTACTGTGGGGTCGCTCTCAGGTGTCGGGTAAAGCGGGTGTGTGGCCGAAGGCAATATATATTAACGAGATATTATATTTCAGAAATCTACCTAAGGCTTCGCCCGATCCTGTCGTGTTAAGCCACACCCAAAATTCCAAACACACGTGCTTTAATTAAGGCTTGATTAAGGTTTGCAGAGCATTCGCCAAAAAATAGCGAGCAATTTGTTACATATATTATATATCACTGTAATCACAAAACTTCAATCTATTTCCGTATTGTAACGGAATGTTAAATTATGTCTTTATTTTCGAGAAAATTTAGTCCAAACATAAGGAATATTTTGTTGATGTTTGACCATCAAAATCTTAAAAGTAAAGAAGTTTTCTAAAAATGTGCTCCAATACGGATATAGTGTAATCCTTTATCTTTAATTTCCTTCTTCATTTGTGTAAAAATACCTAGCCAGGTTTACATAAAACGTTAAATGCCGAACGCTTATTTTGCTACTTTTTCGGACTAGTGAAATTGACTCTTAAATAACAAACTAACTACAAACGACAAACTTCACGACATAGCTTTGGCATGGAGTCCAATAGTTTTTTTATGGTATCTGGTTCAATAGAAATTCAGGCTTCTTTCAAGTCAAATCTTTCTTATTGCTTGGGCAGGAAAGTCCATAACCCTAATTTGTTCAAACAAAAACCATTCTTGTTAGACTTTCGATTTATGCTTTGGATCATTATCTTGCTGAAATATCCAGGTTAAAAGCAAATTATCATCAGCAAATGGAATCATCATTTTCTTTAAGATGTTCAAATACCATAAATCGATCCATTGTTCCTTCTATTACATGTAGTGGTCCTATGCCATAGCCCGAGAAGCATCCCCAAACCATGCAAGATCCACCATCATGCTTTACAGTGACCTTTAGGTATACTTCGGATCAAATCTTTTCCCTTCTGGGCGATGTATCCACGATATGCCATCGGATCGAAATATATTGAATTTGCTTTTTACATATGCATATCAATTTTTAGCGTTCTTCATATTAGCGAAAACTAGTCCATTATGAATATTATTCTGAGCGTTATTATGGGTTATTTATTTATTTATTGATGTATCTATATAAAAAACCTTATCATCGTTACATGGCTAATTTTTAGTGTGTAGTATCCTTTTCTGTAGCCATTGTGAAATAGTCATGTCTACAAGTGCGATCCCGCGACTTAAAAAAATTTTGACACTAAAAATATTATAAGGTACACGAGTTACAATTGCCAAATAGTTTAAGAAACATGTAAAATTGTTGACAGACATTTTTCTCGTGGCTGAAATGCCGGCAGACAACGCGAAAATGGCATAGAATTTTGACAAAAGAAAATCATCATTTAATTAATTTAAAAAGCCATATGCAAAAGGGCAGACAAAAAAAATCGTTATTGATATAATAAAAAAAAATATATTTATAGTATAATCGTATATGTATATGATTTATCTGTACTTAAGTGGATGAGGCGGCGAGCGTTCCCTGAATGCGGTAGAGTAATATCGCGCTTTTGATAACTGTCTGCAGCTGATTTAGCCACGATCTTTTTGTCTGCCCTTTTGTATACGGCTTTTAAAACAAATAAATATGACATTTCACTAATTATTGGCATGCAAATATGCCATATTTTTTTTCATTCTTCAAATTTCATTTTTTAATAATTTTTAAATTTCATGCCTCTTTCGCGTTGTCTGTCGGCATTTCAGCCACGAGACAAATGTCTGCCAACAATTTTCCACGTTTCTTAATAAGAAATAAAAGCTATTTTCGCCATTATAACCCGTGTATCTTATAATATTTTTAGTGTAAATAATTTCACTCTTTCGATTGGCCGCCCCCGGTTTAAGCCCCGGGATCGCGCTGGCAGACATGACTATTTCATAATGGCTACACAAAATGATACTTCACATAAAAAATTAGCCATGTAACGATGTTAAGGTTTTTTATGTAGCCAGCTCTTGGACTAATTGTACATCTTACAACGCCATAAGTGGTAATAACAAGTAAGAGAGTTGCTATTTAAGCACAAACTAATAATCACAGATTTTAATAAAAACTAACGTAGAAATAACTTGGAAAGTGGTGTAATGTGCTTATCAATCACCCTTACTTCTCTGAATGCAGTCCAGTGTAATAAAGGACCTTTATTGTCACGTTCTCGTTTAAAATAGTCTATCAGGGAAGCTACAAGCTCTTTGCTTCGAATGTTTAAATGGCAGTTTTATTCAACAAACAATTTCAAGAAATGCAATACAAAAACTCGAAATTTTTTTAAAAAAATCTTTGAAAATAGGCAAAAAAAAACGAGAAACACTCAATACAACAACAACACGATATTATACAAAATAATGACTGACATTAAGATAATTGTCAAATAATAAACGACAAACTTGCTGAAAACGGCGCAATGTGACCAACATAGCGATAATAAAATTCGGTTTAAACTAATTTTTGCAGCTTTAATCTACATAAAATATTTGTTACAATCATTTGCTCTATAAAGTAAAATAAAGAGCTGCTCGGTATCTTAAATGATACAACAAATTTAAACATTTTTGCCAAAATTTCATTTAGTCAGGTTTATAGACTTCAATGTCGATATGATTGATGACGTGCATCGGAAAATATTTTGCGATTACAATAGAAGAACTTATTTATAGCAATTTTTAACAAATTGCAGCAAAAATTTTACCTCGAAAATATATTTATACTGCAATTTTTTAAAAATTTCAGTAAATATATTTTCCAGGTTATCTCTTGTGCAAACATAAAAATTTAACGCTTTCCCAGTTAAACCGTTATGGCCGTTGGTATCTTAGCGTCTGTGATTTAGGGCGCATTTTAAAGGGTTTCGCTAAGCATATTTTTTCACGTTAGTTGCGGAAATCCACAGCATTACCGGAATCTAAGCTGTTTTTAAGCTTTAAAAGTTGAGCATTTCAGAGATTATTTAATTTGCCTTTACCTGATTAATAAAAGTTATTTTTAAGTTTCTAGAATTATCTATAAATATGCAATTTAAAAGTTGAGATTTAACCTTTTTTAATCTGCTACTTTATTAAGAAACTACTGCAAAAATATTAAAATAACCTAAGAAAAAAGCATATTGTATAAACATAATTAATGAAAATAAAATAATAACATTAATCCATAATAAATTTTTAAGCCGATTTCTTGCCAAGTAAAAAAGAAATATTTAAATATTAGAAAAACCATTAAAACCCGATTTTTTTTATACAGTGTGGTCCGAACTGTATTCCGGAAAGTTCGACAGCATATTCTGCAGATAAAAATAAGTAAAAAAATTGTGTCCTAAAATGGGGGGGGGGTCTTAATTTCGTTGATACAGTGTTTAGAAGTTTCATATTCATTTCGATTTTTTCAAATAATTTCTGAAGTAACGTGAATATTTGGATGAAAATTGGTGTCTGGGAGTTTTTTGACGTGAGAAATATGATTTTGATGTGGCAATATGACTCCTATTAAAGTCCCTAGATATATAAAGTACCGCAATTGGTTTGTTCAATGTTATTGGCGCCAAAATGGCGGATTTTTGGGGTATTTCTGGGAAAACTGTAGTGGTAGGACTGTTTAAATGTCACATTTGTCTGAATTTGTCATGTCAAATGTTGAGAAGCTGTCAATTTCAGAATAAAAATATTTATCCACATATTTGAAAATAATTATATAGCCACTAAAATGCTACAAATTTATTAGTTAATAATGTATAGGCGTCGATATCTTTAGTGAAGAAATGTGTATTACAAGAAAAGGCCGCCATTTGATGTGTTTTCTAACATCGTCCATATTCAATACACGTTAGGTAGTGGATTGAATTTATTTATGCTCCAGTGAATATTTTTAACAATCTTATTTGTAGTATAACCTATTGCTACATAAAACTTCATTGTAGAACAAGACAAGACCACAATAGATCTGGGAAGGTCGCAGTGGGTCAGGCTGAGATCCACCTCTAGAAATCTAATCTAGAACAAGACAAAGACCTTACTTGCAAACTACCATACATATCTTTTAAAAAGGATGCTAAGTGTAGTGTAAGTGAAATATTTACGTAATCATTCCCTAAAATGTTTAGTGTAGTTTAGTTTTCAACATTTTGCAGTAAGAAGTTTAGATAAATCTACAATATATTATCATCAGACCAAAGGCAGGATAATTATTTAAAAGAAGTTATGTTATGATACATATATAGATTTGGATGACTTCGCTTCAGGTGGTTTTACCAGTCAGGACTAACAGGGATATTAATCAAAACAATGAAAAAAAGCTCAAATAAATTTGATCCTAATAACAAGAATGTTGTTTATGCATATGCTAACTATACATATAGTTATTTTCATGGACTTAAATAGATTAGTTTTTATGTATTTATTGATAGTAATTAATATTTTTTGGTTCATATTGTAATTACTAATAAAAAGTAAACATTATAATGTAAGCATGTAAAGTTATATTTAAAAATTTGGTCTTATACTGTCAGTTATAAATAAAAGTGTGTGATTTAAATTTGATTTTTATACATGACATAAAATTGTTAAGATTCATTTGAAGTTTTACATATTGTCGAGGTAAAATTATGCCTACTTAATTTATGTATAACAATAATTACAGTTATTTCAATGTTAAATTTATAGCAGTATAACTTTTTTATAATAATGATACTTAAACATTATGACACTTGTTGTTTTAAAAATATAACATTAAATTGCAGAGCAAAATATATTTTAATTGAATTATGTGGTATTAACTTGCTTTTATTCAACTAATAATAAATTTGTTGTATAAAAATGACTCCATAACATACAAACCTTAATTATACAGCACACATAAAGAACCCCTATGCGTTTCAAGCTTCTTTCTAAGTTATTTTTAAATTAAGTGCACAATTACATACCTAAAATGCCGAAACTACCTGAAGTAATACTAATTGAAACAATCTTTCTATCAATATATTAATATATTTCAAAAATAGCAGGTATGGGTACCCAGGTATGTATCATATCAATTTAATTATTACATTTATTTGTTTCAACCATGGTTCAAAATTTTCTCGTATAAAAGCCGGCCTTCAAATTTAAGTTTGTAGCTTATTCCTAGATTCATAGTTCCAAAGACTTGCGTTAAATCATGCTTATTTGTCAAAACTAACTACAGCATAACTGGTATAATAGGGAAAGTTTACTTATGGTATAGGTAGCCCGTTCTCATCAACAAACAAAGTTTTTCCAATTGTTTCGACTGAATTAAGTACTAAAATGCCAAATGTTATTCTAACTTTATTTCTTCTTACCTATTAACTTACTTCTGTTGGCGTACTTTGCGCTAAAAGGTAACATAAAATAAATGCTAATACAACTGAAAAACACTTGTGCCGAAACCATTCGTTTATAACCTCTTAACATATATAGGCCTAAAAAATTAAATTTATGAAATTGAATATTAATATACAACCTGATATTACGTTAAAATGAGGGTAAATTGTAGATAATAAACGTAATTCTATTACAATTAATAAATATTTTATTTTACGGCTTGCCTGTCAATGTTGGTCGGCCATATTGGCGCCGGACCGACCAGCTGCTTAAAAAGCCGAAACAGCGAAATGTTGGCCTCCTTTTTAAATTTGCCGCTAGTTTTGGCGCCAATATGGCGGTAATTGCGGTACTTTATATATCTAGGGACTTTAACTCCTATTTGTAAGGGGCGCCACCTACATGTGTTTTGACTGTTTTGAAGAGTAACAAATAACTTTTCGTAGGTACCCACTGAGTGAAAAAATATACATTTCCGTGATTTTTTACGTAAAAAATGTCTCATGGTAAACATCGCTACGAGCAACCGTTCTCAAGATATTTAGAATGGAAATAGTCAATATAGTCTGTCCAACGAGAAGATCCTTGACAGTGATAGATGTGTCTGTCATTTTAATTTCAAAGTAGTTTATTTTATTTTACAAAGAAATAAGTTGGTACAACTGAAACGCATAGCAGGAAATATTTAAAATTTGATTGAGAAGATGACAAGTGATTACTTCAAAATATTGTGAAAAAAACTGTATAAAACTGAAAAAATGTTATCGAGTTATTTTATTTAATAAAAACGGTATGTGTTAATACAACACAAACAAGAACAAGACACTACATACCAAAAAAATATAAAAAAGAACTATTATTTACTTTCAAGCTTTATGAAACTACCCGCATTTATGATTATATTTATCAATATAACTTATGTACAAATACAAATTTGGAAATAAATAAAACAACATAGGTAAATAAAACAAACTATTTTATTAATAATAACACCTACCAAATTTTATACCTTAAAGGTTGATTAATTAACTTTAATCTCAATTTTTTTAAACCAGTACCTTTTGACATTATTTTTCTGCAGTACTAAAATCCATTATTTACCTATCGTGTGATGTCGATATTTTACAGCTACTCCAGTTTTTAGTATGTGTTTAGTTTGATCCTTCTTTACAGAGATGCACTTATCTACGACGAAATGGTATACAAACTTTATTGGTGTATAAGACTTTCTGCCTGGGCAGCGAATATTAACCATAAACTGTGCTCTGGGTCTACAGTTAATTTTCACTCGATTTTTCCTCCACTTGACTTCAAAAGACACAAAACACACGTAATAATACGAATCAAAATGCATTATCTTCCAAAACGCAGGGTATTGAACAAAAGTTGACACAAAATTATAACCTATAATTTGGCAAGACTTTGACAAGCGTCAAAAATGACAAAAATCTAAAGGCGAGTTCATACGCATCGGCGTCCGTTTGTCGTTCATCGTTCCGTCAAACCAATAAAATTGAAATACGATCTGTCATTTTTAAATAAACCAATAAAACTGGTTAAAAACAACAAGACACGACGTATGACGGATTTATATTTAAACCCATCCATAGATAACTTAAAAATTATTAGAAACTTTTTTTAGTAAAATAAATAGATTGGTATGGGACGTCATCTGCTTTTCTTCTGTCATCGTCTGTCGAAATCTTACCTGAGAAAAAAAACAGAGTATACATGTCATTATTGACAAAAAATAAGCATAGTATGTTAAGTAGATAGTTATTTGACTGAAATGATAAAGTTGGGAACTTTTTATTTTTTTAAATTAATCATAAATATTTCTTGGAAAAAATGATGATAAAACCGTTTCTGTTGAACTTTTGACACAAAAACATATCAAATTTATGATTTTAGTCTAATAAGTATTTAGTAAACATATGTTTAACTTATTTCAATGATGACAATAATATTGATAATTTCGATTCCAAATATCTCGAGAACCACTACTCTATTTTTACCAAGAGACCTTTTTTAAGTAAAAAATGTCGCAAATGTATATTTTTTACTCAGTAGTTTTATACGGGTACGGATGAAAAGTTATTACTCTTCATATCAGTTAAAAAATATGCAGATGGCGCAACAACTCCCAGACACCAATTTTCATCCAAATATTGACGTTAGAAGAAATTAATTGAAAAAACTCGAAATAAATATGAAACTTCTACACACAGTATCAACGAAACTAAGCATTTTAGGACATATATTTATAAATAATAATAGCTTTCGTATATAGCGTTTAACGCCTTGGGAATAGCAAGGTACAGCTTGCCATGCTAGAGCCGTTCGGCATACAAGGAAGGTAATGTGGCTAGCACTACGCTTCAACCGTCTATTATTACCTCAGGATTGTGAATCCCAAGTACTCATTTAAGGCTGAGTCGACCTCGGGACCCAAAGTATTTTTATTTTAATAAAAATGCCGGGTGTAGGAATCGAACCCACGCCACACCTTGAGATTGGTAGACGAGAGCTTGTACCTCTATGCCACCGGACATCTACATACATTTATACGAACTTTTATACATTACAATTTGGACCACTCTGTAGAAAAAAAAACATGAATGAATACCACGAACTAAATAAACATTTCCTTTCTTTGCTAGGAAAAAAAAAGTATCAACAATAAGCGTAACTGGATCAATGAAGCTGAAGCCCAATAAATGCAGAATATTTAATGGCAATTTAAATTTTTAACGAAACAAAAAAATTAAAATAGCATTTCATTAATTTCAATCAGAGAGTGTTGTTCTTTTTGTGTGAAATCTCGTCATTAGTAAAAATGTCCGATAAAAGTAAATGAGCTTAAATAAGATTGTCCTCTATGAGGCGCTTAAGGGTCTGTAGCTTGGTTAGCCGGACATAAATGTGAGGGTTGAATACAATTAAAGAAATATCCTCGGAAATATCCAGTTTAATCTTCCATTCAGAAATAATCTTGGTCGGCATTAAGGTAATATCGGCCAGGATTACGTATCACAAGTCAGGTATATTTCTAATTATGACCAAAAACGTTAAAAACGTTAAACAAATTAGGCAAAGTAAATAAAGTCCTCCTACTCTGGGTGCTTGCTCACCAAGGGATAGAAGGCAAGGAAAAAGCAAATGATCTAGCTAGGAAAGGAGCGAACACTCCACTAACTGGACCAGAACCGTTCTGTTTACCAAACGGGAACCAACTGAAAGGGGAACTGAAAAATCTGGAAGACTCCATCCGTAACTTGGAATGGGTGTCCTCCAACGGTCTAAGACACTCGAAAAAGTTCCTCAGAACTTACGACCGAGAAAAATCAAAGGTTTTCCTTGATTAAATTAAAAACAATCTTTGGATTGTCACGGGGTTTCTAACAGGACACTGTCTCCTCAGAACACCTCAGTAGGCTGGAGCTGAGAAACAACAGCGAATGCAGATTCTGTGGGGAAAATGGGGAAACACCAGAACATCTTATCACTGAGTGCGCCGAGACGACGACCATTCGTGCCATGAACTTTGGTACGACTGATGTCGAGGATGGAGAGCTGGCCTCTGTGAAGCCGTCTCAGATACTGGCTTTTGTTAAAGCCCTGAGACTGTACGATGAGTTATAACTCGTTATAACTCAAGAAAGGGGAACTCACAATAGATCTGTAAGGTCGCGGTGATTAACTCCCCTCCTAAATATTCTACATTCTACCAAAAACGTTGTATAGTATTTTAAATAAAATTAATTTTAGTTTGTTGTTCATTTAGAAGGTAACACCATTGATTGAAGAAATGAGAATATGCGCAACTTTATGGGCGATTTCGTGGCACAAAACATGTCCGAGATGTAGCTGGCGTTACCGTCAGTCTGTCCGAGATTTCTGAGATTTAATTTAGCTCTGCGCCGCTGCGTGCTATTAGTCGTTTACAGCGCAGCGGATAAAGAATTCTGTACCGTAGTTCTGCTTTCAGTCGAAAGAGTGAGTGGTTGTGGGACACATCGTTGCCAGAACTACCGATTAATCCGTAGATTTAAGGATTTTGCCTACAGTACGTTAATAATACGAATTTTCTAGCATTAAACAATTTAATATAATATTATATGACGAAACAAAGAACGGCGTCAGAGGTGGCTTGGAAATGAAGATCGGTGTTATTTTGTTATAGTAAAATATTATGGTAAATGTCAATAATGGTCATTTCCAAGCCAACTAAATGACTTTTTTCGATAAGACGAAATATTCAGTACTGTAAAAGCATTTTAATTTTTGTTTTTTATTCTAAGTTTAACACGAATAAATTTTGAATATATAAACGCGGATTTTTTATCCAAAGATATTTTCGTCAAACGTCGTATTACAGATGTTAATATGACAACACTGTCTGGCTTTCAGATCCGCACCGTCTTCGATATGTCTGCGCTAGCCGAATTAGAGAAAATAAGTGTTTTATGCATTGACCGCAGAACGAGTGGAGGCTCCACCGTACAGCACTTGAGGCGTAAGGGGAAATCAAATCAGCCTTGTCACGAATTCGCCAATTAGGTTGCATATCTTCCCAATTCTTAGTAATAGATTAATATAACAGTATTTTGCTTAATGAATAATACTGGCAACATCATCAATATACCGAGCTGATTGGGAAAATTATTGATGGACCCGAAATTTTAGTAATAACTAATATAATATTAATGAATAGAAATAATATTTTTTGCATTTTGTGTAGTTATAATACAGAATTAATTTAATAAATTACTAATATGTAATATTAAATTTTTGATACAATTTTTTTGAAATAAATATAAAAGATATTGGAAGGACCACTGTCATATATAAGAGCAAAAAGATAACTCATATATTTATATTTGATGTCACCACAGATGTTCAGATAAAGCCAATTTTATCAGTTTAGCACAAAATTGTATGCCAATGAAATCTAGAAAAGAATACGTAATAAAAATATATTTTATTATAAAAAAATCTATCTTTATTTTTGCTCATCAGTTATCTTTGAGTATTACAAACTTTGTTATAGAATCTTAATCTTAATGCTTCTTGATTTTTGTTTTAATATATTTTTTACATTATCTAGGGTTTAAAATATCGTGCATGATATTAAAACAATCGAAATGTCTACTAAAAATAATAAGATACATATCAAACAGTCTTGATATATTAGAGAACAATGACTCTACAGAAATTATGTAGTATCATATATAGAATCATCATCATTTTCAGCTTATTCAACCATTTCCAATTATGGTGTAGCATCCCTAACATATTTAGATACTCTCTTTGTAGTTGGGTCCATTGTTGTCTGTTTTGTTTTTGGTTATGCAGGCCCAAGTTATCCCTTCTAATTTCTTAATAGCATGGTCCTATCTCAGGTTTGGTCTTCTTCTAGGTTTCTTAGGTACCATTCTGTAATTTTTATGGTCCATCTGTTGTCCGTCCTTCTTCCCAGGTGTCCTGCTCATTGCTACTTGAGGGATTTGATTCTGTGGATGACATCTATTACTTGGATTTTTTGGCGTATCCACTCTATTCTTTTACGGCCTTTCTTGGTTATTCCCAGCATATTTCGTTCCATTGAGCGTTATGCGATATTTCGTACCATTGAGCGTGTTTGTAATTTACGTACGTTTTTTTGTGTAACAATTCTGAAACTAGAACTTTCGGAATTTAAATTAATACGATTTAGCTTCAATCAATTCAAACCAATATAAGGATTAATGAAGAACAAAAACAAAGCAATAAACAAAAAGAGATTAGAAAACTATTTGTTTGTGATGTTTTGTATTTGCCATATTTATATTAACCTCAATTTGATATAATGAAATCAAAAGTTGGCGAACTTTTCTCGGAAAATTTATGCAGAACAATAAGACTCAAAGTGAATATTAAATCTTCGAAACGGAATTCTTCTTCACCTTTTAACTAAGAAAAACAGCGGTTCATTCGCATCCAACCGGCGGGATTCGTTTAAAAATACAAGCGTTCTGGATGATGAAAATTCTTCGTAATCCGATGGAACGTTTCAGAGAGATAAAAATGGGAAAAACAATCCACAAGGCGTTTCATTTCATTTTGTAATTGGCTAGTTTATTTTTTTCGCTTTAGCTTTTTCGTGTGTTTTTTCTCCCGCCTCTATTTTTTCTTCGGTAAATATTATCGTAGCTGTGGACTAAAAAAACCTAATGAATTATTAAAGTAATTTTGATTTTGCTTTTATTGTACTTACAGAGTGGCCCATGAGCGTGAGGAACTCCAATCTCGTCGCCGTTGTCGAAAATATGAAAAGAAGTGTTATACAGACTACACAGGAGAAAATATGTTATACAAAAAATATTTGATAATTTATGAAGGGACATGTCCTAAAAATATTTTGTCGTATACAGGATGGCACAAAAAAAGGTATGATAAAGTTTTAGCTTTTTTTTTTAATTTCACCCCCAATTTATATATTTGTAACTTACGCACGTTTTTTTTGTATAACAATTCTGAATCTAGAACTTTCGGAATTTATATTAATACTATTAACTTCAAACAATTCAAACTAATATAAGGATTAACGAAGAACAAAAACAAAACGATAAACAAAAAGAGATTCGAAAACTGTTTGTTTGGGATGCTTTGTATTTGCCATGTTTATATTAACCTCAATTTGATATTATAATGAAATCAAAAGTTGGCGAACTTTTCTCGGAAAATTTATGCAAAACAATAAGACTCAAAGTGAAAATTAAATCTTCGAAACGGATTTCTTCTTCACCTTTTAACTAAGAAAAACAGCGGTTCATTCGCATCCAACCGGCGGGATTCGTTTAAAAATACAAGCGTTCTGGATGATGAAAATTCTTCGTAATCCGATGGAACGTTTCAGCGAGATAAAAATGGGAAAAACAATCCACAAGGCGTTTCATTTCATTTTGTAATTGGCTAATTTATTTTTTTCGCTTTAGCTTTTTCCTGTGTTTTTTCTCCTGCCTCTATTTTGTCTTCGGTAAATATTATCGTAGCTGTGGACTAAAAAAACCTAATGAATTATTAAAGTAATTTTGATTTTGCTTTTATTGTACTTACAGAGTGGCCCATGAGCGTGAGGAACTCCAATCTCGTCGCCGTTGTCGAAAATATGAAAAGAAGTGTTATACAGACTACACAGGAGAAAATATGTTATACAAAAAATATTTGATAATTTATGAAGGGACATGTCCTAAAAATATTTTGTCGTATACAGGATGGCACAAAAAAGGTATGATAAAGTTTTAACTTTTTTTAATTTCACCCCAATTTATATATTTGTAATTTACGCACGTTTTTTTTTGTATAACAATTCTGAATCTAGAACTTTCGGAATTTATATTAATACTATTAACTTCAAACAATTCAAACTAATATAAGGATTAACGAAGAACAAAAACAAAACAATAAACAAAAAGAGATTAGAAAACTGTTTGTTTGGGATGCTTTGTATTTGCCATGTTTATATTAACCTCAATTTGATATTATAATGAAATCAAAAGTTGGCGAACTTTTCTCGGAAAATTTATGCAAAACAATAAGACTCAAAGTGAAAATTAAATCTTCGAAACGGATTTCTTCTTCACCTTTTAACTAAGAAAAACAGCGGTTCATTCGCATCCAACCGGCGGGATTCGTTTAAAAATACAAGCGTTCTGGATGATGAAAATTCTTCGTAATCCGATGGAACGTTTCAGCGAGATAAAAATGGGAAAAACAATCCACAAGGCGTTTCATTTCATTTTGTAATTGGCTAGTTTATTTTTTTCGCTTTAGCTTTTTCGTGTGTTTTTTCTCCCGCCTCTATTTTTTCTTCGGTAAATATTATCGTAGCTGTGGACTAAAAAAACCTAATGAATTATTAAAGTAATTTTGATTTTGCTTTTATTGTACTTACAGAGTGGCCCATGAGCGTGAGGAACTCCAATCTCGTCGCCGTTGTCGAAAATATGAAAAGAAGTGTTATACAGACTACACAGGAGAAAATATGTTATACAAAAAATATTTGATAATTTATGAAGGGACATGTCCTAAAAATATTTTGTCGTATACAGGATGGCACAAAAAAAGGTATGATAAAGTTTTAACTTTTTTTTTTAATTTCACCCCCAATTTATATATTTGTAATTTACGCACGTTTTTTTTGTATAACAATTCTGAATCTAGAACTTTCGGAATTTATATTAATACTATTAACTTCAAACAATTCAAACTAATATAAGGATTAACGAAGAACAAAAACAAAACAATAAACAAAAAGAGATTAGAAAACTGTTTGTTTGGGATGCTTTGTATTTGCCATGTTTATATTAACCTCAATTTGATATTATAATGAAATCAAAAGTTGGCGAACTTTTCTCGGAAAATTTATGCAAAACAATAAGACTCAAAGTGAAAATTAAATCTTCGAAACGGATTTCTTCTTCACCTTTTAACTAAGAAAAACAGCGGTTCATTCGCATCCAACCGGCGGGATTCGTTTAAAAATACAAGCGTTCTGGATGATGAAAATTCTTCGTAATCCGATGGAACGTTTCAGAGAGATAAAAATGGGAAAAACAATCCACAAGGCGTTTCATTTCATTTTGTAATTGGCTAATTTATTTTTTTCGCTTTAGCTTTTTCCTGTGTTTTTTCTCCTGCCTCTATTTTGTCTTCGGTAAATATTATCGTAGCTGTGGACTAAAAAAACCTAATGAATTATTAAAGTAATTTTGATTTTGCTTTTATTGTACTTACAGAGTGGCCCATGAGCGTGAGGAACTCCAATCTCGCCGCCGTTGTCAAAAATATGAAAAGAAGTGTTATACAGACTACACAGGAGAAAATATGTTATACAAAAAATATTTGATAATTTATGAAGGGACATGTCCTAAAAATATTTTGTCGTATACAGGATGGCACAAAAAAAGGTATGATAAAGTTTTAACTTTTTTTTTTAATTTCACCCCCAATTTATATATTTGTAATTTACGCACGTTTTTTTTGTATAACAATTCTGAATCTAGAACTTTCGGAATTTATATTAATACTATTAACTTCAAACAATTCAAACTAATATAAGGATTAACGAAGAACAAAAACAAAACAATAAACAAAAAGAGATTAGAAAACTGTTTGTTTGGGATGCTTTGTATTTGCCATGTTTATATTAACCTCAATTTGATATTATAATGAAATCAAAAGTTGGCGAACTTTTCTCGGAAAATTTATGCAAAACAATAAGACTCAAAGTGAAAATTAAATCTTCGAAACGGATTTCTTCTTCACCTTTTAACTATGAAAAACAGCGGTTCATTCGCATCCAACTGACGGGATTCGTTTAAAAATACAAGCGTTCTGGATGATGAAAATTCTTCGTAATCCGATGGAACGTTTCAGAGAGATAAAAATGGGAAAAACAATCCACAAGGCGTTTCATTTCATTTTGTAATTGGCTAATTTATTTTTTTTTGCTTTAGCTTTTTCGTGTGTTTTTTCTCCTGCCTCTATTTTGTCTTCGGTAAATATTATCGTAGCTGTGGACTGAAAAAACCTAATGAATTATTAAAGTAATTTTGATTTTGCTTTTATTGTACTTACAGAGTGGCCCATGAGCGTGAGGAACTCCAATCTCGTCGCCGTTGTCGAAGATATGAAAAGAAGTGTTATACAGACTACACAGAAGAAAATATGTTATACAAAAAATATTTGATAATTTATGAAGGGACATGTCCTAAAAATATTTTGTCGTATACAGGATGGCACAAAAAAAGGTATGATAAAGTTTTAACTTTTTTTTTTAATTTCACCCCCAATTTATATATTTGTAATTTACGCACGTTTTTTTTTGTATAACAATTCTGAATCTAGAACTTTCGGAATTTATATTAATACTATTAACTTCAAACAATTCAAACTAATATAAGGATTAACGAAGAACAAAAACAAAACAATAAACAAAAAGAGATTAGAAAACTGTTTGTTTGGGATGCTTTGTATTTGCCATATTTATATTAACCTCAATTTGATATTATAATGAAATCAAAAGTTGGCGAACTTTTCTCGGAAAATTTATGCAAAACAATAAGACTCAAAGTGAATATTAAATCTTCGAAACGGATTTCTTCTTCACCTTTTAACTAAGAAAAACAGCGGTTCATTCGCATCCAACCGACGGGATTCGTTTAAAAATACAAGCGTTCTGGATGATGAAAATTCTTCGTAATCCGATGGAACGTTTCAGAGAGATAAAAATGAGAAAAACAATCCACAAGGCGTTTCATTTCGTTTTGTAATTGGCTAATTTATTTTTTTCGCTTTAGCTTTTTCGTGTGTTTTTTCTCCTTCCTCTATTTTGTCTTTGGTAAATATTATCGTAGCTGTCGACTGAAAAAACTTACTGAATTATTAAAGTAATTTTGATTTTGCTTTTATTATACTTACAGGGTGTCCCATGAGTGTGAGGAAGTCCAATCTCGTCGCCGTTGTCGAAGATTTGGAAAAAAAGTGTTACACAGACTACACAGAAGAAAATATTATGTTATACAAAAAATGTTTGATAATTTATGAAGGAGCATGTCCTAAAAATATTTTATCTTATACAGTATGGCACAAAAGAAGGTATGATAAAGTTTTATTTTTTTTTAAATTTGGCCCTCAATTTATACACACTAAATTGTATGGTGTCGTCCAAGGACCATATACCGGGTGGGTAAAAAGTGTCTCACACTTATAACTTTTTTATTTTTTCACATAAAAAAAACGAGATTTGGTATATTAGTATATGACATAAATTAGGATTGATTTACGTATTTAATTGTTTTTGGTCACTTCCTCTTTCACCGGAAATGACTACAATTTTTAATTTTTAAATGGCACCGTCGTTCTCCTTCCTCTATTTTGTCTTTGGTAAATATTATCGTAGCTGTGGACTGAAAAAAACCTAATGAATTATTAAAGTGATTTTGATTTTGCTTTTATTGTACTTACAGGGTGGCCCATGAGTTTGAGGAAGGCCAATCTCGTCGCCGTTGTCGAATATATGAAAAAAGTGTTATACAGACTACACAGGAGAAAATATGTTATACAAATGTTTGATAATTTATGTAAAGGCATGTCCTAAAAATATTTTGTGGTATACAGGATGGCACAAAAAAGGCATGATTAAAGTTTTAAGGTTTTTTAAATTTCACCCCCAATTTATACATCTGTAATTTACGTACGTTTTTTTGTATAACAATTCTGAATCTAGAACTTTCGGAATTTAAATTAATACTATTAATTTCAAACAATTCAAACCAATAAGGATTAACGAAGAACAAAAACAAAACAATAAACAAAAAGAGATTAGAAAACTGTTGTTTGTGATGCGTTTTATTTGCCATACTTATATTAATCTTTAAGTTAATTAGAAGTGCTTTAAGCCCTTATGGGATACAAACCTCGGAATTCATTTAAGCTTGATTTTCATGCATTCGTTGTCCGACGATACGTTGATACGATATTAATTTTATTGGTAGAATTTAAAGACTTTGATTGGTTGGAAAATAACGCAGTTTTAACATCCTATCGGAGATTTGGCCAGCACTGGAACTTCGTAACGAACTATGAGCTGGCTGCTTAATTTTAGCGTCCAGATCTCCTTAGTCTATATCCTCGACCGGATGCATGTCTTTCGCGACGTTGACTTCCACTTCTTGAAGTAGATAGGGGGCCCTGTCCCTCGAGAAATTTATAAACTCGTATCATTAATTAATGTTGAAATGATACTTACGTATATACTTTCTTAAGTTCGACAGCGGTACATCACCTAAATAAAAGCTTACATTTAATTACTTAATTCTGAAATAATAAATATAGGTTTAGATTTTATTTCTCCAATACACATTCAAGCACTCTCATTATCATACTTTTGACATCCTGTATTTTAAATTTATAAAATATTAAATCAAAGGCAAAAAAAATACTCTTAATGAATGAAGTTTTCTTAAGTATGTCATTTGCGGTATGTATATATCCTCTGCTTCTTGGGTCGTCTGAAAAATATCCCTTCATTTACGCATTTCTTTGGAAAGTCACGTCTTATCGATTATGTTTCCCCATTCTTATCCAGAATAAATTGCACGTGCTTGAATACAATCGAGTAAAACATCGTTTTTATTTCCCCTATCGATTATGTAGATAAAGGCTTTAAAAATATAATATCGTCTAAACTTTCTGAAAGATACATGCGTTTTTACGATTTTTCTTGGAGCCAACCGAAAAAGAAATTTGCCATTTCACGACAGGAACATCAATATAAGCATCAAAAATTGTTATTATCGCTGTTACAAATTCATTATATGAGAAATGATTTTACATTTTTCACTATTAATTGTAAACATATTATACCGGATGCGTCTCAAGTGGCTCACCCTTATAACTTTTTTTCAGATAAAAAAAAAAACAGATTTGGTATGTTAGTATATGACATAAGTTATGTTTCACCGGAAATTACTACAACTTTTGATTTTTAAATGATACCCTAGGTATTTTTTTTACTATATTCGATAAAAATGACACTCTGAATAGAATGACATATCATATGTCAAATTTTGACATTTTCGCATATGGTTTATTTGAAATTGTAAAATGCGGTTCATAACAGCAATTTGACTCGAAATACCAAGTGTGTGGTATCAAATTATTCTTAGAAAATGCTTTTTCTAAATATGCTAATGAGCCACCCTCGTTCTATTTGAGAAACTTTTTGATTGTCACAGCTACCGCTAGATGGCGTAGAGCGTCTAGCACTCTCGCCATAGTAGTACTTATTGTACTCTAATGTTATTCTCTGCTTTTCGTTGGTCAGATCGAGGGTTACAGCAAAGTCTGCCTGACGATGGAGAAAAATCTCCGAAACCGGTCGTCGAATGGCTTTTCCCTTCGGTCTGATGAACTTAATGCAGAGAATAAGCATATATGTAGGGTTTTTTGGCCCCTTTTTCCGCTACTCGTATTTTTGTTTATTTATTATATATACCCTACCTAAGCCTTCTTAGCTTCATCTACGGTAACGTGGATGAAGCAAGCAAAATTGAGGTATGATTAAAAGTCCGATTTGGACATCTTTTAACCGGCCAGGACAAGACACGAAAAACATTAGACGATCAAATCTTTTTTTCCACGGATTCTTGACTAACGATTAGTGTTTTTAACGCAGCAATGGCACTTTAGATTGAAATTTACAATACGATTTATTCCTAAGCGAAAATGTCAAAAGTTGACATATAATATGTCATTCTATTCAGAGTGTTCATTTTCTATCGCATAAAGTAAAAATATACTGAGGGTGCTATTTAAAAATCAAAAGTTGTAGTCATTTCCGGTGAAACAGGAAGTGACCAGAAACAATTGAATACGTCAATGAATCCTAATTTTTGTCACATATGAACATACCAAATCAGGTTTCTTTTATCTGAAACATTAAAATTTTATAGGGGTGAGTCACTTTTGAGACGCAACCGGTATATTAAATATGCAGTATATTAATACTTCAGTTTTACGGCTTTGCGTTACTAGTAACTAGTAAACTCTGTTGAAGCATTATATTGCACCACTTGACTGATATTACCTTATTGAATTTTCGTCCAGATTTTCATTGTTTAGCTTGTATCCGTATGAAGAATATTCACGTGAAATAAGGGGTTCGAGATATTAATTAGATATTAATGGTAAATTGATAACCGCAATAACGGGGAACCAGTTTTCTAAATTAAAGTTATAAACAAGTCTTTAACCCACCTCGAATATGATCGTAACTTATACGACGAGAATAAACTTTCATATACAAGAGTCTCCCTCTAATTAAATTTAAACATTTATTAATCCTGGTATAGGGTGACGACAGATTGCTGAAAAGTCCTATTTTAGGTTAGAGTAGTTTGAACTTAATCCTAAATGTGATTAGTTAAGTTAATGTAGTTTTTATTTAAAGGACAATAAATTTTCCGGGACAGAACGAACATATATAGGTACATAATATTTGATATCAATTAAACTTTTGGGCTGTATTCCGTTGCTTACCTTGGTTATGGTTTTATGTTCCGTTTCTATCGGTTTCCCGAAAGTTTTCTTATTACGGAACGCGGTTCCTGAAAAATATCTATCATAATTGTCACCAAACTAACCAGCGCGAGAAGGCTGTTTTTTTTTCTGGTTTTGTTTGGTCAATCAATATCAGTTATTAATATCACAGTTAGTGTGTTTTGTGTAAGATAATAAGATCCCCAGCCAGTACGGTCGCTTTATTTATTTAAATAAAAATATTTATTTATCTAAATAGAGCGACCAACGAGCCGCTACCCGCTCGGTGCTGGGGCCAACTCTGTGGAACATATTATACGACAGTGTCATGGAGCTTACTGTACCAGGTGCGACAGAGTTGATCTGTTACGCCGATGATCTTGCTGTGATAATAACAAAAAAAAAACTAAAAGAAACAAAAAAATAAACGACCTCGACCTAATGCAGACTGTGGATGATACACTAAAGATCATAGCCAGATGGATGGGCGAGCACAGACTCGAAATAGCTGTGGAAAAAACAGAGGCGATTTTACTGAGCCGCAAGAGAAAAGTTGACCATAAAAGGTTTAATTTTAAGGATATAATAATAAATCCAGTAAAGCAAGTCAACCATCATGGATTCCACATAGACCGTGCACTCACGATGGACCTGCACATCAAGGAATCAAGGAGGTGTGTCTGAAATCACAACGAACTGCAAAAGCGTTGTCCGAAATACTGCCAAACGTTCGGGGCCCAACACCAGCAAAGAGAAGAGTGTTAGCATATGCGTGCCAGAATATTATTATGTATGGAGCACCTGTGTGGAACGAAGCAACCAATATGCACGTAAATAAAAAAAAGACTTGAAGGTGCACAAAGAGTCATGGTTTTGAGGGTCTGCTCGGCGTATCGGACAACTTCAACTGAGGCAGCCTTGGTGATATCGGGTCTGGTGCCTTCTCTCAAGCCTACTCTGGTGCCTTCTCTGGCACCTTCTCTCAAGAGAAAGAGAACGACTCTTTCTCAAGTGTGAAGTACAAACCAGGACAAGCAGAGAGATGGAGAGAAACCGCACAGTGCAGCAGTGGCAGGCAGAATGGGAAGTATCACAAAAAGGAAGATGGACATATAAGCTCATCCCAAATATAAATATGTGGATTAAAAGAAAGCATGGAGAGGTAAACTTCTATCTTACTCAAATATTGAGTGGCCACGGAAATTTTGGGAGTTACCTGTGTAAAATTGGAAAGAGGGAAGTCGCGGAATGCCGATACTGTGCTGAACCCAATGGTACTCCAGAACACACAATGTTTGCCTGTCCAAGATGGGAGCAGGAAAGATGTGAGGCACGCATGACTATTGGTGGCAAAATCTCCGCAGATACCTTCTTAAAATCGGTAACAGAAAGAAGAGAAAACTTTGAAGCCATCTCAAAACTGGCCCAAAATATACTAGAGGCAAAATACAACGAAGAGCAGGGGTAATGAAAAAAAAAAGGAACAGTCCGGCGTCTACTTGAGGAGATGCGTCCAGCGGGTCCAGGTAGACGTGGCAGGAGCGAGGGGGTGATGTTTAGTGAATAGTGTCCTCCAGGCAGCTTAAGGAGAGATCGAGTCCCACACTCCGTACTTAAAGGTATTTTTACACCTCCAAAAAAAAACTGTAAGAATCAATATCATTTATGTGACAGAAATCAAACAAATATTGGAAGATCGAGTGAAATTCTCATTTCATTTCTAAAATTTGTAATAATATTTTGTATTTATATCCAAAAGCAATGGAGGTACGTAGTAAACGTAAATTAATTTCATTAACTAAATATAATGACTTTTTAGGACGATTTAAACTTATCATGCAGCCATTGTTTCTTAAAGTCAGGAACGTTTAAAGAAAACATGAAAAAGAAGACAACAAGTAATCGTGAACGTTTTGTAAGCTATAAAAATATAAATATTGATTAGATTTGTTTAATTATTATTGATCTCTTTTAATATTGGATAAATCTTCATTTGAACTGTCTAACGAGTTTAACAGTGCATTAATAAAATACTTTTCAATATTAAACTCCATTGAAAAGAAGAAGCAAACGTAAAAGCAGAGAATAGGTATATTAAAAATGCATAAAAGATAAATTTTATAATAGAGGTATTGAAATTAAGAAAACGTCAAAATTTGACGTTTCTAGTATTTTACCAAACCGTTCCGTATCAAACCGATGTTTTTCAGGAACCGCTCTTTACTGTAGTTTACCGGTCTGGTTCGCTTGGTTTTGCAACGGAATACAGCCTTAAGTTGTTTGAAAATGACGGTGACAACTTAACGTATGTCGGTTTTTGACAGGTGCTTGATAGTTACCTGTTCAGTTTTAATTTAAAAATAGATGCAGTTTTTCTCAAACTACTGAAAATCGGCTTGTCCAAAATGGTTTAAATTTGGCATGTGTGTTTACCAAACGCAGACTTTGAAATATCTATTTACGACTTCGCTATAAAATCAATAGGAGAGCCAATATTTGAACAGTTCAAAATTTGCATGGGATTTCCATATTTTCAACGACGATGCAACACTCGGTATATAAATCTAACATATGCTCAAATTAAAATTAACAACATTAAACCAAGTATTTTTTCCGTATAATTATAAAAATAAATATCGTTTAAAATATCTCGCTTTAATGTAAGGCTGTTTTTTGGAAGTGAAATATGCAAAGTGCAAAACATATTTCGACCTCAACAACAAACCACTGAAATTTTCATTTTGCCACAATGTTTACATGTTTTGCTGCTATTGCTGGGCTTCAGAAAGCACGACCTAATCCGCCCTCCGTTTTTAAAAAATCGCTTCGTCGACCATCGAACAGAAGGAAACCTTTTACAGCCGGAATTGGCTATTTCGGGCTGAATATTGTTGGTCCATGCTAATACGATGCTTTCCTCGCAGGTTTCCACAATACCACCTTAAATTCTATACCAGAGAACTACATAATATTAGAGATGAAGAAAACTGCGATTTTCAAATCGCAGTTGAATATCCGATTGTGATTTATAAATCGCTGGGACTGTAACCTGCCATTGTGATTTTAATATTTTTAAATTGATACAATAAATATAGTAACTATAAAAGGGCTGAAAAAAGGCTGAACAAGCTAAAAATCATCATAATTTTTAGCTTATTCATATTCAACCATGCGAATTATAGTGTAGCCTCCCTCACATATTTAGATACTCTCTCTTTGTAGTTGTGCCCATTGTTGTCAATTGTTGACTATGGATCGCAGATTTGGTCATCTTCTAGGTCTCTTAATTCCTCGTGGGTACCATGCTGTAATTTTTGTTGTAATCCATCTGTTGTCCGTTCTTCTTGCCAGTTATTTGGTTCCAAGGATTTTATTCTGTGGATTACACCTATTACCTGGGTCTTTTGTCTTATCCATTCTATTCTTTTACGGTCTTTCTTGGTTATTCGTAGCATATCTTTTTCCATAGAGCGTTGTGCGACCTGCAGTTCCCTTATAATGTCCGTTTTAAGGTTGATTCTCACTATACCTTCGATATTACCAGCTCCCTTCCGTTTCCCATCCATTTACATAAAATATTAAACCATGTAAATGAATAGGACAATGCACACTATCCGTTCCGTTTCCCTTCCGTTCCATATCCTTTCCTTTCATACATTTTTTTGGCGGACGGACTGAAGCGTATCGGAAACAGCGTTGTCAAGTTCTTACATTTCGTCCCATTGCTGCCAAAAGTCACTAACGTACCTTTTACGCGTTGAAATGCGTCTAAAGATGAATTGCATTGCGTAAAGATGTTATAGTTAGTAATTATTTGGTATTAAAATAAAACATAAATAGCCAGAAATCTTAGTTAATGACTTTTGCAATCGATTCTCCGCTTCAAAGCATAGTTAGTGATTGAATTTGGTTGTTCGGAAAAATGTTAGTTAGTGACTTCTGGCAGCAATGGGACGATTTATACCAGCTCTGTTAAAATTTTGCTGATATTTATTCATTCTTTCACCTCTTAATTAAATCTATTACCTTTTTCAAAAGATACAAGTTTTTAAAATAAAATTTTTTAATGATATAAATTGTACAATAAAAAGTATGGAACTGATACGGAACGGAAGCTTACGTATAGCGTCAATACAATAAAAAATAAGGAACGGATATGGAATGGAAACGGAAGGTATACTGAGAATCAACCCTTAAGTGTCCAGGTTTCGCATGCATAGGTCATGGTAGTACACGTTGGTCTGGTAGTACACGTTGGTCGAATGTTTTCTTCTTTAGATACCTAAAGTGGCATTCTAGACTTGAATATGATTGAGTTTCTTCAAACCATATATATTTATAATATCGTCGGTCTAGAAGCAAAACATACAAGTCCAAAAACGAATAAATTTTTAATGCATTTTTACTGGAGTAGCAGCATTTTGGATTTAATGAGTATGAAAATAATTGAAAAATTAAACTTATAATTCTTAGAAAATATCGTAGAATCCTAATATGCGTATGCTTATCCTAATTTTTATACAACGCTAGTAGACCAAGCTTGGAAAGCAGTGCGTGATTTTATTAAATTTTTATTACTTTTCTCCTTATTTTTTAATTTTATAAAAATTATGTATCATTTACGTGGAAAAACGTTGAAGAAAATAAAACTGATTAGGTATTATGGAAAGTCTTGTACAACTAAGTAATGTTATTTAAACTATTTATAGCACGCTAATGAATTGCTCGTATATAGAGAATTTAGTTTTATCCCTTATCTTTTACGGATACCCCGTATTTACAAAACGAATCGACGCAGGCTCGGACTGGTCATATTATATATACAGGGTGAGTTTCCTACGATGTTCTCTATGGGTATCTCGGAAACTACTGGAGATAGAGAGTCGGTTAAATGGGGAAAGAATTGCAGTTTTGTGGGGTCATAAATATGCGCCTTTCAGATTTTTAAAAAAGTTCATGACTTACTAGATATTTTGAAAAAAACAAATTTCGGCTATTTTAAAAATTGTCCCTAATTCCATTATAAGCTATTTTAGACAAAAAGTTTTCAGATAAAAGTTATAGATAATCACATCCTTAATGAGACTGTGTTCTCCGTTTTTTTCTAAAGCCTGTCACTTTTGACATATGACACAAACATAGGTTTTTCTAAATGGAAACCATAGTTGGCCATGACTTCATAAAAGCGCCATTTTTTAAGCTTTTTAGTGATATAAGCTATAATATCTTTTCTTCGAAAAATTACTGAGTTATAGCCAATTCTTATCATTTTTAAACAATTTCACTTAGGTAGCCATGGAAACAAGTTCAATCGCCATTGCTCTCAGAAATGTGAAGCTGTCACATCCAAACTTTAAAAATTAAAATAAATAAAAATTGTAAATATGAATTTTTCAAGTGAAGAAAAGCGTGTAGATTATTGGTTCAACTTTTCTTGACCATACATTTTCGAGGATACGTTGACCGGTGAATGTTACGTTTTTTAGAGAACGGTTTTCAAGACATGTTAGAAAAGTTAAATTTAGTTATAGCCAATTCTTATCTTTCTTGACTAATTTCACTTAGATTGCATGGTATTCTTATTCTGTTATGATTTATAACTTATAAAAAGTCAGAATATATTACTAAACGGTTCTTTACAATTTACATTACACAAACTAAAACTTAAAAAAAAATAATATCACTACATACACTTTAAGTTATTTCAGAAAATGTTCAAAAAATCCGCCATTGTTTTGAGTTGCATCTTTTTAAAACTGAATTACTACCTATTCTCACAGAAGGACCGGTCGACTTAATTAAAATTTTGCTGATATTTATTCATTCTTTCACCTCTTAATTAAATCTATTACCTTTTTCAAAAGATACAAGTTTTTAAAATAAAATTTTTTAATGATATAAATTGTACAATAAAAAGTATGGAACTGATACGGAACGGAAGCTTACGTATAGCGTCAATACAATAAAAAATAAGGAACGGATATGGAATGGAAACGGAAGGTATACTGAGAATCAACCCTTAAGTGTCCAGGTTTCGCATGCATAGGTCATGGTAGTACACGTTGGTCTGGTAGTACACGTTGGTCGAATGTTTTCTTCTTTAGATACCTAAAGTGGCATTCTAGACTTGAATATGATTGAGTTTCTTCCTATAAAAATAAAACAAATAAAAAAAATAATTTTAGTTTCAATTATTCTTTGACCTTATGAAATATATTTTAAGTAAATTTTATTCTTGGTTTGAGGTTGCTCTTATTCTGTTGATTGAGGTGTAAATAAATGTTTTAGAGATTTAATCCATTATTATTATTTATTGATGAAACAAAGTAATTTCATAGCGTTTCGACCACTAACCAAGTTAATGGTCACCTGACCTCAAACCAAGAATAAAATTTACTTATAAAAACTATACAGGTTGTTAATTTGTTTATTACTCGCGGCAAGAGCTTTATGGTTGAAATATGGCAACCTCGGCCTGCTCGTCGAGAGACGACGCGACAGGACGAGCCGGCAGCTTAGCTTAGTACTCATTTCATTGCAATTCTGTTCCCCAATAAGTAACCATCCAGTTAACAATCTGTATGTAGAACTTTATACAAAATAAATTGTAAAGAACTCAAAAAATTATATAAGATTTGGGATTAGAATTTTTTAAAATATTAAAACTTGATTTTAAAAACTTATAGATAAATTGAATTTAATTTGCATTTGCAGATTTAAACTTACCAGAATTACGTAAAGGTGAACACCTGGGGCTATAGTTTTTACAGTGGCATTGGCTTTATCCCGTCTTTCTATATTTATTTAGTTAATCGAGCGGAGTTTCTCTTTCGCTTCGTAGAAGATGTTTGTACGTTTTACTATTCTATTTATGTCGATACTGACGGTTATTTCTTCAATAGCTTTGATCACTTGACGAATGCAAATTAAATTTTAAGGGAAAATCTCTTTTAATTTTAAATTATTTACATTACATTCGGTTTTGCTTTAGAATTCATGAGAAAAAAAATGTGTGTGTACTATGGCTTATATTTGAAGTGAAAATTCTTACTAACAGCTATCAAATTGATTATATATATTTTTTTTATGAATTATTTTTATAAACTTCAAAAATGTTAGAGTAAATATATAACCGTATACTATTCGAGCTTTATAATTTTATGTTTTGACACAAAATTATAACCTATAATTTAACAAGAGTTTGACAACTCTCAAAAATTTTAAGTCTAGTTCATAGGCATAATATTGAAATACGATCTGTCATTTTTGAAATAAACCAATAAAAATGGTTAAAAACAACAAGAGATGACGCATGACGGATTTATGTATAAACCCATCCATAGTTAACTTAAAAAATATTAGAAACGTTTTTTAGTTAAATAAATGGATTGGTATGGACGTCATCTGCTTTTTTTCTGTCATCGTCTGTCAAAATGTTACCTGAGAAAAAAAACAGAGTATATATAAAATTTTTAGCCTCTCTGGTTAAGACTAAATTGACTAAAATAAAAGTCTAGTTAAAAGCTAATTTCTATTGTTTTCAGTTTCAGTGTTTTATTGGGTAAACTTAAAAGGTTATATAAGCGGAAACCCCCTTTTTCAAATTAAACGAAATCAAATATTAACGAATTCAGTCAAGCTGAATCGATTATAACCATGGATTAATACTCCAGTGCTTTTTTAAAAATTATTCGCTCTTCAATAAACAATTTTCTGTATCTGGAGGGTCTGATTTAATTTTGCATCTATAGTCGGAGTCAAAAACCGCAAAGGGTTAACTTCATTTTGGATCAGTGAGTAATCGAATTAAGCCAGCCTTTGACCATCCATCTAATCAGCTGTCTAAATTGGTCTGCTTTGTGTAACGAAGGCCTCGAACTGTCCAGTTTGATCGTCAAATATTTTGATGTTTGTAAAATTTAGCTTATTTGTTCTTGAGTTAGGACACGGCATATAATCAAACGCAACGTAATAATAAATTATAATTTCATAAACAGAGAGAAAAATAGTAGGGTTTGTGCTCAAGTGAGCGCCAATCAATATACCTAATAGTTAAATATCATATGTCCGTGAAATGCTATAAACTGCTAACTCCGTTATTCTTAATTTTACAGGAACGCAAAAAAACGGTACAAAAAAATATGTGCACATGTAGGAAGTATTTTCATGCGTTAATATGATAATGAAATGATATGATTTTATTTGATGGGGAACAATAAAACGCAATATTTCGTGTTACATCATTTTTTTCAGACACAATAGGGAGATAGCAGATATTCGTCTTGCAGAAATAAGAAATAAAAATATACTTCTGGAGATAGCGACCTTTATTGTTTGAAATTTTGAAAATGGAATTGAATATTACCTAATCAGATTTAGAAATAATCAATTAAATTTAAAAAATATGATATTCTTAACCATATATATTTATAATATCGTCGGTCTAGAAGCAAAACATACAAGTCCAAAAACGAATAAATTTTTAATGCATTTTTACTGGAGTAGCAGCATTTTGGATTTAATGAGTATGAAAATAATTGAAAAATTAAACTTATAATTCTTAGAAAATATCGTAGAATCCTAATATGCGTATGCTTATCCTAATTTTTATACAACGCTAGTAGACCAAGCTTGGAAAGCAGTGCGTGATTTTATTAAATTTTTATTACTTTTCTCCTTATTTTTTTAATTTTTATAAAAATTATGTATCATTTACGTGGAAAAACGTTGAAGAAAATAAAACTGATTAGGTATTATGGAAAGTCTTGTACAACTAAGTAATGTTATTTAAACTATTTATAGCACGCTAATGAATTGCTCGTATATAGAGAATTTAGTTTTATCCCTTATCTTTTACGGATACCCCGTATTTACAAAACGAATCGACGCAGGCTCGGACTGGTCATATTATATATACAGGGTGAGTTTCCTACGACGTTCTCTATGGGTATCTCGGAAACTACTGGAGATACAGAGTCGGTTAAATGGGAAAAGAATTGCAGTTTTGTGGGGTCATAAATATGCGCCTTTCAGATTTTTAAAAAAGTTCATGGCTTACTAGATATTTTGAAAAAACAAATTTCGGCTATTTTAAAAATTGTCCCTAATTCCATTATAAGCTATTTTAGACAAAAAGTTTTCAGATAAAAGTTATAGATAATCACATCCTTAATGAGACTGTGTTATCCGTTTTTTCCTAAAGCCTGTCACTTTTGACATATGACACAAACATAGGTTTTTTTAAATGGAAACCATAGTTGGCCATGACTTCATAAAAAGCGCCATTTTTTAAGCTTTTTAGTGATATAAGCTATAATATCTTTTCTTCGAAAAATTACTGAGTTATAGCCAATTCTTATCATTTTTAAACAATTTCACTTCGGTAGCCATGGAAACAAGTTCAATCGCCATTGCTCTCAGAAATGTGAAGCTGTCACATCCAAACTTTAAAAATTAAAATAAATAAAAATTATAAATATGAATTTTTCAAGTGAAGAAAAGCGTGTAGATTATTGATTCAACTTTTCTTGACCATACATTTTCAAGGATACGTTGACCGGTGAATGTTAAGTTATTTAGAGAACGGTTTTCAAGACATGTTAGAAAAGTTAAATTTAGTTATAGCCAATTCTTATCTTTCTTGACTAATTTCACTTAGATTGCATGGTATTCTTATTCTGTTATGATTTATAACTTATAAAAAGTCAGAATATATTACTAAACGGTTCTTTACAATTTACATTACACAAACTAAAACTTAAAAAAAAATAATATCACTACATACACTTTAAGTTATTTCAGAAAATGTTCAAAAAATCCGCCATTGTTTTGAGTTGCATCTTTTTAAAACTGAATTACTACCTATTCTCACAGAAGGACCGGTCGACTTAATTAAACTTTTCTCGTACCGCCATTTCGTGTGTCTCTCTTAATTCATAAGTTCTTTTGTAAACCTTATTGTTAACTATACCGCATAAAAAATTCTAAAATGGATAGCTCAGGTGATCGAGGAGGCCCATGCAATTAGTCCACTTCTTCCTATCCCTGCATTTGTATAATTATGATATAAATAATTTTTAATATTTCTTTCATTATGAGGGGTGGGGGGTGGTGTGTCATAATGAAAGTAATGTTGGAACCACTCTATTGATGCGCGAGTATCTACACGATTTCTTCATTTTAAAAATTCATATTTACAATTTTTGTTTATTTTAATTTACAAAGTTTGGATGTGGCAGCTTCACATTTCTGAGAGCAATGGCGATTGAACTTGTTTCCATGGCTACCTAAGTGAAATTGTTTAAAATGATAAGAATTGGCTATAACTCAGTAATTTTTCGAAGAAAATATATTATAGCTTATATCACTAAAAAGCTTAAAAAATGGCGCTTTTTATGAAGTCATGGCCAACTATGGTTTCCATTTAAAAAAACCTATGTTTGTGTCGTATGTCAAAAGTGACAGGCTTTAGAAAAAAACGGCGGACAGTTTCATTAAGGATGTGATTATCTATAACTTTTATCTGAAAGTTTTTTGTCTAAAATAGCTTATAATGGAATTAGGGACAATTTTTAAAATAGCCTAAATTTGTTTTTTTCAAAATATCTAGTAAGCCATGAACTTTTTTAAAAATCTGAAAGGCGCATATTTATGACCCCACAAAACTGCAATTCTTTCCCCATTTAACCGACTCCCTATCTCCAGTAGTTTCCGAGATACCCATAGAGAACATCGTAGGAAACTCACCCTGTATATATATATATAACTATTAGTGGGCCCCAGCCTTCTCGGGCCCCCTTTCTATTTCATTATTTATTCTTAATAATATTTGCTTTTGCATTGCATTATGGCATTTGCATTGCATTGGTTTACCTTGCATTAGGGTAGTTTCCTGATTTCTATACAGGGTGAGTCTTAAATAAGTGTAAATATTTTCAGGGCTAGTAAATCTCGACAAAAGAAACATATTTTCTCTTTACCCTTTTTTCAAATAAATCCAAAACAACAGAGTTATTTCACTTTTAAAATTTCCAATTTTTTGCTATAATTTTGAGAATCATTGGACTTTCTTTCTTGTAAATTTAATCTACTACCTATGTTGCCATATTACAAACAAAGTATGTTTTTAAACTAAAAATTAAAAAAAAAAAAAAAAAAAAAAATTTAAACAAAATTCCAAATTATCAAAAAAAAATTTCGCGCAAAAAAAACTCAATCGTGTTTCTTGGGTCGAAATATACTACCTTTAAAAATATTTGCACTTATTTAAGACTCACCCTGTATATAATAGGGAAAAATTGACCAAAACGTAAGGCGAAAAAAAATCGACACGGGCCCCTCCTTACATTGCCACCCGGGCCCCTTTGGCCAAGTGCGACCCTGGATCGACGTACTGTACTAAAGAAACATACGACTAAAGCTTGATTTTCATGCGTCCGTTATCCGTTGATACGATGGTCCGATATTAATTTTATTGGTTGAATTTAAAGGCTTCGATTGGTTAACCGTTTCTAACCAATCAAAATCTTTATATTCAACCAATAAAATTAATATCGGACCATCGTATCATCGGATAACGGACGCTTAAAGCTTAAAGCTCGATTTTCATGCATCCGTTGTCCGACGATACGATGATACGATATTAATTTTATTGGTTGAATTTAAAGACTTCGATTGGTTAGAAACGGTTGGTGTCATTTTATATTTTCGTTTCCATAACGATTTTGCTATTTTACTTATGTTTTTATTAAGGTTAGATTAAATTTGTCAAAAAAGTGTCAAAACGTCCGTTATCGTATGAACGGGTCCATTGACGGGCTGAAGTAAAATATTTACGGATGAAAAGTGGCGCGAAAATGTTATGACCAATCAGAGCACTGTCGGACCATCGTATCAACCACAGACCACAAACATTTAGATTGGCAACTCTCGTCATTTATCGAGAACGCGTTTTACAGCGTTCGGTAAGTTGAAGACGTACTAAATCTTCATTTTTCCCGCCAGGTGCTGGGAATTTAAAATTTGAAATTGAATTGCATTATTGCTTTTTTACCAAACGTGAAAGAACTAATACTGTTTTTTTTAGTTTTCTTTATAACTTTTATTTTACAGAAAACTAAAAAAAAGACAGTATTAATTCTTTCACGTTTAGAAAAAAAGCAATATGTATATAATATTTCTAATAAGATACGGAACAATAATACAAAAACCAATATGAAACACAAAAATTTTATTAACAATCATCAAATAATACTATAATATTATCCATTCAACATTTGAATAAAAAATAGTTCGTTATATAGATTAGTACCTTACGTTATAGACATACACATTATACAGACATTTTACATTATAATATACACAAACAAAAGCAATAAAAAATTAAACTTTATAAATGGACTGGTTTAATTTTATTTAATGCTTTATGTTTTACTTTATTTTCTCAAAATACTTCAAATGCAAGTTTTTTTAGAGGATCTGTTAACTCCTGGACTTGCATAACCCTAAAAAAATACTACATATACGAATTTTTAAACGGGTCAAAAACATAAGAACACTTACTTCTTTATCCATTGACATAGTAAGAAAAATCGACGATCTACTAGAAGATTTACAGCCCAACACACAGCAATATAACACCATTTTTAAAAAGTTAACACAATATCACTTCGTACCAATTACAAAAATTTAGATCGAACCACGAACAAGTCTAAAGACGACGGGGATAGACTGGAGAATTTTAAAATTCAGCCGGTCCCCCCTCTTTTGAGCAAGTACCAATCATAAAACAGAAAAATTCTTATTGGCTGTCGCTTTCTCCCGCCAGGCGACACTAGCGCACAATGTCTTGAAGTCGTACTAATTTCGTGGTTTGACGTTTCGCGGAGAGTGCGCAGGGCCTGGTATCAACGTATAACGGATGCATGAAAATCAAGCTTAAGAATCCGTGTGTTTGCTTTAGCGTGATCGTAACGGAAATTACGGAGATAGCAGCATTTCAGTGGCTATTTCAGATAGCGATGGGAACTATCGAATGAATTAGACTATCGAATGGTTAATGAATGAATGATTTCAACTATCGAATGGTTTTATTCGAATAAAATCATTCATTCATTTGTAAACTAAAGCATATGTGACAACCTCGCCGTGCGACTAAATGGTTATCGTTGAGCCACGACTATCGAATGCTTTTGATAAATGAAATTTAGTATTCGTTTGATTTTTGTATCCGTTAGTGCATTATTAGTTCTTCCAAATTTTTATAACTTCGCCGTATAAATACTGTCCTATTTTTGCGTTTACTAAAATAGTTAAAATACTAAAATAGTAGTTATTTTTTAATTTTATTTATTGACGATTATGTGCATGTGCAGGTGGTCAAAATTTTTCCGAAAATTTGTGTGGTTTTCCGTAGTCCGATCTTTCAATTATTTAATTTTATATGGTATATGGTCTATTTTTTAATGTGAAATTTTGAGAAGTAGCAAATTTAAGAGAGATGAGATGAACTTACAATTAATTTTAAAAATACACATTTGTATTGTAGATGTTTTAATAATATGAATTAGTTGAACTTAATAATCATATTTAAGTAATGTGGTTGCATAATCATATTTAAGTAAATGGTTATCGAACTGAAACTATGGGGTGAGAAAATTAAAATAAAAGTTTTACACGTGCCAATTTAAAAAAAAAGTTAACGATGTTTGTATTTTGTTTATGCTAATTCTCTTACATGTAGTTTTTTGCGAAGAAAAAATATTTCATTTATTTTTTAAAGTAAATGCCAGTAAAAGTAAATATAATTTTTAAATAGTAATATAAAGCACCTAATATAAATAATTTTGATTTCTAATTTTTTATTTATATTTTCCTTCCATTACACCGCTTGCTTAGAAAATTAATAAATGTTTATATTTCATGATTTTAAAATTTGTTGTTAATATAACAAATTAGTTCTGTAATTATTATTATTTAATAAACCAACGTTGCCAAAAAAAAAAAATTAGAGACTATATTATTTTTAAATAGGATCTAATATAAATAATTTGACATCTAATTTGTTGTTTATATTTTGCTACTACTTAAAAAAATATTTATATTAAATGATTTTAAATTTTGTTGTTAATAGGTATAACAAATTATTACTGTTATTATTATTTATTAAACCAGTCTTTGCTTAAAAACATTAAAAATAATTTTCCTACATCCAAAATAACAAGTATTATTGCAGTGTAACAACAGAATATTAATAAAAAATGCAGAATATATAGACATACTATCCCTAACTAACTAAAGCCAAACAATAATATTCTTTGCTAATATCAACTAATACAAAAATATGGCAACAGCGCCCTTCATAATGTATTTTCTGTGTAAATACTAGCACCTCAATAAAAAAAATAATGTGTCCTTATCTATATATGACTCCGCAAAAAATCAAAGATGCCGGCTTCTTTCATACCATTGCCACCGACCGCTTTCTCGGAAAAAAACCTACGTCGCCGGCCGACAACTAAAATTCAGTTAATATTTTATTATAATCGATCCTGACGAATAAATGAATTTCATAAATGAATGAATTTTATAAATGAATGAATTTTATAAATGAATGGTTTTTGCTGCCGAATTACTAGAATACAATATTTCAAGGCAGATGACGGATCTATTCGATAATTTTTATTCGAATAGTTTTCAACGAATGTTTTCTTACTAACTATCGAATTATTCGAATGAATTGCAACTATCGAATGTTTCGATAGTATTCATTCGATAGTTCCCACTACTAATTTCAGATCACTGGGAGTTAGCAGATATTATTGAGTTAAAAAAGCAAATGTTCTTTAATGGGAAAAAATGTATTTGCTTTCCCTACTTATAGAGTATTTTTTCTCTTTCTAATGATATAAAAAACTTATTAACGTAAAAAATGGAGTTAGCAGGTTATCACGTTTCACTGACGATTGTGAAACAGTTGTTATTAAAAAAATATGTTATTTGCCCCAAGACGGAACCTCATTCATACACTAGAACCACTAATTTCGTACTAAACTATATCTAAATATATAATAATTAAAATTAAATTAATTTATAATGTATATTTGATATCAATTGAACTTTTAGTTACGTTATCGAGGGCGCCAATTTTAAATTCATTGTTGCCAACCATGGACATATTCGGCGCCGGACTGGCTAACTGAAATGTAAATTTTGCGCTGGTGATTCAGTTGATAGCTCTGCTGTAAAAAATGCCAAGTTGCTATATTTATTTATTTATTTGCTGACATTGTCATTCGTTTTGACACTTTAATTTTGTATTACTATTGTTGAGTTTTTGGTTTAAATAAATAATGTTGTGATACTTTAAATTTAAAAATGTTTAATAGCAGACCTTGCAGTCGAACTTTGTTCTTTTTAGAACCTCTTTTAATGGAAAGTGGTACAAGATAGCTTAATAGCCGTAAAAAACTCATCGCAACTTTTTTAGAATATTTTGAACGGGAAAGCGGTAGTAATATATTTTTTGTCCCTTAAGTGCTGTTACAGAAGGTGAGTTTTGTTGATCTAATAATAATAAAATATAATAATAATTAAATTCTAATAATAATGTTTATATATTGATTTTTTTTTGTTTCCTAAAATATTTTTATTAAGAGAAAATATATAAAAGTCGGCAACGCTGTGCCGGTCAAATTTAATCACGTGACTAAAAGTTTATTTGGTATTAACTGTAAGTTTGTTTTCTAAGAAACAAAAACCTGCAACCAAAAATCAATATAGGTTTAATTATTATATAAATTTGTACTTAAAATACAAAAGTTAACTAAAAAATTAGATTTATTTATTTATCGTATGGCAAGCACATCGTTTAACAGATATTACAAAATAATACACGTAAAAATATAAACAATACAAAAAGATATAAAATATATAAATATAAAAAGAACACGGTATATCACAAACAAAATACGCGCAACAGGAGACAAATACAGTGAGATTAAATACAAACGTCAAGATTACGTATATAGTCTATTGCAGCGTCATCAGCAGTCAGGAAATCGGAGTAGTTTCCACCGTAAGCTCTTATCTCGCACTCCTCCACTATGTGGCGTACGGTTTGTCTGTCGGCTCCACAGTCGCATCTGGGTGATGGTATCTTACCCCATCTGTGAAGAGAGTCTGCACATCTTCCGTGGTTCATGCGTATTCTGTTGAGGGATGACCATGTTTTGCGAGGCAGCTGGTACCCAGGCGGTTTTTTGGTGATGCAGGGGAGGGCTTGACAGTGCTCAGGACATGTCTCTCGCCATTGTTCTTTCCAGGACTCTACTAGACTAAAGCCCATGTTATGTAATTCCTTGACTGTTTTCATTGCTGGGTGTCTGGATCGAAGCCTATCCATCTCCAAGTCAGGTATGTCACGATGTATAGGGAACTGGGGGTTGTTGTTTGCCTTCCTGTACTCCCGGAGGAGAGCATTGCTCCGACGCAGATGCGCAGGTGGAATATGACTCAGGATAGGCAGAAAATGTGTTGGGGTTGTTCTTATAGTCCCGCTGACAATTCGCATCGTGTTATTCAGCTGCACGTCGACTTTCTTCGTATGAACGCTATTCATCCAGACCGGGGCGCAGTATTCTGCTGTTGAGTAAACCAGTCCAAGAGCTGATGTATGGAGCGTGTCAGCCGAGGATTCCAAGGTAGTACCACACAACTTGTGAAGGATATTATTCCTCGTCTTTAATTTGGCTGCAGTGTTTTCCAGATGCCGCTTATAGGTGAGCGTTCTGTCCAATGTGACTCCAAGATACTTTGGATACTAATTATGTTGGAGTCGATTTCCTTCGAAACGGACGTCAAGTCGTCTGCCTGCCGATTTATTACAGAGATGGAAGCATGGCGCTTCGGTTTTTGTAGGGTTTGGTTGCAGTCTCCATTTTCGGAAATATGTACTTAAGGTCACCAAGTCAGACGACAAAGTTGCCTCCATTACCTCAAAGTTCTTATGCTGCGTCGCCAAAACCCAATTGTCTGCGTATCCAAACTTCCTGGAGGATGTGTGAGGCATATCAGCGATAATATACAAGCTGAACAGCAATGGGGCCAGGACGGAGCCCTGTGGTAAACCGTTATTTAGGATCCTTTGGGCACTTGTTTGTTCTCCCGTTACCACCCGGAATGTTCTGTCAGCGAGCATGCTATCTATAAGTCGGAGAGTTCTCAAACAAGGGATTGTTTGGCCGAGTTTGTATAGTAAGCCATGTCTCCAGACAGTGTCGTAGGCTGCAGACAAATCTATAAAAATAGCTGCTGTTTTAAATATTTTCTTTGATAGCCAGCTTCTATGTATGTTGTTAGTGCCATAACCTGATCTGTGCAGCTGCGCGCAGGGCGGAACCCGGCCTGTTCTATGGGAACTGTCTCAATTATTTTGGTGGCAATGCAGTTATACAGAAGTTATTCTAAGTGCTTATAGATTGAGCTCAGCAATGCCACTGGGCGATAGCTTTCGCTCGGCTTTCCTGGCTTCAATAGGGAGATGATTTTTGATCGTTTCATTTGTTGAGGTATTATGCTGTGTGTTATGATATCTATGAAGAATTTTGCTAACCAGCTTCTTGCATATTTTCCACAGTGCAGTAGAAACTCTTGGTGGATTCCGTCATATCCAGGTGCCTTTCCCGGTTTTTACGTCCTTGAGAGTAATGGTTATTTGGTCAAACGAGAATGGCCGGGAAAATTCCGTTTGGTCATCACAAGTAGATTTTAGCGCTGTGAGCTCGCGCCTAATCTGAGCTGTGTGAGTTCTATCTCTCGGAGCTTTCGAGGTTGACACTATATGGGAGGCTATCTTGTTTGGAGGTATTGGTGTGTCTTTGTGGGCGCTCTTGTTGCCGTCACTTAGTTTTCTTAAAAGAGACCATACTTTTCTACTAGAAGTCTTGAAGTCCAATGCCTGAACGGTTTCCACCCATCGCCCTCGACGGGCCGCGTCAAGACTGTGTAGCAACTCGTCGGCAATTTCCTGGTCGTTGCTAGCGAGAAATGCCTGGTATTGGGTTTCGCATTGCTCGTCCCATCCTGGGATATATTGTTTGCGGTATCCTCTTGGTATAGCCTTCTTTGCGGAGCTTACGACCGCAGCTACAAATCTCGTGTATGAATCTGCTCTAGGAGGGATCCACCTCAGGCACTTATCCAAACTATTAGAGAACATTTCCCAGTTTGCTCTCTGAAAATTCCACCGTGGTCGAGGGAAAGATATTACCAAGGGGATAGTTATTCCAATCTCTATTAAAGCAGGTCGGTGTTGGCTATGTGGAAAGTCTGGTAGGATCTTACGAAAGACGTTCACCTGACTAGATCGTAGCCACATATCTTACCCCTCTTCGTAAGCTGCTCCTCATTCTCCGTATGTGTCTCCTGAATGGCAACGACGTCGATGTCGTTTTCGGTCAGGATCTTCTGCAGGACGTCACATTTGGCCCTGCTTATTCATTCCACATTTAATTGGCAAATCCTGATACAGGGTCCAAGATTCCTTGTCAACTGGCCGTGAGAACGGCCATTTCGTGTCGTCTGTGCCATCGAGTAGTGATGTGCCTTTGATAGCCAGGAGATCGTTCTGATTGTCTGGCTGCCACTTAGTGCTAATTCAATTAGTTCACGTTTTACAACGCTATGCAGGATGCACCACGGGGAGGCGAACTAGCTTTACCTCCTAAAAAAAAAATTAAAGTAAATCTAAAAAAAATTAGAGTAAATAATTTAATTAAGTGAAATATTATAAAGGGTGAGTCTTAAATAAGTGCAAATATTTTAGGGGTAGTATATTTCGACGTCAGAAACACGATTATGAGATTCTCTTTGCGGAAAAAAATTGAAAATTTTAATGTTTTTGAAAAATATTTTGGAAATTCTTTTAGTTTCTAGTTAAAAAAATGATTTTTTGCTAAAATTTTGAGAACCACTGGATCATTTCCGGATTTTCTTTCTTGTAAATTTAATCTACTCCCTATGTTGCCATATCATCTACAAATTATGTTTTTTAACTACAAAAATTTCCAAATTTGCAAAAAAAAAATTGCGAAAAAATTCATAATCGTGTTTCTGGGGTCGAAACAGACGCACCCTGTAGTGTTTACAGCATTTAATTAAAGTGCTTAATATAATACCCAGAAATAAAATTATACAAGCCTGTCTAAATTTTCCACTAGCAGCTGCTGCTGAGGACTCCAATGTTAAGCAGGGTTGCACAGGGAATTCCAGGAAGAGTATCAGCAAGGCCACAAAAAATGAGCAGAAATAAATTACCAAAAAAAAACCCTGTGGCAATATGGCAATATGTGTATGCCAAAAATCTGGCAGTAGAAATAAAAAATGGGGGGTTATAGAGCTATCATAAAAAAAGTTTATACTTAACCAGTTAAACTTGACCATTAATAATTGATATATTACCTCAGACGATAACTATCTTGGCGTTATGAAACTTGCGAAATAAATTCATTGTGATGTTTTTTCCATAGCAACTGTTAAAATTGCCTTATATCTCTCAAAAATAGTAGATAAAATAGTACTTTAACCGCAAGGGTAGATTAAATGATACTTTAACAGCGAGGATAAGTTAAAAACTTTATTTCTTCTCGTACGTTTTTTAATTGCTTCCATTTCTGAAAAATTTAGTATTACTTTTCATAAGTTATTCGGGATTTAAATGGAAGTAGTTTGGATATGGCGTTTGTCGCCTCAGCCTGAATATCTGTTGGTAATTTACTTATTTCGTTTTGAGCCATTTCTAGCTCCAATTCAATCAGCAATCTGCAGGAAAGAGAATTAAAAAATATTGACTCAAAACGGACAACTAAAGAGACAGCTTTATTTATTTGTCAAATTACATAGAAACCAACGCCAACCCAGCACAATATTTTTTCTACTCGTAATAAATTCCTTGAAATAATAATTTCTGAATATTTTTTAAAACATAACTCGCTATGGAAAAAAATATTGTTTTATACACGACGATAAAATTGCATTATCGTGTAAAATACCATTTTATCGTCTTGTATAAAAAATAACTATTAATTATTTTGTTTTAACTGATTGATATTTTTTAATTGGTATGCCGAAGAAATTCCATCTGAATTTTTGATTAATTCGATAATAAAACTCTCCGTCTCACATATGCATTGAACGAAATATTTTTTATATTAATTTCATGAAAATATTCTATTTTATTTAAATCCAATTTATCGTTGATGCATTTTATTAAATGAATTTTATTTAATAAAATACATATATCTAATAATATTTTATACCTCTTAATTAACATATCCTGTAATAATTTTACTCAGTAAATTACAAATAGTCGTAGTAAATAATCCAAATATGTATATAAATATATTAGATTGTGTGGTCATAATTAAACAGTGAGCATATAATTGTTATTAATTTAATATATCAATAGGTTAATTAAGTACTCTGGAATTATAATATGGTGTGCAATATAAATCTTTACTCATATATCATATATCAGCGGATATTGTAATTATTTATTGCTATTATTATTAACTGGTTTAAAGTTATAATTAAACATAAATAAAAGTACCGTCCGTTGCTCAGTGTTATAGGAAAGTCGAGTTTGTGAATAATACAAACAACTTTGTGTCCATTTTTTCCAAGTAGATTTTTTTGCTGCCGCCCTCTGAAATTTTAGTTTTTATTCTGAAAAAAATTATCCAACGTAAACAAGCTCTTAATTTTTAATTTAAACCGTGCCGGAATTATGATACTTTTCCCATTTAAATAACAGGATTTTCTGACCTTTTGCATTTCATTTTTTATCTCCAAAGCAAATGAACCTACAGCTTCGACAAAGACATATTCTAATACAAAATTTTACGCTCTACGAAAAAGGGTCTCTTTTGTTTTTTCCATAAAAATATTCCTTTAAAAGTTATTCGCGGTCAAAGTTATGCACATAGTTTATAATGAAATTTTTCTATCATTCGCTGCAAATTCTAATTGCACCTTTTGATTTTGACTAAAAAAGGATCTAGAACCATACTTTTTTCAATAAAACAATATTTCTTTACCAACTTTAATATGGAAACTAATATTGCGCCATCTATGATCAATTGATCAAAACTATAATTTAAGGTTATTGTTTCATTGCCTTTCAGTGTTCGGAAGTATGTGTGTCAATTGAAAAGAATGAACAAATTTCAAAAAAAATCCTTTCATGATTCCGGCACGGTTTAAATTAAAACTTAAGAGCTTGTTTACGTTGGATAATTTTTTTAGGGCAAAAACTAAAATTTCAGAGGGTAGCAGCAAAAAAAAATCAACTTGGGAAATAACGGACACCCTAATGTAGACTACAAAATTATAATGATAGAAGAAGAAATTCTGGCTTTACATCAACGATTTTTATAGATGAATCTATTGGAAAAACTAAAATGTTCTTAAATAGTTGTATTTAAATATTTTAAATAGTTTTTTTTTCTTTGGTACCTACATGTGTTTTTTTGCTTCAGACGGACGACGGGAAGAGATATACTTCCCGAAACGTTAAGCATTTTTCTGTCCGTTAGGCAAATTTGTTTACACACTGGTGACAAGTTGGCTTCCGTTGAATTAACGCAACGGTGTTTACAAAAAATAACTATTTTATTTTGTAGATTTTCTTACAGAGCAAGTGGCGAAATACCCTTAGGACTTTTAGACTCGTTTGAAGATCTTGGTTACTGTCGTTTTTCACTAAGATGCAGTTGTTTTTTTTTTGAAGGTACGCAAGAGAATGTCAATGTTATTATTTATTGATATTTTTATGTTGAATTTTAGTTCATAACAACGCATGCGTGAATGGTAGAATTCTAAAAAAGGAACCGATTGGTCAAAAATTTTCTCTCATCTCGCTCTACTAAAGATGTTAGTATTTTTTCCAGATCGCCAGCACAAGGTACGACTTGGATTTTTTTATAATTTGATTTGAAAAACATTTTGTCCTTTAAATATCTATTGGCTTGGTGCATTCTCCGCCAGTGCTGCCACCATCGGAGAATACTTTAAACCGCGGACCAAATAAATATACAGATTTACATACATATGTACATACTGCCATTACTCGCTGACGAGTATTTGACACGCATCAGAAGATGGTCACGCAAGGCGTTTTCTTTCATGAATTTTTCTGTGAATGAAAACGTGATGTTATCTGTCTACCGCATTCGAGACATTCAAAAATCTCATTGCTTTGTTGCCTCTTTACTTTTTGGTTGTCGCTGTTAACTGACTTTACAATTTTTCTCCATTCCGTTCTATTGTGAGCTGCTTCTTCCCACTCATTCTGCTTGTTAATACCCTTTAAGTTTTCGTGGAAAATATCCTTGTACCTTTTGAATTGTCCACCCGGCCTCCGTAAAGCTCACCGTAAAGCAGAGATTTTGGTATGCAGTTTTCTTGCATTCTGCATACGTGACCAGCCCATCTTAAGCGGGACTTTGTGATCATGACTTCAATACTCTACACAGATTTAAGTAGCGAATACACGGAAAATTTATTGAAGTGAAACTAAAAAATATTCCTTCTTATTTTTTTTTAGTTTTTAATATTAAACAACGGTAATTTAATCAGGTTCCAATTTTTAAAATCTCATAAAATAATCAGGATAGATTCATAATACCCGATAATATTTATTAGATAATATGCATAGTTGAAATAATTATAATATATATCTATGATATTTCTCTCAAATGAATAATTTTTAAACTGAAAAATCTGTAGGCAATTTTATTGATATCCCTAATTGGAGAATTATGTTATTCGGACACCTAATATTCACAAAATTAATATTGACTGAAAGTTAATAAAGGAGATTAATAATTAATAATGTCGTTTAGTATCTATTACCCAGGTAATTACGATGTATACGTTCGTTCATAATACAAGCCAGATTGAAAATTAACCGCCACAGTATTCTATCGGGGTGATAGTTTTAGAGATAAATATGAATGAATATATCAATTTGTTGGGCGTATTAACATGACCTGTTAGGTATTACGATGAACAAACAATAATCCAAGCAATATTGTATAAGATTTATTAGAGGGGATACTTGTAAAAAAACGTTGAAAGATTTAAAAACGAATTGTGAAAGATTTTTTGAAGAATGAAATTATTTTTTCGAAATATCGGAGAAACGGTAAGAACTAGAAAAAAAAGTTCAAATAGAAGTTGTGGAGCGTCAAATTTTACATAGAAATAATCTCTATACTTTTTTTTCTCAGATCAAAATTAACCGAGATAGGCTGGCTAGAAGTTAGAGGATGATAGTAGAAATATAAAAAGAATGTATAAGCTGCTGAAAAATTCAAATATTTAACATTTTCGTTCAAATCGTATTTTAAATTTCAATCCAGGGTGCCATGGCGGTGTTAAAAACACTAAGTTTTAATCAAGGAGCCTTGGAAAATAGTTTTGATCGTCTAATGTTTTTCGTGTCTTGTCTAGGCCGGTTAAAAGATATACAAATCGTATATTTAATCATATTTCAATTTTTTCAAATGGAACAAGGGTGACTCATTAGCATATTTCAGAAAAGCATTTTTTTATGAATATATTGATACTCGGTATTTCGAGTCCAATTGTCGTTATGAACCACGTGTTACAATTTCAATTAAACCATATGAAAAAATGTCAAAAGTTGAAATATGATATGTCATTCTATTCAAAGTGTAATTTTCTATCGAATAAAGTAGAGATATACCTAAGGTGCCATTTAAAAATCAGAAGTTATAGTCATTTCCGGTGAAACAGGAAGTGACCAAAAATAATTGAATGCGTCAATCAATCCTAATTTATGTCATATACTAACATACCAAATCTTGTTTTTTAACTTGAAAAAATAAAAAAATTATGGTGGTGAGCCACTTTTGAGACGCAGCCGGTATAATAAAGACAGAAGCGAGTTAAATAAATATAGTCTTCATTTTATCCACTTCCTAAAAGCTTGCTTTAATGGAACAGATTTCTATTTTCTCTAATTTACATAATAAGATATCACTTAAAAGAAAAAAAGATTACAACAATCATGAAGCTTTTTTTTCCATGTCGCCGATTCTATTCTATCTATAGAATAGATCCTGTGTTTATTTTTAGATAATGTTTGATTAAAATTAATAATTTATTATTAATGTAATTTCGATTATTATTTTTTTTTCTATAACATGTGTTTTATTATTTTTATCGTTTTTGGACGTTTTTTTCTAAACTTTTATTTAAAAAACCTCTCCTAAATCTTAATAAAATATAAAAAAGTTAAATACGATATATTTTTAATTGAATTAAAGCTTCATTAAAATAAAAAAAATTACCCGGCTATGGTACGGAGAGTTCAGGTATACTGAGGAACGAAAGACAGTGTTGCATTTTTCGTCAGAGTCGTCAGGGAACGACCGTTACGACGGAGACAACCTATCTATCGCTCATGTCGCACTCGTTAGAGCCTAAAACAATAACAAGACATTGTCTGTCCGCATTTTCCAGCTATTTATGAATGAGATGCTCAGTCTATATTTTATTTTAAGTCTATGATAGAGACCATTTCTATGTAGAATTTGACGCTCTACAACTTTTATTTGAACTTTTTTTCTCCGAAATTTCAAAAAAATAATTTTATTTATTTCATCTCGTCTCGGGAGTGAATTTAAAAAAAAATCTTTTACAATTCGTTTTTGGATCTTTTAAACAACTTTCAATACATAACACGCGTTAACTCATGAACTACTTTAGATATTGAAACAATAAATGAGCCTTTCCCAGTTATTCCCTAATCCAAAGTCCTTTAATTTGAGTATTAGTTAATTGTTTTTAAAGATTGTTTAAAATGAGTTCTGGAAAAAAATTAGATATGTTAAAAAAGAGATGTTCATTGTTAAAGATTCGACTAAATTCATTTAGTTTATATATTGAGCAGTTAAATAATAGTTTACAAGATTTAGATCTGAAACTAGCGAGCGAGAAATTATTTTAGAACTAGAGGGTAGATTAGGAAAAGTAATTTTGCAATTTCAGGAATTTGAGGAGGTACAAAATGAGGTGGAAATGCTGTCAGAGGACTTCCAAGATGAGGTAAAGGAAAGAGATATGTATGAGAAAGATTACTATGCAGTAGTGTCAAAAGCAAAGAGAATTTTACATGATTATAATGAGCAAATACGAGGTGACAAACAAGTAGGTTCAGAATCTAACGAAAGCATATCAGGAGCTTCCAACGTAAGTGTATCGCCAACAGGTATGCATAATATAAATTCAAATCAAAATTTAAAAGAGGATGTTAAACTACCAGCTATAAACCTTTAAAAGTTTTCTGGGGATTATAAGAATTGGTTAGAGTTTAAAGATCTGTTTGATTCGCTAATAAATGAAAATAAGTCTATATCTGATATACAGAAATTTCATTACTTGAGAGCCTCATTAGAAGGAGGGGCAGCACAAATTATCAGGAGTTTAACAGTGAGTGCAGATAATTATCAAATAGCTTGGGATACTTTGTGTAGTAGATATGATAATAAGGGGTTATTAGTTCAAAATCATGTTAAGACACTTTTTTCTTTATCGAACTTAATGAATGAGTCAGCTTTAGAACTACATAAAATGATTGATACCATATTAAAAAATTTAGAGTCTTTAAAGAAACTAGATCAACCTGTAGAACAATGGGATACCTTATTAATATTTCTTTTAGCTAATAAACTAGATAAAAATACAAGTAGGGAGTGGGAAGAGAAAAAAGCAGATATTTTGAGTTCAAATTCACAACCACTTCCATCTTTTGATCAGTTTATTACTTTTTTTAAAAAAAAAGCAGATTTATTAGAAACTTTAGACTTAAGTAGAAAAAAAAACAGGTGTAGATAAATCTGAGAGACAAAATATACAGTCCTTTGCAGTCATAAATCAAGAGTGTCAAATGTGTAAAGGTGATCATAATCTAAATAGTTGTCAACAATTTTTAGGGCTATCAGTGAATGAAAGAGTCGAGAGAGTGAAAGGGTGGAAATTGTGTTTCAATTGTATGAAGTCAAATCATACAGCAGGTGAGTGTTCTTCTAGTGTTTGTAGAAAGTGTAATTTAAAACACCATACCCTTTTACATTTTGAACGTAGAGCAAACCGTGGTGGTTTTCAGACTAGTAATGTGCATGCTACGTTAAGTATGACTAGTGAAAATTATTCTTGTGATAATCAGGTTTTATTTCAAACTGCTGAAATAAATGTTTTAGATGCTAATGGCATGTGGCGGACATGCAGAGCTCTTTTGGATGGTGCAAGTCAATGTAATTTTATTACAGATTCGTGTTGTCAGAGGTTAGGTTTAGAACAGCTAGATTTACCTTACACAGTTTCTGGTGTTGGACAAGTGGTATCAAATTTGAAACATAAATGTCAAGTGTCTATTAAGTCAAAGCAAGGTCCATTTAAAACCGAGTTATCTTGTGTTGTGATTCCTAAAATTAGTGGTGAGTATCCTACGCTGAAATTTGATAGTTCTAAGTGGAATATCCCTCGGACAATTGCTCTAGCGGATCCAAACTTTAATCAGCCTGGAGAAATAGATTTGTTACATGGCGGTGGTATTTATTTAAGTCTTCTTTGTGTAAGACAAATTTCTTTAGGCAGTCAAAAGCCAATTTTGCAAAAAAACAGATTTGGTTGGGTTGTTGGTGGTGAGTGTAAAAGTATTTACGATAATCCTTATAAGTGCTATTTGTCATTTAATTCAAATTTACAAAATCAGTTAAAATTGTTTTGGGAGATTGAAGAGGTCACTAGTAATGAGAAAGTTTTATCGATAGAAGAGAGAGAGTGCGAAGAAATCTTTGTTAAGACGACTAGTAGAGATAAGGATGGGCGATTCGTAATCCAGATTCCCTTTAAAGATTCTGTTTCAAATTTAGGAAATTCGAGAGAAATTGCTAAGAAAAGATTTCGTGCTTTGGAATTCAAGCTTTCAAAAGATTCAAGTCTTCGAGAAAAATATGTAAATTTTATGAGTGAGTATCATAGTTTGGGTCATATGGAAGAGATAAAATTAAAAACAGTTTCTGATAATTCTGTGGATTATTATTTTCCTCATCATGGTGTTTGGAATGAGAATAGTCCTACTACCAAGTTAAGAGTAGTGTTTAATGGATCCTTCATCCTTCAGATAATGGTGTTTCACTAAACGATCTTCAATATGTAGGTCCGGTTCTTCAAGATGAGTTGGTTTCAATTATTTTACGATTTAGAGAGCATAATATTGTTATTTGTGCAGACATAATCAAAATGTATAGACAAATATTAATCGATCCTAAGCAAACATCATTACAAAGGATATTGTGGAGATCTGATCCCAAAGGTGAGTTAAAAACGTTTGAATTAAAAACTGTGACTTATGGTACTACATCTGCACCTTTTCTTGCAGTGAGATATTTAAAACAGGTAGCATTAGATTCAGCAACTACATATCCAAAGGCTCAAGTAATATCAACTGATTTTTACATTGATGATGTGATTACTGGTGCTAATTCTGTAGAAGAGGCAGTTAGGTTGTGTAGAGATATTATATCGATATTAGCGTCTGCATGCTTTGAACTTCAGAAGTGGGCATCTAACAGTAGTGAGGTCTTAAATGAAATAAAAGTAAATTCTAGTAATCCTGAATTAATTTTTGGGAAAGATGAGGGTGTTAAGATGTTAGGTTTGCACTGGTCTTGTGAGGGTGATTTCTTAAGATATTCAATTCAGTTGCTATCTAGAGAAAATATAAGGAATATTACCAAAAGAACAATTCTATCTATGATAGCGCAGATCTTTGATCCCTTAGGTTTGGTGGGACCATGCATTATTGTGGCGAAAATAATATTACAAAGGTTATGGTTAGCAAAGGTATCTTGGGATGACGAGTTACCATCAAATATTTTTATATTAAAAACAACTTACCATGTTTAAATAATTTGAGAGTTCCTAGGCATGTCGTTATCTGTAACGCGGTTTCTGTAGAGTTGCACGGGTTTGCTGATGCTTGGCTAGAAGCATATGGAGCTTGTATATATCTCAAGAGTAGAAATGATATGGGTGAGACATGTGTCAGGTTACTATGTGCCAAATCTAAAGTGTCTCCTTTGAAATCCCTAACTGTGCCTAGATTGGAGTTGAGTGGTGCCCTTATTTTAGCTAAGTTAGTTGAGAAAGTTAAAAGCTCAATGAGGTTTAAATTTGATAGAGTGTTTCTTTGGAGTGATTCCACAGTGTGTTTAAGTTGGATCCAAACTCCCCCAAATATACTTCAAATGTTTGTGAGTAATAGAGTCATTCAGATTCAGAGTTTAACTAATCCAGAAGATTGGTATCATATTTCTACCAAGGAAAATCCTGCTGATATATTATCACGAGGAATAAACCCTAATTTACTCGGTTCATGTGATTTGTGGTGGAAAGGTCCCTCATGGCTTTTTAAATCAAAATGTGATTGGCCTAAATCTCTTTTGGCCTAATAATAAAACCCTGGCCTAATCTCATTTTGAGAGTTTTAGCAATGGCTTATTTAACTTATGAAGATTTAAGTACTATTTTAGTGCAAATTGAGGCAATTTTAAATTCCCGTCCGATAACCCCTCTATCTTCTGAACCCTCTGACCTATCCTGTCTGACCCCGGCTCATTTTTTGATTGGGAGAACTTTAACTGCTTTACCAGATCCAGATGTGAGAAGTATTAAAGAGTCAAGGCTGAATTACTACCAGCGATTGCAACAATTGCAGCAACATTTTTGGGTTAGATGGTCCAGGGAATATATATCAGAGTTACAGTGTCGACAAAAGTGGAAAACAAATCTTAATAATCTTCAACCAGGTGCATTGGTGGTTATTAAAGAGGATAACGTCCCACCATTACAATGGCGATTGGGCCGTGTTCAGGAGATCTATCCTGGTCCAGATGGAGTTGTCCGAGTTGCATCAGTTAGAACAAGTCATGGTGTTGTGAGGCGATCAGTGGCAAAGATTTGTCCATTACCGTTGTGATAGCTATAAAGAAGTGACTTTTGTAGATTTACATTATATTTATATTGTTAATGTCAAGATTGTTTGGTTGTATTTGAATTTCTTAATGAGTTAAAATTTCTTAATATGAGTTTCTTATTGAAAGGTTAACCCTTTCAAGGTGGGGAGTATGTAGAAGCAGCTTAAGAAGTATTTGAAAAGGTTACGGTTGGTAACATTGAGAGAAGAGACATAACCCTAAAAAAGACTGACAGATGGCCAACAAAAATATGTAACGGGATTTTTAATAAAAGTTGTATGAATAGATGATAAATAAATGTGTTAGAAGATCGAGAAGTTGTGTGTTAAATAAAAAAAACCTCCAGAGAAAATAAACATTAGCAGTATCTATTATTATATATTGTATCTAATACAATAATGTTAATCAACAATAATGTTATGAACAACGCAAGGTTTATCCGGTCTACCATATCTTATCTGAGCCATACGTTCTTTAAATCTAATTAAGATTGATCTTCTAGTTTGCCCAACATTTTTCTGATTACAATCTTTACATGAAAATTCATAAATACCCCACCTTTCTTTTTTTAATAAACTTAGTTGTTATACCTACGAGTTTTAGGTTCTTAACTCAAGAGCAAACAAGTTAAATTGTGCAAGTAGCGAAATGTTTTACGACCAAGCTCGGCAGCGAGGTCTTCGCTACACAAAGCAGACGAATTTAGCCAGATGATTGGACGGCCAAAGGCCTCGTGTAATTAGTTTACTCACTGATCCAAAATGAAGTTAACCCTTTGCGGTTTTTGACTCCGGCTAGATGTAAAATTAAACAGTGCTCCAGACCCCCGGAAGCGTTTATTGAAGGGCAAATGATTTTTTAAACAGCCACCGAATTATTAATGAATGCTTATAATCGGTTCCAGTTGATTAGCGCCGTTAACATTCGATTTAATTTAATTTGTAAAAGGGGTTTTGCGAGGTGGTTATACCAGGGTGTTCTTTAATTGCCTGCTAATATTTAAGGGCGTGATTCCTGGACCTATTCTAAGAGAAAAACTTCGTATGAATGTATGTCCTAAACATCTTAATTTAATCACCGGTTTTCCTAGTGAGGCATAATTGAGGCTATTTTGGCAATAACGAAATTTTTTAAAGGTATGTAATTATAATTTTTTATTCATTTAATCACTAGTTGATTAAAAAAGTATACCATTAATATTGAAAATTATATGTTATCCTCTCATAGTATATGTCTATTTAATTTTTTGATTATGTAACGAGCACTTTGTTTACTCAATTGTTTCGTCGAACTACTTGAGTTCATTTTTGCTTTTGATCGAATCGGTAAGAAACTATGAAGCTATAAAATGTTGTTTCGGGAGAGTCAAATATCGGGGAAAGTTTTATCGGGGAATAACTGTTTATATATTATCTATAATTAATTTATTTTTGTTTCCTAAAATATATTGACTAAAACCGAGACTAAAACAAAACTGGTAAAACAAAATTTTGGTATGAACTGTATATTATGTGCTGTATCTGCCCTTTCTGGTTATACAAAACGACAAACAAAAAGAATAAAGAAAAACAATTTTAAGACATTTAAATATACGTACTTCGAATATGAATATGTACAGGATGGACCATTTTGGTTGTTTCTATAGGCTATCTAGGAAACCGTGAGAAATATTCAAATTTTGATACTGCAGTCTCGGGTTCTTTTTTTGAAAAAAATACAATGGCGCAAACGGATCGTGGCTATCTTGATCGATTTCGAAGCTACAGGGGGATTCTCAAATTTTGTACTTTTAGAAGATGTTCGATAGTTTGTTTATTTCAGCAACCACGGAAAAATGAATTATACATTCTAAAGGCACTTTTCTGTGTAGAATGCAGTGGCGTAGTCAGACTTTTTTCGAAAAAAATATTTTTTGAGATATTAACTATACTTTTGTTTTTTTAAATAGAACCCCCTGTGTATTTTTAATTTTTCTTGTTCAGCTTGGCATGGGCTTCTCGAAAATATATAACACTCTGTATTTATTTTCACTATTAACCTCAACATTTCAATTTCTTCTTAAAATATTCACTTAGCAGATAGTAGGCCACGCCGAGTAACAAAGTAAACGGTTGTCATGGTGATCAGAACATGGCTTTGATGGATGCGGGAGATTTCATTTCAACAGATTGAAGTGTGTGCATTTTAAATAATACAAATTAGTAAATTTGAAAATTTTGAGAAATATAATATGTTAGAATGTTATATTGAGTCTAACAAACATAAGCAAATGGCAGCTGATTTATATTTTGAGCGGTATCCAGAGCACGAGCAACCAAACCCAGCCATTTTTAAAAGGTTAGAAGATAGTGTAATCAATTTTGGATCTTTCCAAAAACCGCGTCCGAAAAATTATCAGAAAGAAGATGAATGAATATATTAATGTCCTCGGAGCCGTAACACTAGATCCAACAACATCAAGTAGAGCTACTGAAATGCTGTTAGCGGCGGCGGCGTGGGGAGACGATACCAACTCTGCTCTGGCTAGATAATAATGGGCAGCAGTCTGAATATTTAATGTAGTCTTTGTATTTTTATTTTTTTTTATATTAACTGAGAAGCCCGATTGAAGTAAACTCTTGAGTTTATATTAAAATATGTTCTTTTGTTTTTGTCACACTTATTTTTTATTTGCTTCGTATTGTTCTATTTTATTTAATTGCTAATTCATGAACGGGATAGGTTCCGAGGACATTAATATATTGATTTTCTTCATCTTCTTTCTGATAATTTTTTGGACGCGGTTTTTGAAAAGATCCAAAAATTGATTAAACTATCTTCTAACCTTTTAAAAATGGCTGAGTTTGGTTGCTCGCGCTCTGGATACCGCTCAAAATATAGATCAGCTGCCATTTGCTTATGTTTGTTAGACTCAATATAACATTCTTAAATATGAATCATATATCAAAGGCATGTTTCGATCACCATGACAATCGTTTACTTTGTTAATCGGCGTGGCCTACTATCTGCTAAGTGGATATTTTAAGAAAATTGAAATGTTGAGGTTAATAGTGAAAATAAATATAGAGTGTTATATATTTTCGAGAAGCCCATGCCAAGCTGAATAAGAAAGTTTAAAAATATACAGGGGGTTCTATTTAAAAAAAAATAAGTATAATTAATATCTCAAAAAATATTTTTTTCGAAAAAAGTCTGACTACGCCACTGCATTCTACACAGAAAAGTGCCTTTAGAATATATAATTCATTTTTCCGTGGTTGCTGAAATAAACAAACTATCGAACATCTTCAAAAAGTACAAAATTTGAGAATCCCCCTGTAGCTTCGAAATCGATCAAGATAGCCACCATAGATAAAAGACTTATACTATTAAATAGATAGGCAACTTATAATACATTTCAATTTTATTATACAAGGGCGCCTCTGGTAGACGGAGGAAGAAATACTTATGGAAGAGAGGGGTGCGGGGAAGGGGGGGTGTTTTAGTTAATATTTAAAATAAATTTAGACATACATGTAAGAACACTTTGTGTGCTTTTAATTAGGTCGAACATATTATAAACGATAAATCAACTGAATTAAAAGCATACAAAGTGTTCTTATATGTCGGATATTAATTAAAAAATATATTAAAAAGACTAGAAATAGTATATATTAAGTTGTTACAGTTATAATTTAATCTTTGGCGGTTTTCAGCAAATAGCAGGCAGTTTTACATAATTTTCCTCCCTTTGAAGTGAATTGGAAACGGCTATATAATTTTGGTGTAGGCAAGATTCCCAGTTTGTTTCCGTTTGGGACCTGAAATAATAAAAACAAATTAAATTAGATGTAATCATTTGCTGATCATGCTAATATAAAACGCGCGTCCATAATTCCTTACATGCACCGTAAAAAAAAATAACTGCTCTGCAAGTAGCATTTATTAGCAGTACTAATTTAAAAAATCTATAACTGTAAGTAGATATGTTTAATATACTTATCATTGTATCGTTCGGAAACCAGGTGTACAACAATTAAACTCCATGATAAAAAATAATTAAGAATTATTACAAAACACAAATTGTCCCTCCATTTTTAAAAAACATTGTCTAAAACAGAATACTGGCAAAAAATCTGAAGGAATTTAATTTTACAATAATTCGACAAATCAAAACGAAATCAAACCGTAAAATCACAACAAAAGCGTCTCTGAGTGACAGTTAAAAATCAAATTTTATTATTGTCAGATATTGACATTTGCATTGTTAATATTGACAGTTTTAATATTTTGCGCCTCTGCATCTTGGAGGAAAAACTATTTTTAATGAACTGTCATTTCCATTTAAGTTTCCCAGCCATGATAGCCACGATCCGTTTGCGCCATTGTATTTTTTTCAAAAAAAGAACCCGAGACTGCAGTATCTGATAATTTGAATATTTCTCACGGTTTCCTAGATAGCCTATAGAAACAACCAAAATGGTCCACCCTGTACATCAAACTGTTTAGCACAAATACATCCACTAAAAATTTGACAGGGTGAGAGACAGGGTAGCCGTCAAATTAGTTCAACTTTAAGCTTCATTCAGAACCTCGCAATTAGTGGAATAAATTAGTGGTTTCAATTAGCGTACAAGTTTGATCACCTATTTTTAATGTAAGCATTCAGAACGTCATAATTAGTGGTAGTAATTTTCAATTAGTCGAAAAAGTTAACAAACTTTTGACTTTTCGACTAATTATACTTCAAAATTTGCGAGGAATATCATTTTGGCCTTCGATTATCACCCGTCCAGAAAAATTTTGATTCGAAATCAAAAGTTTATTGTTTTATAAGATAAATATTATGCTTTCTCTATGGATACAATAGACTACCGCAAGCTGTTGCTAGGATACGTTATTCATTTTAATTGTGTTTTATTAGACATTGAATGATCGTAAACTAAAAGGTATAAAGTTTAATTGAAACGACTAATTTATTCCACTAATTGCGAGGTTCTGAATGAAGCTTTACACTAAGGTATCACAGAATCCTGAACACCTAATATTCAACGACAAATACATCTCAGGCTCATTGGTGTTTTATTTTAAATAATTTGTCATGTTTATTATTGTATATAAAATACTCTTATCCAAAATACTCTCTCTAATTCTTACTTAACGTATAAAAATATAATTTTTCGTACTTGAAACTTCTTTCTACTGTCGTACTCGTACTAAATGAAACTTTTTATATGTAACAATTTTTGCTAATTTTTGTCAAATATTAAAATTAGCCATTTATTTATTGTGCAGTAGAATCATAACTGAACCATTATTTTTTAAAAACGCATAAAATTATAGCAATATATTATGAAATAAGTGTATATAAAAGAGTTTGACGGAAGAGACATCTGTTCAAGTAGACTGGCAGCGTCGGTATTGATTTCCTGCAGAAGCGTATTATTGATTTAATCCCCTGTTTATATATTAACTAGTTATTCAGCGTGAGTTAGTTCTGGTAGTTCACTGATAGATGGCTACGAGAATTACATCGCGGGTCTTTCATAAATTTGAATTTCTAATTAAGTGCGACAATGGCAAGAACGGTAAACTTATTAATTGGTTAATAATTCTTATTAGTTTACTGTTCTTGCGTTGTTCCACTTAATTAGAAATTCAAATTTTTGAAAGACCTGCGATGCAATTCTCGTAGCCATCTATCAGTGAACTCCCAGAACTAACGCTGAATAACTAGTTAATATATAAACAAGGGTATTATTGATTTAAACGTGATAACAAAGCAGGGATCTACTACATCCTATATCAATATATAAGATTAATTTCCAGAAATCTACTACAACCCATATGAATATATAAGATTCATTTCCAGAAATCTGTAATAACGCAAGTTAGTTGTCAAAAAAAATTATATTTTTGGTAATGTGACTACTCAAGTATAGAGGGGGCAAGATTTCAGAAAATTGAAATATAATATGTTTTTAACTGACAAGAAAGTATGTGTAGGCATTTATATACATATGACCAATTTTTACTGAAAATTTTGTTGCAAAATCAATGCCCATATTTTATAATTAATTATCCTAAAAATCATATAATTTTTTACTTTTTCTATTTTCTTACTTAGTTAAATTATTAATTTTTCGCGTATGTTATTTTTATCCCGTTCATTATCATCTTTTGTAGTTTAAATCATAAAATAATTCACTAGAAAGAAGTGTCAACTCTGTGTTAAATCGTGGAAATACGATACGCCACCGAAAGCCTCCGTTGTCGTCTGGAGAACTAATTTTCCAATTGACAGGTTGGCATGATGGCTTCATTTTTATTTCCGTTTCCGGTTATTCAATGGCGGGCCCTCTTTCAGTTTAAATGTATTGTGTATCATAAATTAAACAAAATAAAAATTTATTCAAACATATCTATTTGAAATATGAGATAACGTGCCTAAATAAATATAAAAAATGAAGAATTGAATGATTTCTATATCAACTACTTAATTATATGCAGTTTTAACGTAAATTAGTAAGCTGTAAGCATGACTTACAGCAATTTGTAAATAAATACACGTATCCACAGCTTTCAGAAACAGAAAACGAGGACAGGAACATGAAAACGGGAGCCTTATACAAAAACCTGAAAACAGAAAAACAATTTGTTTATACTAAAATTAACAATGTAAAAATATCAATAGGTATAAAATATAAATGTACTATTTAAAAAAAGCGTCCATTATTCCCAAAGAGACCTGGTTTATAAATCCAAAAGAAGCAAAAAGAGACTTTTGGTAGGTTAACAATCAGATTGTATCAGTCAGATTTATTGTATTATTGCAGATTATTGACAATAAATCGAGCATACTGGAGAAAACTAATATTGGGTAGAGTTAAAAAATGATCTTACCTTGCTGTAAATTGTTTCCATTCTCAAAAAAATCGCCGATCATAAACATATAACGAAATTTTCTTGTATCTAAAAAATATAGAAATAGTGTTTAATTACTACCACACAATATACTAACGAAAAAGAAGCCCAAGTTCCTTGTAATAAATCGGTTCCATTTTCGTAATGCCATCTCTCGACATAGCTGACATTTATAGGTTAGCCATACATACATACATACAGCCGTTACTCGCTGACGAGTATTCGACACACATAAAGAAAATGGTCACGCAAGGCGTTTTCTTTCATGAGCTTTTCTGTGACTGAAAAGCCCGATACGTGATGTTATCTGCCTACCGCACTCCGGACATTCAAAAATCTCATTGCTTTGTTGCCTCTCTACTTTTTGGTTGCCGCTGTTAACTGAGTTTACAACCCTTCTCCATTGAGTTCTATTGTGAGCTGCTTTTTCCCACTCATTCTGCATGTTAATTCCCTTTAAATTTTCGTGGAAAATGTCCTAATAAAAATGTCCTAAATAGGTTAGCCAAAAGGGTGCGGGGCCGGAGGGAATTGTAAAATACACTTTTTTATTTTAATTATTTTTATTCGCTATTTGCAATTTTATTTTTAAAACATATTATGTGAAACAATCACATAATATGTCTTAAAAATAAAATTACAAACGGAAACAAAAGGAATTAAATAATCTGAAAATCTACAAAGTTTATTGATAAAAAAGTTAGACTATGCAAAGTGATATATTAAGCACAACCTCTTTGGTATAACATTGTTAAACAAACATTAACAAATCATAACATATCAGATCATAGAACTAAAAAAAGTACTATTACATAAAAACAGGTGATACAATACTTCAAAATTAATTTTAACATAATATCAAAACCGAAAAATCAAACTGCAAACACAACCACACTTATCACAACAGAAATTAACACACACTTCCGCGGCAAATGTCCAAGAAAGACTGATCATTCTGATTGGTCCTGGTCCGGTCGTAGCTCACGTCGTATTGTCGGTAAGCAAAATCCCTGTACAAAAATTTTGACGATCAGCGCCATCACCCGTCATAATTGGGAAACTTTTGCTGAAACCATTTTTAATATTTCACTTACATGGCCCTGATTACTACCTATTTTTAATATACATGGGACATACCTAGTACTGCAGAAACGCCTTTTTCTCCAGGATTTTTCATGTAATATATATTTTATATGCTTTATTACCTTTATATTTATAAATTTCAGCCGAAATATCAAGTTGAATTTGCAAAACAAAACTAAACGGAGAGAATTAAAATGGCGTCAAAATTTGTTCGATTTGTTCTAGAACAAATCTGTCAATTCTAAACTGTGAAGTTAGACAATAGTTAGACAGAAACATTGCTGTCCTTGTCTAGGCGGCCATACTTGTCGTCACGAGATGACAGGAATGATACTAATGACTGACTGTTTCCCAATTTCCCTATTTCACTGTCACCCCCCTGGTTTTAATTCGTTTCATTAAGCCGAGAATAATATACATACATATTTTTTTTAATTTTCTGAAAAATTACGTTAAAATTATTTTAAAAACGTTTAAGAAATAATAAATTAATAGTATATTGTTTTATTTGGAGTAAAAATGACAACTTTTGTGGCGAGGCTTTACGTTCGACATACAGGGGAGCCACAAAAATTAATTTTTACTCCGAATGGAATATGCTATTTTATTTTGAAACGCTAAAAATAATTGTTTAAACATTTTCAAACGTTCCAAGTAATTTAAAAAGATTTAAAAGTAATACCTTGTATGTAATTATATATCGAGAAACTATGGTTACGCCCGTTAAATTTGACACTTTATGTCAGTTTAATAATATATATTCGTACTTTTGTGCCTAGGCGTAAAAGGCTTTACTTTTATTCCTAGGCGTTAAAAGAACTCTTTTATATTGTCAATCAAGTCGCAAAAATTAATACTTTTGTGTCTCTAGTATGACAATCTGGATATTCAGTAATATCAAGAAATCTCATTAGTTATTAAAACAAAGAGTTAAAAAAAGAAAACAAGAATTTAAAAAAAAGATAATTTTGTTATGCTGATACTAGTATGGGTTTTACAAATATAAACGGGTATACTTCGGTCTTCTGTTATTGCTCTGTTAATGCACTTCGACCGCAAAATTGAATGGTTTGTTTAGTTTTGCTAAATGCTTAAAATGCTAATTTATCCCATGCTGGTAGAGTTTATTGGTTACACTACATCAACAAATGTTATAAATTATTCAATCATTCACAAGAGAAAACATCAAAAATTATATAATGCAATGTATTACCGCGTAATAATACAATATTAATAAAATATTATATGGCGCTGCCGCAAATAAATTTCTAAGCTTTGGTTGCTGTTTGCTTTTAGAATGCAGACCAAGGTAATAATAATTTGAAAACGAAATATCAAAGGTTTTACTAAGAGATAGAGAACAACGGTATAAGGTCGAGTCGGCCGCTGCTGGCACGTATACGTAGACGTAAAGAATCTTTTACGTGTACAAAAAATAAAAAACATAAGAAATGCGCATGGGTACGTAAACGTTTACGTGTTTGTAGGCCGACTCGGCCGTATGCCGTTGTTCTCTAATAGCATCTTAAAATACCGCGTGCGTCTCAAAATTAACTCAACCCTATAACGATTTTATTTTTTCAGATAAAAAAAATAGATTTGGTAGGTTGGTATATGACATATGTTAGGACTGATTGACGTATTTCATTATTTTCGGTCACTTCCTGTTTTACCGAAAACGACTACAACTTTTTATTTTTAGATGGAAACCTCGGCATTTTTTTACTTTATTCGATAGAAAATGGCACTCTGAATAGAATAACATATATGTGGACTTTTGACGTTCTCACTTAAAAAAATCGTATTTGAAATTGCAGTCTAGCATGCCATGGCTGTGTTGAAAACACTAATTTTTAATCAAGGAGCCTTGGAAAAATAGATTTGATCGTCTAATGTTTTTCATGTCTTGTCCTGGCCTTTCGTGTCTTGTTTCACTGGAAATGACTACAACTTTTGATTTTTAAATGGCTCCCTCGGTATTTTTTTATTTTATTCGATAGAAAATTACATTCTGAATAGAACGACATGACATATAACCTATGGCACCTATGACATATAACTTTTTACATTCTCGCTTAATAAAAAATCGTATTTTAAAATTCCATATAGAGTGCCATGGCTATGTTAAAAACACTAATTCTTAATCAAGGAGCCTTGGAAAAATATATTTGATCGTCTAATGTTTTTAGTGTCTTTTCCTGCCTGTTAAAAGATGGGTAAATCGCATTTTTAATCATATCTCAACTTTTTCAAATGGAACGAGAGTGTCTCATTAGCATATTTGGAAAAAGCATTTTTTTACGAATAATTTGATACCAAACATTTGGTATTTCGAGTCCAATTGTCGTTATGAACCGCATGTTACAATTTTAAATGAACCATATGCGAAAATGTTAAATGTTGACATATGATATGTCATTCTATTCAGAGCGGCATTTTCTATCGAATAGAGTAAAAAAAATGCCGAAGGTTCCATCTAAAAATAAAAAGTTGTAGTCATTTCTGAGAAAACAGGAAGTGACCGAAAATAATGGTATACAGCATACCAAATCTCGTTTGTTATTTGAAGAAGAAATAAAAAAGTTATAGGGGTGAGCCACTTTTGAGACGCACCCGGTATTTTCTATCGAATGATTGTATTATTCATTATTGTAATCGTTTCCGGTGAAACAGGAAGTGACCGAAAGGAATTGAATACGTCAATGAATCTTAATTTATCTCATATACTAACATACCAAATCTCGTTTTTTTTATCTGAAAAAATAAATAGTTACACCCGGTAGTCGGTCAACAACTAGTATAAATTTGTTTATAACTTTAGTTTATATTTTTTATACTAACAGCTAAATATTTCGTTACATAACTGTATCTCGCAGTTTATTAATATCAATTACTTATCTCCCCACTCCCCATTTACACTCTATATATTTCAGACAATATACAGGGTGCTCCGAACTGTATTCCGGAAACTTCGGCAGTATATTCTGCAGATAAAAATAAGTAAAAAAGTTCGTATAAATGTATGTCCTAAACTGCTTAGTTTTGGAGATACAGGGTGTAGAAATTTCATTTTTATTTCGATTTTTTCCAAATAATTTCTAGTAACGTCAATATTTGGATGAAAATTGGTGTCTGGGAGTTTTTTGACATGATAAATTTGATTTTGATGTCAATATGACTCCCATTTGTAGGTGGCGCCATCTACATGTGTTTTAACTGTTTTGAAGAGTAATAACTTTTCGTCGGTACCTGTATAAAACTACTGAGTAAAAAATATACATTTACGACTTTTTTTACAAAAAAAAAGGTCTCTTGGTAAAAATCGCTACGAGTAATCGTTCTCGAGATATTTGGAATCGAAATTATCAATACCTGTCATCATTGCCATAAATTAAACATGGAACATGGACATGGAACTGTTGTGAATACGGAAGTGAAAAATGGCGTTATTCGTTTGTTGGAAAAAAAATTGAAACGTCCCTTACAATGGTTAATTTGTTTATTCCATTTAAATGAACTTTGCGACATTTAGTAAAAGTACTAGATGGTGAAACTTCGAGTCCCGGTGGACTGAAAGGTGTTATTGGACAGAAACTAGATAACTGTGATACCGTAGTTATTGTAAAATTCAGAAGTCTTGAAACTGTCTAATAACACAGAATTGAAACTCTCTAATAAAACACGCCTAATAACGACATTTCACCTAATACACTAGTACAAACGTTACGTTGAGATATTCTGGTCCTCCTGATCTTCATTCTATCTACTATCGGTGTAGAACTGCTTTTAGACACTACTCCAATATCCTCTAAAACAGCATTTGCGATTATAGCGGCAACGTGATCTGAAACTCCAGTTTTGTCACCAGCAAGTGCCACAGATGGTAGTTTATCATGCAGGTGGACAAGTTTCAAATATATTGAGGAACCGGAAAACAATAATTTAAGTGATTTAGTTTGAATAACATTATTGGGTTATATTTTATAATCATATTAAGCAGTGTGTTAATGGTAAAAGATAAATAATTATCAAAAATGTTGACGCGCAAAAAAACAAATATTTTTCAAAATATCTCAGCTTTTAAGGCCCGTGAGGAACCTAAAGATACAAAGGCAGGGCGCTCAGCATTTGAGAAAAAGAATTACTTATCTAAAGGCACATTTTGAGGCTTGTGTGAATATATTTTGGAAACATTTTTTTTTTCGTTCCACCCTATTCTACACCCTGTATCTCCGAAAGTAAGCATTTTAGGACATACATTTATACGAGCTTTTTTACTTATTTTGATCTGAAGAATATGCTGCCGAAGTTTCCGGAATACAGTTCGGACCACCCTGTATATAATAATATAATTCCCATATAAAAGAATATTAAGCATTTATGTCGTTATTCCTGCGACTATTTTAATATTAGCATGGGTACCCCCATTACATACAACAAAAATCATATATATTATATAAAAATCATATCCTAATTATCCCTATTTTAAATATACTTCACAAAATAAGAACTAACATTAATATAAACAAAGCATATTTTGTATCAGTAATAAATAAATCAGTAACAATTCCACCCTAAAATTTATATTTTATTACTTCCTCACTTAAACGGAAAAAATTTCATTTTTAGTAAAATAATAATCAATTTATCTATGCTCTATCGTCTTTTCACGGCCCGAAAAAGCTCAAAATCCATCCAGTTAGCCTTGACTTGGACAAAATCGCATCGCATTGTTTATGCCTGTCAGATTCCAGAGTTTTTAAGTAAATAATAATTATATTTAAAGCGTTTTAGAAAATATGTTTAGAAATATATTTACCGTGTGTACTTCTGATAAAAGTTTGTGAGTTTTTACTTTTTCTAGTATTTTATTGTTTGCTATATCTTAAATATGACAAGAATTAACAAGTTAATATTTCATAATATCGATGCAAAATACTTCTAAATTAGAACTTAGATTAGACATTAAAACATTACTTGTAATATTATACTAGGTGTTATCTTTTTTCGTTTAAGTCAAGGGAACTATTTTATTTAATATTATAGGTCTTAACAAATTTGATCTACTCTTACATGGAGCTGGTACTTGTGCAGGAGTAAAGAATTTTTGACTGTCTATCCTATTAATGATCTAAAAAAAGTTTTATATAAATGCTGTAAATGGTATGTAAAATCGCTTATTTCTGGGGCTTACTCAACCGGGTCTCACAATGCAAACTCACCTCAAATATCCATTTAGTTGGTCATTGACAAGCACTCTCTCATCGTACATGATAATAACAAAACAAACATTTACTGATCTGGATAAAATTAATAGTTAAATAGTAAAACTCACCCAGGGGTACTCCGCCCCCTAGCCACTGATATATTCTATTCTATATATCCGATTCCATATTTTCCATCTAATTCAAATATCATTCGGATCTATTGGTTAATAATCTTCAACAACTAGCTAGTGCCACCTGAAATAGTATAGGGGCTTCCCCCGGACGCAACTCTGCCGCTAAACAGATTCGCATCCCAATCGAATAAGCTAATTGGGGTACCTCACTAGTCTCTCTACCCCAACGCCGCATCGTGTCAATCGAGAAGACAAGGGAGACCTCAAACTCTCAAGACCAACCTCGAAGGAAAGACGTCACCAGAGGTTTTCTTCCGGTCAAACGACCCGTTGCCTTACAGTACTTGCAACGTTTATAGTCAAAAGACTCTCAACCCCCAAATATCAGCTCTATGACAAAACACAACACAACAGCCGGCTGGCAAGTCTACTAATGAACCGCCGTAGGCAAGCTAAGCCTCCTCTTACATCACAATTTTACCGGATCGTAAATGTTTACATTACTTGCCAATGAATCATACTCAAAGACATTATAAAGATAGACGGAACATCTCATTCATAACTACTCGTTGGTAGTGTATCAAACATTCCAATGTGTCAAACAAGGACAGAAGAGACAGAGAAGTCTAAAATTTCCGACCCCGGCAACTAGGCGCATTTGGATTGTTCTTATGGCCAGTGGCGTATCGTTTTTTGGAACGAATTTAATTAGTAAAGTAAAAGTAAAGTAATTAGTAAAATTTTTACTCCATATTAATATACTACATTAACACTTTTTCGTCAGATGAGTTTTGTTATAAGGTCTAATATAATAATACAATTAATATCCCACATATACTTATGTTACACCACATACAATCGATAATACCACACAAGACACGGAAAATCTAGTTTTTTTTAATAATAATTCCTTATATAGGTCATTTTTTCTATATCCAACCAATCCTGAAGAAATTTTGAAAGCTATACACAGAGTATGCAATAAACGATCATACGGCGTCGATGGTATTCCGGGCACTTTATTAATCGAAGTTGCGGAAATATCATATCCTTTGTCGGTGGTCATTAACCATAGTTTTGCACAGAGGATATATCCCGACATATTTAAAAAATCTCGAATTTTGCCAATCTATAAAGGTAAGGGGGATAAACGCGAAGCAAAAAACTATAGACCTGTAGCCCTTCAGAGCCAGTTTGCTAAAATTTTTGAATATTTTAATCAAAGGCTTTGTAAGTTGTTAGAAAAATACCATCTTTTATCTCCCCATCAAAATGGATTCAGGGCAAATTTCTCCACAGAAACGGACTTAATAATGCTACAAAAAATATTATAAAAGGCTTAGAAGAACGAAAATTTGTTTGTGGTTTGTTTTTTGATATGACGCGTGCATTTGACTCGGTGAATCATGAACTTTTAATTCATAAATTAAACTGCATGGGTATTCGGGGCCCTCCTCTGAACTGGCTAAAATCGTATCTGTCTAGCAGAACTCAGTTAGTTGAGAAGGACGGTACTAGATCTGAGATGGAAAAAATTAGCCTAGGAACACCTCAAGGCTCTTGTCTATCGCCAACGTCATTCAATGTATTTATTAATGATTTACCACAAAAAACATCCACGTATGGTATACCAATCCTATACGCGGATGACTGTAACGTCATAATACAGGCAGATACCTATAGGGAGCGAACTGACAAATGTAACTGGACAGTCCAGCAAATGCTGAGCTGGTGTTACCATATAATGGACTTAAACTAAATGCTTCCAAGTCTAATATAGTAGAGTTTGCTACAAAGAATAGATCCCTCGACTATAGTTTGTTAGTGAAGGCCGAAAATCGGTCTCTTGAGAGTGTCCACTGCAGTAAATTCCTGGGCGTACATCTAGACCAGAAGCTAACATGGAGAGGTCATACCAAGTCAGTAACTGCAAAGTTAAGTTCTGCTTCTTTTTTGATTAAAAACTTGAAGCATACAGTTTCTGGCGAAACAATAAAACTGATTTATTATGGATTGGTACAATCTGTGTTGGCGTATGGTCTGGTGTACTGGGGACACTCCGGTGAAGTGGGTTCGGTTTTTGTGGCCCAAAAGAAAATAGTAAGAATCATGGCTGGGAGGGGTCAGAAAGACTCATGCAGGCCATGTTTTCAATCGCTAAATATTATGACTTTATATTCTTTGTACTTATATTCAATTATTGTATTTACAATTAAGAATGAGGAAGAATTATCCCGACGGCGGGAAGTTCACAGTCACAACACCCGCTACAAAGATGAATTTGATATCCCATATACGCGCCTTACTATGGGGCAACACAACCCATCAATATTTGGGAGAAAGTGTTTAAACAAAATGAGAAGAGTGTCCGTAGAGTTTAACTCTCTAAACCTAAACAAAAAAAATAAGTTTAATTTAAAGAATTTTTTATATCAAGGAGCTATTACACTCTAGACGAATTCTTCCGGAGCCGGAAATTCCAGGCTTGTCAGCACATATATAATAATGATTCTTCTTTACAATTGTTTTTGTTTGTGTATAAAAACATGTATAGTTGTTTTATATTTGTATTTGTATGATTTTCTGTCAAAAATTGTTGTTTTCTGTATATATATTTATCGACGATCCTATAATCTAAGTACCATGTATTTATATTAAAAGGAATTAATAAACTAAACTAAACTAAACTAAACTAAACTAAACTAAACACTCCAACGTCGATTTTCAATTTAAACTTTCAGTTACTTCTATATAAACTTTCAGTTACTTTTGAATATTTACAGGGTGACTCAGGCTTCCGAAACAGTTCTATATTAGGTTTGTAGTTGGTGACTTTTCTTTCAATTTTTTTTCAGAATATGGAGGCATCTAGGCACATTTTAGACATTTTTGTAAACATAGGTGGCCGGAACATATTTTCAAACCAAAGTTGTAGATTTGCCATTAAATTTCCATTCCAGAAATACCTAGGGTTGCCACTTGTCCTTTTTTGAAAAGGACAGTCCTTTTTTGGAATAACTTGTCTTTTGTCTTTTTTTGACTTAAAAAGTCATTTTTATTTACGTATTTTCCCTGAGAAAATTACCTACAGCAAACAGAAATATTCTTTTCGCCCAAATTTAATTAGGAATGTTATAAAACTTAACTTATAAATAAATTTTTCTTGTTTAGAATAGGCAACATTAATTAGAACTTCCCGTTTAATCTCAAATGATAGTTTAGGTTTGACTTTTAGGTTTAGCTTTACCTTTTTTTATCTTAAAAAGAACTTTTCAAAATTAGTACCTAATTAGTAACGATTTAGTTAGTTCGCAATCGATAGCTTCCTGTGAAGTATTGTGTAATAGTTGTTTAATCTTGTATTATTAATAACTTCCTATACCTAAAATCAATATTTAATGAGAAAATTGTGTTTTTTTTTGAAAAATAAGACAAGATTTGACTTTCGGTCTTCTTCTTATATTATGATGGCTCTGATACGAGGCAATTGCCTTTTAGTCTCGCAATAGAAGGCATTTATCATTAAAAGTATCAAATCTGTGTGCTACCAGTATGGGATTTCTGTCGCATAATAATAAATACCTATTACGTTTATTTACAAATCCATTACTTTTAAAGGTAGCTTCATCAGATAATCAAATTTTAGTTAAATGTCCTAATCTTCATGAACTGTATTAAGCATATGTATTGCGGTTTGAATCACCCTGTATGTTGACAAAAATATTTTGAAAATGTGCGTTACAATAGTCCCCATCTTATGTAAAAAATTGAAATAAAAATCACAAACCAAAAACGTAATAGGTAAAAAGCTTTTTTGGAGGCCTGGGTCACTCTCTATATAGGTATGTATAAAACTAGTAGCCTAAGAATTATCTACAGTTCGTCCCATTCTAAAAAAAGTTAAACACACCGTACAAATAACTCTAGGAAGATGTATTTGTACGGTGGTAAAACATTGTCTAAACAAGGCCGAAGGGGCAAATATAATAAAGCAATAAAATGTAAAAAAGGTCGGGTAAACATCTTTGTTTATTTATTGAGCAAAATTCCTTTAGAATATCGTATTAATGACCAAAATAGGATGCAATTTTAAGAAAAAAATGTCTGGCTTATAATAAAGTTTCAAATGTACCGTTTATATTCAAATTTGTTATGATCTACAACAGTTAGGTAGTAATTGAGACGAATTATAATTCAATTACCGGCTACTACGTTCTTGTTTTAATAGATCAAAATTCAACAAATATAATTAGAAATTATTTTAATTGTGAGAGGCTCCCTTGTGGGACGCCTATGTACGATTACGGCGCGGCGGAAACAATACCTACCTGTGAATAGACAAATTCGGGAAATTTGAGCTTATTTGTCCACACATTTGACACTGTCGTACCATATTGAAAATTCGCAGATTCAAAAGTACATTAAGCAAAAACAAGAACTACTGAAAAACACTGAAAAGTTCACTTCGGACTTGATTCCGACTTCAAACACACCGTAAGGTAAACGTAGTACGCTATAACGGACCATGGGCCGTCGCGAGGGGTGGTGGGACGGACGGCTCATTTCATTCTGGAAGACTAGCAGCGACGTTGCCAATAGTTCTAGACGTTTCAGCACATTAAACAGTAAACATGTCCTTTAATAGTAACGCATATATCCTCTGTTTAATACATATTATTACGCATGCTGCTTTAAAAAATAAACTATTAATTTAATTAAGAATTTGAGATTTATTGATATCCGGTGAAGGTTTTAAAGTAACCTTTTCTGCAAATCAAACTAAGTAGATAGGCGCAAATTTGATATGTGGCAATGTCGCCTTCTCTATCTCAGTTGGTTTTTACAGTACGTAGTCAACCTCCGAATGTTTGATCGGGTTAAAATACATAATGTGATATCTGTTCTTCCTAAATCTATGATCATACTATTTTCTCTAATCGACTTTAAATTAGAGTGTTTTAGCATTACTAGATAAATAAATAGAGAGTTTCCGAATTATAAAACCATTATTATGACCAACTTAGTTTCCAAGTTTTACAGGTAAATGGCGCATATTCTAAAAATGTTTTGTTGTATACAGGGTGTCCCAAAAAAAAGTAGTGTATGTTTTTTTAAAAAAAAAATTTTGGGTACAGAGAGTAAATGAGAGTGGTTTTGCAAACATCAATTTTCTGTACCCAGAATTGGGTTTGGCATAAAATTCGCTAGAGTACTTACACTACTTTTATTTTAAGCACTATGTAGTGCTGAAATGCTATTTCTTATTTATTATAGTAAACTTTGGTTAGAAACGGCATATACGAAAATTTTTCCACACACAAATGCTGATAGAATACATCCGCGAATGAAAACTGGCATTATCTTATACAGGGTATTTTTTATGGCGTGGCTAGCGTCACAAAATTTAAAATGATCTAATCTCATTTTTTAAAATGCAACAACACCCTCTATATAGTTTTTCTTCTAGATGCAGTATTAAAAAATTAACATTTTTTGTGTCTAATGTGTCTAATGTGTCATTTTAACGAGTTTTCAGATATTAGTGGTATTTTATTACCTACATACCGGGTGCTTTTCAAAAGTGGGTTACCCCCTATAACTTTTTTATTTTTTTCAAATGGAAAAAACGAGATTTGGTATGTTTGTATATGACATAAATTACGATTGATTGACGTTTTCAATAGGCTTTGGTTTTACTTTTGCTTTTTAAAGGGCACCATCGGTATTTTTTACTTTATTCAATAAAACATTACACTCTGAATACAATGATATATCATATCTCAACTTTTGACAGTTTCGCTTTAAGCGGGTGAGTCTTAAATAAGTTCAAAAAGTTTCAGGGCTGGTCGCGATTAAAGAAACATATTTTCTCTTTGCCGTTTTTCAAATCAGTCTAAAATAACCGAGTTATTTTATTTTGAAAATTACCAACAAAAAATGAATTTTTGAGAACCATTGGATCTTTTCTGGGTTTTCATTCTTGTAAATTTAATCTCCTACCTATGTTGCCATATTATCAAGGAATTGTGCTTTTTAACTAAAAACTAAAATGAACTCCTAGAAATTTTTAAAAAAATCATATTTCTACAACCTAGTATTTTTAATCATATTTCTGTGATCGAAATATACTATCCCTTGAAATATTTTCACTTATTTAAACCTCACCCTGTATAAATTTCGAAATATCCATTTAAAAATGAAACAAAACAGATAACTGTCGGTAATTTAAATATTTGAAATAGAGATAATTTAATTAAAGAGACATAGAGAAGAATCCTTTTGTATATTTCTCTATTACGCCTGAAAAATTTGAAAATGCCAGTCTGACAAATAAAGTCTTTCATTGTTGGCCTTCCTTGGGTTTTATTAAAACTTTTTGCGGAAATTTCTTTCACATAAAGTTGTGTTAGAGAGAACGTCGTATTTTTGTCGGTTTCTTTCTTACTGTTTTAATTTTGTTTTAGTTGATTTTTCATATTATTACATGGAGAAAATTCGAAAAATAAATAGAATTAATTTTTCTATAATGTTGGCGTTATTCGTTTGTTGGAAAAAAAATTGAAACGTCCCTTACAATGGTTAATTTGTTTATTCCATTTAAATGAACTTTGCGACATTTAGTAAAAGTACTAGATGGTGAAACTTCGAGTCCCGGTGGACTGAAAGGTGTTATTGGACAGAAACTAGATAACTGCGATACCGTAGTTATTGTAAAATTCAGAAGACTTGAAACTGTCTAATAATACAGAATTGAAACTGTTTAACAAAACACGCCTAATAACGACATTTCACCTAATACACTAGTACAAACGTTACGTTGAGATATTCTGGTTCTCCTGATCTTCATTCTATCTACTATCTGTGTAGAACTGCTTTTAGACACTACTCCAATATCCTCTAAAACAGCATTTGCGATTATAGCGGCAACGTGATCTGAAACTCCAGTTTTGTCACCAGCAAGTGCCACACATGGTAGTTTATCATGCAGGTGGACAAGTTTCAAATATATTGAGGAACCGGAAAACAATAATTTAAGTGATATAGTTTGGATAACATTATTGGGTTGTAGATAAAAAAAAATCGTGGGTGTTTGGGAAGGCTTAAAAGGAAACAATGTTTTTGCGACGTTTCGCGACTTGTTGACATATGTTGACGCGCAAAAAACAAATATTTTTCAAAATATCTCAGCGTTTAAGGCCCGTGAGAAACCTAAAGATACAAAGGCAGGGCGCTCAGCTTTTGAGAAAAAAATTTACTTATCTAAAGGCACATTTTGAGGCTTGTGTGAAAATATTTTGGAAATATTTTTTTTTCGTTCCACCCTATTCTACACCCTGTATCTCCGAAAGTAAGCATTTTCGGACATACATTTATACGAGCTTTTTTACTTATTTTGATCTGTAGAATATGCTGCCAAAGTTTCCGGAATACAGTTCGGACCACCCTGTATATAATAATATAATTCCCATATAAAAAAATATTAAGCATTTATGTCGTTATACCTGCGACCATTTTAATATTAGCATGCGTACCCCCATTACATACAACAAAAATCATATATATTATATAAAAATCATATCCTAACTATCCGTATTTTAAATATACTTCACAAAATAAGAACTAACATTAATATAAACAAAGCATATTTTGTATCAGTAATAAGTAAATCAGTAACAATTCCCACCCTAAAATTTATATTTTATTACTTCCTCACTTAAACGGAAAAAAAAATCATTTTTTAGTAAAATAATAATCAATTTATCTATGCTCTATCGTCTTTTCACGGCCCGAAAAAGCTCAAAATCCATCCAGTTAGCCTTGACTTGGACATAATCGCATCGCATTGTTTATGCCTGTCAGACTCCACAGTTTTTAAGTAAATAACACAGATAACACATAAAAAAATTTCTGGGTACAGAGAGTAAATGAGAGTGGTTTTGCAAACATCAATTTTCTGTACCCAGAATTGGGTTTAGCATAAAATTCGCTAGAGTACTTACACTACTTTTATTTTAAGCACTATGTAGTGCTGAAATGCTATTTCTTATTTATTATAGTAAACTTTGGTTAGAAACGGCATATACGAAAATTTTTCCACACACAAATGCTGATAGAATACATCCGCGAATGAAAACTGGCATTATCTTATACAGGGTATTTTTATGGCGTGGCTATCGTCACAAAATTTAAAATGATCTAATCTCATTTTTTAAAATGCAACAACACCCTCTATATAGTTTTTCTTCTAGATGCAGTATTAAAAAAATTAACATTTTTTGTGTCTAATGTGTCTAATGTGTGTCATTTTAACGAGTTTTCAGATATTAGTGGTATTTTATTACCTACATACCGGGTGCTTTTCAAAAGTGGGTTACCCCCTATAACTTTTTTATTTTTTTCAAATGGAAAAAACGAGATTTGGTATGTTTGTATATGACATAAATTACGATTGATTGACGTTTTCAATAGGCTTTGGTTTTACTTTTGCTTTTTAAAGGGGCACCATCGGTATTTTTTACTTTATTCAATAAAACATTACACTCTGAATACAATGATATATCATATCTCAACTTTTGACAGTTTCGCTTTAAGCGGGTGAGTCTTAAATAAGTTCAAAAAGTTTCAGGGCTGGTCGCGATTAAAGAAACATATTTTCTCTTTGCCGTTTTTCAAATAAGTCCAAAATAACCGAGTTATTTTATTTTGAAAATTACCCAAAAAAATGAATTTTTGAGAACCATTGGATCTTTTCTGGGTTTTCATTCTTGTAAATTTAATCTCCTACCTATGTTGCCATATTATCAAGGAATTGTGCTTTTTAACTAAAAACTAAAATGAACTCCAAGAAATTTTTAAAAAAATCATATTTCTACAACCTAGTATTTTTAATCATATTTCTGTGATCGAAATATACTACCCCTTGATATATTTTCACTTATTTAAGCCTCACCCTGTATAAATTTCGAAATATCCATTTAAAAATGAGACAAAACAGATAACTGTCGGTAATTTAAATATTTGAAATAGACATAATTTAATTAAAGAGACATAGAGAAGAATCCTTTTGTATATTTCTCTATTACGCCTGAAAAATTTGAAAATGCCAATCTGACAAATAAAGTCTTTCATTGTTGGCCTTCCTTGGGTTTTATTAAAACTTTTTGCGGAAATTTCTTTCACATAAAGTTGTGTTAGAGAGAACGTCGTATTTTTGTCGGTTTCTTTCTTACTGTTTTAATTTTGTTTTAGTTAATTTTTCATATTATTACATGGAGAAAATTCGAAAAATAAATAGAATTAATTCTTTTAATAATATTATTAACAAATTATATGGTTATAACACCATCTAGGAGTAAAAAGATTTTTTGAAAGTTACTTTTGATTCAAAACTGCAATCAATAAATGATAAAAAAAATGTGTGTGCACTATGTGCTTATATTTGAAGTGAAACTTCTTAGTAACAGCTGTTAAATTGGAGGACATGCTTCAAAAAAGTGACATATAATACTGTTTTAATATAAACGTTATTTTCAATTTATTTCTGCATTCTGTATATTTTCTGTTTCTTCAATAGCCTTCAAATTTTGTGGAATACCACCCAAAATACACACTTTTATGCGAATGCCTAATAATGTTAACGCTTAAGATTATTTAAGAAGAGAAATCATTTTGAATCTAACCAACAATTTGTATTTATAGTAATTTGCAGTAATTTTGTTACATGATACGAATTTTCTCGTTGATTATTGGTTTGAAATAAATATGACAATGTCCTCCAATGAAAACGTGAGTTTCTTAACTCTAATAATTCTAATTCTGAGCTAGCAAATGAGCTGAATGCTTTACCTAGACCGTTATTCGGAAGCTACAAACCTATTGATGAAAATATGGATGAAAGTTTACTTACTAGCACACAACTAGAGCGTGTTGGTACCCAGGTACAGTATCAAGTTTATTATAATGCTTTTCTTAGCTTAACACTTTTTTTCTCACTAGCTCGTGTGAGTAAAAAAGATTCGCTACAATAATTAACTATACAGAGTGCCTCAGAAATATGTGCAAGTATTTTAACTCGACCCCAGAAACACGTCTATAAATTTTTTCGCGAAAAAAAAATTGTGGAAAATTTTATATTTTTTTTAAATTTTCGGGAAATTTTAAAAAACTTTTTAGTACCACTTGTTTATTCATCTGAAATTTCTTTAGGGCGCACATTGGTTCAGATTCAAAAAAATCGACGCATAGAGGTCAAGAAAAAATTTTCGAAAATTTCAACAATGATATTATTTTCAACAGATGATGGGTCCATTTATTCAAATTTATCACGATCCACTTTTTAATCGTAATAAAAAAGCGTACAGGAATGTTGTTTTCGTTAGATTTTGTAGTTTAAATATATCAGTTATTTGCTGATAATGGTTTAGTGTTGCTAATATATTTTGGTTCTTAGTTCAGAGACTTGGAAATAAATTAAATTATAATGGATTTTGAAGACGAAGGTAAGTACTTTTTAAGAGAATTTTATTAACTTAAATATTTTTTTATGAAGCGAGTAGATACCACAAACATAGTAGAGCGTTTTTTTGAAAAAAATTAAACTTTGAAATTGCGTATCTTTAGAACTCCGCAGATCTCCGCCTCTGTATTTTATAATTTTTAAAAGGTATTATACCAAGTTTAATTTACCACAAGTATCTTACCCCAAGAGACCCCGAGGTAGATTATATACCGGGTGCGTCTCAAAAGTGGTTCACCATTATAACTTTTTTATTTTTTCAGATAAAAAAACGAGATTTGCTATGTTAGTATATGACATAAATTAGAATTGATTGATGTATTCAATTGTTTTTGGTCACTTCCTGTTTCACCGGAAATGACTACAACTTTTGATTTTTAAATGGCACCCTCGGTATTTTTTTACTTTATTCGATAGAAAATGACATTCTGAATAGAATGGCATAACATGATATGCCACAGGAAAGTTGACATATGAGTCAACTTTTGACATTCTCGCTTAATCAAAAATTGCATTTTAAAATTAAATCTAGAGTGCCATGACTATGTTAAAGACACTAATTCTTCATCAAGGAGTCTTGGAAAAATAGACTTGATCGTCTAATGTTTTTAGTGGCTTGTCCTGACCAGCTAGAATATACTCAAATCGTATTTTTAATCATATCTCAGTTTTTTCAAATGGAACGAGGGTGGCTCATTAGCATATTTGGAAAAAGCATTTTTTTACGAATAATTTGATAACACACACTTGGTATTTCGAGTCAAATTTTCGTTACGAACGGCAAGTTATAATTTCAAATAAACCATATGCGAAAATGTCAAAAGTTGACATATGATATATCATTCTATTCAGAATGACATTTTCTATCGAATCAAGTAAAAAATACCGGGGGTGTCATTTAAAAATTAAAAGTTGTAGTCATTTCCGGTGAAACCGGAAGTGACTGAAAACAATTGAATACGTCAATCAATCCTAATTTATGTCATATACTAACATACCAAATCTCGTTTTTTAACTAAAAAAATAAAAAAGTTATAGGGGACTACTTTTGAGACTCACCCGGTATACATTAGAATTTTAAATTGACCAGTAGTCTTATTTTTGTTCCATATATAATTTCTTAAATTATTATACTAATATTTTTTGAGTAACTCTGGAGTGGTAAAAGTATAACTATAGAGAATCACATGTTCCTCCCGTACTCCTTTTATTTTTAGGAAAAAAAAGCCGCAGATCAATATGTGAGAGGTTTTTGAAAATGGGTTTTAATAATAGGTCAGAAGCGGATATTATTGATGAAATTATTTCATTTTTGTGTGATAATAATATTCCTAACATATTATCGAAAAAAAGCACATTGAAAATTTTGTTTATAAATGGTCAGAAAAGTGGAGGAAATGTAATTATACTTGGAGCAGTTTTATTTCCAACAATTGTCTCTGGCTGAATAAAAATTTACTTCAAATGGAAGAAAATCAATCTTTTGATGACCCTGGTCCTTCAAGAAGAATTTATTTTCAGAATTGTCCAAGTCCCCAAAAAAAAATAAAGAGATCAAAGGATTGTCAAGGAATCAATTTATAATATCTTACAGAAAAAAACATGTTTTATTATTTACATAATGCTGCAAATATTGCATTATTGCTTTTAATTAATGGCAAAGATTAAAAATCAATTTATTTCTAGGAATTAGAGATTCCTCTGAAGTTCTGGCATATGCTACAGTTCCTAATTTAGGGAAGGAACATAAAAATAAGAAAAATGAACATAAAAATCAGATAGTGAAGAGACTAGAAGAAAGTGGTGGGGAATCATGTCATGAACAAAATGAGTTTGAAGACTCCATTTAAGGCATATTGCAATTTATGTTTTTTATTTAATTTAGACCAGTTAACCTAATGGGTATTCTTTTTTTGACTAGGTTCGAAGCATTTTTCAAACCTTTTTAAAAACCATAATTTTTGAATAAAATTCATAGCAAATCCCCCTTTTTTATTATTTTTATACTAAACAAACATAGTCTGAAATATATTTTGTTTATTCCTTGGACTATCTTTGTCATGCTAATAAATCCGCCATTAAACCTACTAAGTCTAGAATTTGTAATAAAATTAAAAATATCCTACGCGCCACATTTTGGCAATCTGAACCACTCTGCGGCGTCGGCTTATCTAAACGTTCCAGTGTTGCCACCTCTTACATTAACCATATTCAACATATTTGTATTCACTGTAATTTTGTACTGTATTCACACAAATTACGAGTCTTAATATTTTAATCTTATCAATGTCTATTACTAATAATTCTAAAAAAACATAAATTATTTTTGGGCAAACTACATTTTTACAGCTATTTTCAGCTTCATATATTGAAAAAATAAATCTTAACATTTCCATATTACGAAGTAGTTAATAAAGCAGCAATAATAAAACAGTCTTTTAAGTATTCAAACTGGTGTGCGATTGTCAATGTCTCCAAAAAAATCCTGTATGGGTATTTCGCCACTGCAAGAAAATCTACAAAATAAAATAGTTATTTTTTGTAAACACTGCTGCGTTAATCCAACGGAGACTAATTGTCAGCAGTTAGGTTTACCGATAAACAAATTTGCCTAACGAACAAAAAAATGCTTAAGGTTTTGGCAAGTTTATTTCTTTCCGTCGTCGGAAGCAAAAAAATACAGAGAATAAAGAAAAAAAATTAAATGCAGCTATTCGAGAACACTTTAGTTTTTTTAAACGGATAGGTCTAGAAAAACCTGTGATGATCTGTTAAAATGTCATTATATCAAGTTAAATTTCAAAATTAACAATTGCTACACTGAAAAAAAGGATCTCTCAGTCGAAATGAATATGACTTTGACCCAAGAGATTGGCGCTTTTAAATAGGGCCAAGAACGACGTTTCTTTGCCCAAAGCATTAACTCTCTTTTCATAAGCTTTAAAAAATTACTTTAGAGAATAGAAGAATCTATCTGTCCAAAGTATTTCACTCTTGACCCAAAATTAATATGCAAAGAAGTTCTTGCTACAAGAACAATAGTCTCTTTGATTCATGCAAAAATTCTTGATTTGAAAGGGACATTTCTGGATTAAAGAGACACATTTCTTAAACCAATAGCGAATACCATTGACCCAACTAAAATTTATTTTGATCTAAGAGAAGTCTATACATCATATACAGGCATATATTACGAGGTATATTATTTTCTGATAAATTTATGTTTTCCTAGTCTGTAGTAAGTAAAGTGATATTATTTTCCTCGATAGTAGGTAGTTATTTCTGCCTCTTCACTCCGTGGTATTTTTTGGGGTGGTTCATCACTCTACAAATTACAAAAAATGTTACATCACGATTAATCAAACTAAAGCAAACAAATTATTAAAATTACTTAGCTTTGGCTTTGGTCACATTTTGATTTTTTTAATACGATGACTTGGTAAATGTCTTTTACCTTCAAATATAGCAAATAAATGCTCTGATTTCCATTTTTTTCAGTAACTCATTTAAAGAATCCATATATCCTTAAATTTGTGCATAAAAAATGACAAATGCATGTTAATAACTATCACTAATTTGTTATTCCATATGCGTTTAAAAAGCAAATTATGCAAAATTCCAAGTGGAAAATTCCAAGCAACTAAACCCGTGCGTACTATGATGTGCGACCTATGAAATGCGACGTGAGACTGATCGGACTGCCGACTGATTGTATAAACCGTCCTTCGTCATCGTCTTTGCGTGTCGTTATTTTTCATCAAAAGAGTATTTAGCTATTGGAAAAATGGCCATGTTTCTTGAATGAAGTACTTCCTAGCGTATTTTTGTTATATTAAAACAAAGTAACTTGCACTTGGTTGAATGAAAATAGATTCAAGAGAAATTTCCGAATTTTTCAAGAGAACAAGTTTTCTTGAGTTAAGAGAGTTTTTCTTCAGGCAAAATATTTTCTTTTACGCTAAAATAAATTCTCTTGCCACTAATTTTTTTTTTTCAAGAACAATGACGACTTTAGTTCAAGTCTATCTTTTTTACCAGTGTACCTGATGGTTATTTCTAATTTATTTTTAATTTTTACGTATGCTATCTTTCTTTATGTTATGTTCTTTAAAATCAAAGAAGCGATTGCCATACATTACTAACATCTACAGATGCGTGAGCATACATTTATTTTTATTAGATTGTATTAAAAAGCCTCTTTTATTTTTCTTTTAGAGGCTATCGCTTCTTTCATTATAATTTTGGCGTTTTTAAAATTTATTCTGGCCCTTTGTCCCATGAATGTGATTTGTCAATGTTTTGTAAATCAATAGTACAATGATTTACAAAGTATAATGGACATTCTCTTTCTAGTAGTGTAGTAACAGCTCTTTACGTGTATTAAAATTTGTTAAAATTAGTAAAGAGGATTCAGGGTATAGAGTTATTCCAAACTATCTGTCGATTGTTCTTATCCCGAACAATTATATTGGCCTGCAAGCTCCAAATAATCAGGCCCTTCATTTTCTGCGGACGCTATTTATCAGGGCAATCTGTAGCTTCGGCATTAGTATGCCGCCACCACGTCGCTACCACAACTCCTCCGCCAGAAAAGATATATGATCCAGATAACCTGCAGGAATAAATCCCTGGATTAGGCGCGGGCGACGGTCTCCAACTGGCTTAGAGAAAGGGAGAGCGTCGTTGCCCCGTCCTCTGACACCAGCCCCGGGATGAAAATAAAGACGCCATCTGTTAATGGTCTTTGTAGTCCGGAGGATCAGGATTGCGGTGTTCTAAATAATTGATCGTCAGAATAAATCCGGCAAGGTTTGAATTTTTGGGTCGGTGCTCTGAGGCGGATAGGAAGTCGAAATTAATTTGTAGTTATTTCGCCTCTTCTGTTTCGTCTCTTGCCAGCTCAGAAAGAATGGTCCTGATTGGCGACATTGCACTACCAACTTTAACGTTAAATAAAATATTTTATTGCACTTACATTGTTAAATAGTTAGACAACGTTTCGAACAGATATATACATACAAGGTGGTCCGAACTGTAATCGAGAAACTTCGGCAACATATTCAGCAGATAAAAATAAGTAATAAAGTTCTTATAAATGAATGTCCTAAAATGCTTAGTTTCGGAGATACAGGGTGTAGAAGCTTCATTTTATTTCGATTTTTTCCAAATAATTTCTGAAGTAACGTCAATATTTAGATGAAAATTGGTGTCTGGGAGTTTTTTGACATGAGAAATTTGGATTTCGATGTCAATATAGTTCCTACTTGTAGAGCGCGCCGCCTACGTAATTTTTAACTGGTAGGAAGAGTAATAACTTTTCGTCCGTACCTGTATAAAACTAGTTAGTTAAAAAACATACATTTACGCCGTTTATTACATAAAAAATGTCTCTTGGTAAAAATCGCTACGCGCAATGGTTCTCGAGATATTTGGAATCGAAATTACCAATACCTGTCATCATTGACATAAATTAAACAGGTTGACTAAATTGCTAATACACTAAAATCATGAATTTGAAATGTTTTTGTGTCAAAAGTTCAACAGAAACTGTTTTATCATCATTTTCTCGAAGAAAAATTTATGACTAGTTTAAAAAAATAAAAAGTTCCCAAATTTCTCATTTCAGTCAAATAATTAAATCGCGGAAATCTATATTTTTTCACTCAGTAGTTTTATACAGGTACGAACAAAAAGTTTTTACTCTTCAAAACAGTTAAAACACATGTAGGTGGCGCCCCCTACAAATAGCAGTCATATTGACATCAAAATCAAATTTATCATGTCAAAAAACTCCCAGACACCAATGTTCGTCCAAATATAGGCGTCACTTGAAGAAATTATTTGGAAAAAATCGAAATAAAAATGAAACTTCAACACCCTGTATCTCCGAAACTAAGCATTTTAGTAAGTAGTAAAACAGTTCGGACCACCCTGTATAAACCCTAAAATCCCTAAAACTACCAGCGGCGTATCATGGCGTCAATACAAGGGGGTGTAATAAGTAACTGCTATTAACATTTTACCAACACAATAAAGTTTTTTTCTTTTTTTTTATTAAAGATTTTAATTTTGAAGTTACAAAAATAAATTATACAAAAAATGTAACAGTTTAAAAAAATAATCGAACCAATTAAAAAAAGAACTAAATTTAGGTAAAAAATCAAAGCTATGACATTATCAAAAAAGTTCATTGAGTGCCTTACTACATAACCAGTGTTCATTTTTATAATCATTTTAACTAAAACTGCGAATACATTATTTTAATTTAGGATTAATATTGAAAATTTGCTTTGGAGGTCCTTCTTCAATAGTTTTAATTTTTCTGAATGCGCCATAGAACTGATGGATGATTGCAAAACAATTTCTATTTTACACCCGCACTCAGAATCGGAATATTTTTTATTTTATACAGCGAACGAGATGTGTTTTGAAAATCCGCATCACCCACCGACTAACAGCGAATAAGAGACGTAATCGCGGCCGTAAAGTTCGCTGACCCTATAAAACTATACCTATTTACTGTAAGCTATAAAACTCCACTAATAGACACTTTAGCTAATTAGAGTGAAAGTTTTTTAAATTAAAACGTATTTTAATATTTTGAAGGGATGCGACGCATCAATCGCATCAATGGAAGGTTCGCCGCTGTATATTTTAATATTAGCAGCCGTTCAAATAAAAGGGAACAGCTAGTATAGCGTCGTAGTACATCGTTAGCACAATGCTTGCTTGGTAATTCCATTAAATATTTACACGAATTTCACTTTAACGGTATGTGTGCATACGTAGTTGGTCCCTGTATGGTATTTGGCAGCCCAAATGCAACTGCATTGTAAATATTTACATTAAATGAGGTTTTGATATATCTATTGTAATATATTTGACATAATATATAGTTTTTACTTGACAATTTTTTATAAATTTTTGAAGAAATTTGAAAGTTTTCTAAGAAACAGTTCCTAAAAATACAAACATCGAAAATTAAAACAAATGAATGGAATAAGAACTGTGGTGAAGGGTGGTGACCATTTCGATGCTCAACATTCGGTTAAATGAGACAAAAGTTGCGTAATTAGAAGTTTGACTAACACCTATGAAGAGAACCCCGGTATCTTGATTAGTTTCGGATTTATGTCAAAAAAAATGAAAATAATACGTTCATTTTAAATTGCAATATCTCCAGAACTATTGTATCTATTGCAACGTAAGTTGGTGGTTTTATATGTTTAACCTCGGCCAATTAAATGCCGTTTTCAGAAAATTTCTAAACCTTCTAGATTTCGGACAACAGTTTTTATCTGCAGAATATGCTGTCAAACTTTCCCGAATACAGCTCCGACCAACCTGTATATATTTACGTATTTACCTGATTTCATTAAGCGTTTCCGCGAAAACATATTATATGCATATATGCAGTCGGCTATCCAATTAAGACTATATGCCGCTAACTCGGCATTTGACGCAGACGAACACACTTATCGCCATAACCCGGGAGCGTCTTATCAGCTCGACTGGAACAGGCACCAGGATTACATCTGGGATTAACTTTACATATGGATCGTCCGAGGCTAATTCTTGATACCCTATCTACGATCCCCGAACAGTATTTCTCCGCGATGACTGTATCTTCATTAGAGACGATTACCCCCGGAGTAACGATCGTTAACCTGTAGTCATTAATTTAGTTTTAAAGTGGACCTAAGTGATTAATTGTCAGCGATATTGTTTCCTTAATCCGAAATTATATGTTGTTATGACCAGGTGTGTAATTTTCGATATGTAGAGCTTTAACTGGCTTATCCAAATTGATAACAAAATAAGTAATTTGGATTAGATATAGTCAAAAGACGGCGTCTATTTCTTCTCATAGTTTTATATATTAATTTTCTTGATAATATTTAATCCTCTAATACTCGCGTCTCCTTTTTCTTAAGTATTTGCGTGGGGTATTAGTATTTCCGAAGTGAATAATTAGAAGTAGGGAGACTCTTAATTTCTTAAGCTTCATTCTAACCTCGCAATTAGTGGTTTCAATTACACTTTATACTTTTTAGTTTACGATCATTCACAATGTTTAAAAAACACAATTAAAATTAATAGAATATCCTACCAACAGCTTGCGTTAGTCAGTTAAAGCCTAATATTTAGCTTATAAAACAATCAACTTTTGATTTCTAACCACAATTTTTCTTGACGGAAGATAATCAAAGGCCAAAATGACATTTTTCCCAAATTTTGGAGAATAATTAGTGGAAAAAGTGACAACTTTGACAACTTTTTCTACTAATTGAAAATGTCTACCACTAATTTTGACGTTCTGAATACTTACATTGAAATTAAAGGAACAAACTTCTACGTTAATTGAAACCCCCAATTTTTTCAACTAACTGGGAGGTTCTGAATGAAGCTTTAGTCCCGACGATGCCGACAAAGGCACCGACAAAGACAGTACCGAAATTAAGTCCCAATCTATTCCAACTGACTTCAGGTATATTACTTTGATATTACTTTTTTTCTTTGATAATTAATTTTTGCTTTATATGCCAACAATGAATTTTTGATTATTGATTTTCAATCAAACTATACTTTTTTAAACATGTCCTTCAAATCCTTCAATTTAATAGCTGTTAGTAAGAAGTTTTCTAGACTAGACTGGACCAATAAATGATTCAAAATATATGTATATTGCCAATAGTCCTGAAGAACTACAAACATAAATTAACGAACTAAACTGATTTTAATTTTTTAAGCACAAACTATGCGTCGGGCGAAATGAATCGACAGATAAAAATGTTTAAAAATGAATGGACATTTTGAAAATAATTTTTATCTTAAGAGAAGTCAGTGGTGTACCACTTTTTTCTCCAAAAATACTCAATATAAAACCCATATAAACGGCACTGGTTGAAATAAATACAATTCTTTGTACACCAAAAAAAGTATTTTGACTCATTAAAATCAGAGTTATTATGAAAATAAGTTTTTTTTAGAAAATTTTAGCACCCTGTATCTCAGAAGTTAAGATGTTTGGGACGTACATTCATATGAAGTTTTTTTCTTAGAATAGGTCCAAGAACTACCGCCTTAAATATTAGCATGTCATTAAGGAACACCCTTTATTGATAATGCTATATTTACTGGCATTTTTAATGGTGATATTTTTATAATGCTTTGATTTTGTCCTTTTGGTCTAATGAAGGATTTTTGTAATTAGTTACAATTTTTGTACAAATGCTGAAGTAAACAGTTTGTTCTAACCAAACAATTGTTATTGTCAGTTAATATTTGGATAATTATTTTATTATCAGGTTTTTTATTCGGATAAAAAACATATTTTTCAAAAATATGCGGTATTTGAATGACCATCAATTGAAAATAGAGAAATAATGCATTCGGGATGACGAATGTGTCGGAAAATAAGGAAAACGGAAAAATCAGAATGGGAAATTCGATCGAGATGCCTTAAGTACCCATATATTGCAGGATCCCTGTATATGTATGAGTTATAGCCCGGGTCGACACGTCCGTACTATATTTTATTTGTTATCGGATTCAAAGTTCGTGATGCTTTTTCCAATCGACCGTATGAGGTTTTGAAGAATTAGAAATATTTTGTGCTATGGAAATATATTTATACGTGACGAGGGGACAATAGTTATTTGTTATTTGGCTTTCGAAATTTGTAGGTATCTGTAGAATTGTTTCAACAATATCTATTTTTTTCTAAATCTATTTTGGTATTGAGTTTTTATTTATTATGTGTTAATTATGCCTTTCCTTTATCTGTTCTAGTCCATTTCTTGCTTAATCTGTCTACTTTTCTTCCTTACAATTCATAGTAATAATTGTTTTCTATCATATACAGTTAAATCCCTCAAATGGCAATGGGCAGGACACCTTACAAGAATAACGGAACAGAGATATACCACAGGAAACCGGTAAAAAAAAACAGGACCTAGAAGAAGGCCGAACCTGAGATGGGACCGTGATATTAGGAATTAAGCAGGGATAACTTGGGTTTGCATAGTCAACAATAGACAACAATTTGCCCAACTACGAAGAGATGCTACCTTCCCATTTGGGAGGTGGGTTCAAACTGTACCTATATAAAACACAAAATTTTAGTTCAATGTAATCACACAATAAAACACAGATTAACAAGACAGTCGTTTATTCAGATGTAGGGTAACTCATCATTTGAAACAATACAATTTAAAATGGTTTATATATTATTACAATAAAATTATATAAGGATTCTTGCCACTTAACTGCTTATATAGAAATTTAATTCTACGCTGTGTTTGCCATAATGTGGATCAACCTACCGGTTTCGGAGCCCTACTCCATCATCAGGTGAGCTTGGGCAGATTCACAAAATGACAACCACAGCGCAGAGATAGTTAATTCCGACTTGTCGGAAAGTGTCGGTTAGATATTAAGTCCCGAACGGGAGATAGCGGCCTGCGTGCAATGGTAGTACTTTCGTACCACCGGGGCGCAACTATCGATAGTAAATTGATGGTAAAAGGCTTTTTTTTCAGGCAAGCCAAATTATAAAATAGAAAACAAATTTCTTGCAGTATAGGTATATAATAAAATTATATAAGGATTCTTGCCACTTAACTGCTTATATAGAAATTTAATTCTACGCTGTGTTTGTTACAATGTGGATCAACCTGCTCTCACTACCGGTTTCGGAGCCCTACTCCATCATCAGGTGGGCTTGGGCCGACACTTTCCGACAAGTCGGAATTAACTATCTCTGCGCTGTGGTTGTCATTTTGTGGATGCAATAAAATGGCGCAAACGAATCGTGGCTATCTTGATCAGTTTCGAAGCTACAGGGGGATTCTCAGATTTTGTACTTTTTGAAGATGTTTGATAGTTTGTTTATTTCAGCAACCACGGAAAAATGATTTACACATTCTAAAGGCACTTTTCTGTATAGAATGCAGTGGCGTAGTCAGATTTTTTCGAAAAAAATATTTTTTGAGATATTAACTATACTTGTTTTTTAAATAGAAACCACTGTATATTTTTAAATTTTGTTATTCAGCTTGGCATGGGCTTCTCGAAAATATATAACACTCTATATTTATTTTCACTGTTAACCTCAAGATTTCCAATTTTTCTTAAAATATCCACTTAGTAGATAGTAGGCCGCGCCGAGTAACAAAGTAAACGGTTGTCATGGTGATCGGAACATACCTTTGATGGATGCGGGACATTTTATTTCAACAGATTGAGGTGTGTCTATTTTAAATAATAAAAAAAATGAGTAAATTTGAAAATTTTGAGAAATATAATATGTTAGAATGTTATACTGAGTCTAACAAACATAAGCAAATGGCAGCTGATTTATATTTTGAGCGGTATCCAGAGCGCAAACAACTAAACCAAGCCATTTTTAAAAGGTTAGAACATAGTTTACTCAATTTTGGATATTTTCAAAAACCGCGTCCCAAAAATTATCTGAAAGAAGATGAAGAAAATCAATATATTAATGTCCTCGGAGCCGTAACACTAGATCCAACAACATCAAGTAGAGCTAATGAAATGATGTTAGCGGCGGCGCCGGCGCGGCGTGCGGAGACGGTACCAACTCTGTCTATATGTTCCGATCACCATGACAACCGTTTACTTTGTTACTCGGCGCGGCCTACTATCTACTAAGTGGATATTTTAAGAAAAATTTGAAATGTTGAGGTTAATAGTAAAAATAAATATAGAGTGTTATATATTTTCGAGAAGCCCATGCCAAGCTGAATAAGAAAATTTAAAAATATACAGGGGGTTCTATTAAAAAAAATAAGTATAGTTAATATCTCAAATAATATTTTTTTAGAAAAAATTTGACTACGCCACTGTATTCTACACAGAAAAGTGCCTTTAGAATATATAATTCATTTTTCCATGGTTGCTGAAATAAACAAACTATCGAACATCTTCAAAAAGTACAAAATCTGAGAATCCCCCTGTAACTTCGAAACCGATCAAGATAGCCACGATCCGTTTGTGCCATTTTATTTTTTTCAAAAAAAGAACCCGAGACTGCAGTATAAAAAATTGAATAATTCTCACGGTGTCCTAGATATCCTATGGTCCACCCTGTACATCGTTTCGTATAATATAATTAGTATAATATCGTTCTATTGCTGCCAAAAGTCACTAACTAACATTTTTCCGAACAACCAAATTCAATCACTAACTATGTTTTGAAGCGGAGAATCGATTGCAAAAGTCAGTAACTACGATTTCTCGCTATTTATGTTTTATTTTATTACCGAATAGTTACTAACTATAACATATTTATGCAATGCAATTCATCTTTAGACGCATTTTTCTCGGAAGTAATAAAAAGTAAGTTAGTGACTTTTGGCAGCAATGGGACGATATGGTTTCCCTTTTATTTCCCTTTGTAGCAACCAAACAGCTAACAAAATGCAATGAATATTCCCACCTGAACAGAAGTAAACAAATACCAAAAGTAAATATATGAAGTGGTTATTATTAATATTACTTTAATTAACATTTAATTAACTCCCCTTTAAAATATATAACCGTAACAGAGAGTATCTAAAAATGTGAGGAAGGCTACACTATAATTGGAACTGGTCGAATAAGCTGAAAATGATGATGATGATGATGCTTTATTAGTGAGTAAGTATTTCTCCGTAATTTTATTTACAATAATAATAAATTAATATTTACAATTAATTATAAGATTATTAAATATAATTAATACATTTCAAATTAAAAAATATTTACAATACTAATAAACTACATTAATCATTCAAAGATTATTTAAAAACTACTCTCTTTACCGTTTTTCAAATAAGTCTAAAATAACCGAATTATTTTACTTTGAAAATTTGAAAAAAAAATTGTTTAAATTTTGAAAACCACTGGACCTTTTCTGGATTTTCTTCCTTGTAAATTTAATCTATCTAATAATATTAATCAATTTGGTTTCAGTTAAATTACAGGATTACCCATTTACAAACATGTAAACACAAATATAAAATGACAGAACTAAATTTTAACACTCTTTGTGATGGACTTAAATTTAGCAAGATTATCTCTGTGGAATGAACATGTAAAAGCAATGTTTAAAAATCCGAATAGATTTGTATTAGCCTATTATAAAACATGGCGTCATCTATTCGTTTTTGCATTAGAGTAGAGTTTTTCGCACATCACACATGACAGTAATTGTATTCTCGCTCTGAAATCGAATAATCCGATTGAATTGGTAAAGTAACTACTAGTGCCGTTAAAGCTTCAAATAAAATTCAATTCACCCCAATACGAAATACTTTAAAATAAAAAACAAAATTAAACAGATATAAGGAAACTTTATTAAAAACTTTATTTCTTCTCCCACGATTTTTAATTGCTTCCATTTTTGAAAATTTTTGTATTCATTTTCATAAGTTATTCGGGATTTAAATGGAAGTAGTTTGGATATGGCGTTTGTCGCCTCAGGCTGAATATCTGTTGGTAATTTACTTATTTCGTTTTGAGCCATTTCTGGCTCCAATTCAATCAGCAATCTGCAGGAAAGAGAATTAAAAAATATTGACTCAAAACTGACAACTAAAGGGACAGCTTTATTTATTTGTCAAATTACATAGAAACCAACGCTAACTCAGCACAATATTTTTTCTACTCGTAAAACATTCCTTGAAATAATAATTTCTGAATATTTTTTTAAAACGTAACTCGCTATAGAAAAAACATATTGTTTTATACACTACGATAAAATTGCATTATTGTCTACCGAAATTAATTCTACCGATTAATTAAATTAATTAATTAATCTTTTCGGTTGACGATAAAATACCATTTTATCGTCCTGTATAAAAAATAACTATAATTGTATTGTCCTTATTAACCAAGTATTAATTCGTGACCTCAAAAACTTAAAAATATATAAATATAAGGTATCACATAATAAATGAAGATAAATAATAAATATATAACATTATGAAAGAAAAAAACAGTGACAACTAATTTTTTTTGTAAAATTGTTTTTTCAATATTACTTTACATACTTCTCCACGAATATCCATCTCTGCCAAGTTTTCACTTTACCTACACACCGTAGCAACGCTGTTTTAATCTTATTAATAATAAGACAGTAATTATATTTAATTGTAATCTTTTCTTGAGATCGCATAACTTTTACCCGACATTACTTATTATTATTTCATGGTTTATTATTATTGAACTATTTCATACTGCCGATAAATGTCTTTCTATTAGTTCTAAGTGGAGCCGAGCATATGAAAAATTATTTATCGTCTAATTTCCAACAAGGGGAGAGAGAAAAAGCTCTATTAACTATAACAGGGAACAAATAGCTCCATCTTTTTTAATGGATTGAGAAACTATGTGTAGCCACAGAAATACTGAACAGTAATTCCATGTACTCAGATTTAATATACAAGAAGTTCATATTGTTATCATAAAGCAAAAACTTTTAAACAAAATATTTTGAGTTTTGGTTTATTTTTTTTATTTATTTTAGTTTTCTTTACCGAATGTTACTTCAAATGTGGTAAATTTTAGTGCAAAAGTGTGATGGACAATTTTACAGGATGTTCCAGATATAAGTATTTTAATTGGTCGAGAAACATGCTCATGTGTTTTTTTTTGCGAAAAAAAATGTTGTCAGTTTTTTATTTTTCTTGAAATTTTCCGAAAAATGTTTTAAAAACTTTTGAGTGCCACTGTTCATTCTCCGAAAATTCGTTTACTGTACATAGAGACAATCTCGGAGAAAATACAATGTCGCCTACTCCTACATTACCCACATTCTGTACGTTTATAAATTCACAGTAATTTTCTAATCAACAGTAAAGTTTCTACACAAAAAAATGAAAAAATTAATTGTATTCCTATTAGTGTAGATTGCCATACTAGTTCTAGAGAAACGCGCAATGTTTTAAATACTTTTTGCCAGTTGAGTAAACCTAAAAAAATAAATCCTAAATTCAATTATTTCAGCTCAGTTCTTCGCCATATTAGAAAATATTTTCAATCGTTTCAGTCAACAGTTATAACCTTTAAATATTTAGTTAGAGCTTTTGATGAAGTTTTATCAGTATTTTTATCCAGCATATAAATAATTCTAAATAAAAAATAAATGCCTTTATTGTCAAAATTTTTTTACAATTTGTAGACAAAGGTCAACTAAACAAACAAAGTAAACAAACAAGGTACACAAACAAACAAACAAAAGATAAGATAATACAAAACATTATACAAATAACATTGTCAGTCTTATTGTTTAAAATAAACATTTATAAATGTTTACAATGTCAAAGAATAAAAAAAAATAAAAATAATATTCAAAAATATTTAGTTAGTTTATAGTAAATATCAATGACCTCTAAATAAATTTATTTCGATGCCATTGGTAAATATAGCAATAGCAAACATTAGACCAGTGTTTACAAGATCAAATTCGATTTTCAAAATATAATTAATTTACAGCGTAGAAAGCCTTGTCTAGTAAATAAGAGTTCAATGCTTTGCGAAATGAAGAAAATGATGTTATGGATTTGATTTTAAATGGCAGGTGATTTTTTTCGAGTTGTATAATATTGTACTTTTAACTAACCCTGAGCGTGGGGTAGGTAGATAAAGATCTTGCTACACGTTCCTGAGTAGATAAGTGTGATATGGCCTTTCTCGAGAAGCTGATACGTGCTTACGTATTAGGCAAACGGATTCAGATATAAATAAGGAAGAAAGACTTAATATTTTTAATTTTTTAAAAAAGTCCTGGCAATGAGTTCTGCTGTTTGGTCCGAGTGAATATCGAACAGCTCTCTTCTGGAGCTTGAAAATGCCGTCAAATTGAGTCGCCCAGTACGTACCCCAGAATGGAAGGGCATACCTGAGGTGCGACTCAAAAAGTGCATAATAAACAGTTGTAGCCATGCACTGACTGCAAAACAGGCAGAGCTCAATTTTTTCGACAAAGCTTCGGTATGCATATCGCATTTCAGAGAATTGTCTACAACAAGCCCTAAGAATTTTACAGATTTTACGACGTCAATGGAGGTGCTGTTAAGTATAAAAGGCTGCAGCGAGTTTTTATACGACAAATCTTTAGTTTTAGAAATGTTGAGACCCGGGAGGTTCGAATCGCACCAATATTTAATGGTGATTAAGTCATTTGATATAATCCTATGAAGTGCCGTGACGTACTTGTTGCTCCAAGTGAAGCTAGTGTCGTCCGCAAAAAGACATATTTTACCACTGATGTTTATGTTAGCAATGTCGTTAATAAGAAGAAGAAACAAAATAGAGCCTAGTACTGAGCCTTGTGGTACTCCAAATTCTATTGGCTTCCTAGAAGACAACGTGGTATTCACCCTCACAAGTTGACTTCTGTTGCTCAGATACGACTTAAACTTTTCGAGGGATGTTCTCCTTCTATGATAATATAATAAAAATTAATACAAATTTTTATTTTCGAATTTTTTGAATCAGCGACCTCTACTGGATTAATGTATTACGAACAGCTCACCTGGATTTGGTGGTTGTCTGGTTGTATAAACACGTATTAATCCATGATTATTGATTTATGATGTGCCTACGACTTCAAAATATAGTGAATTCATTTAAATATTTATTAGTACTGAATTTAATCGTATTATCCTTAGAATAAACATAAGTTTAAGACAAAATCTCATAAAAGTCAATTGCTTTTACTAAGTAGTTGTGCGATCCGTATTTCGCAAATTGGTTGTCTGTAATTTGCCTACAAAAATAAATCGGATTGACTTAGAATACGAAGTTTTCGAATGTATTTTCTCTCTTCGACTGTTTTAAAAGGTAAAATATTTTGTCAACGATTTAAAACCGAGAAAACTTTCCCGTTTGAAGTACACCATTAGAATTTAAAATTAAAGTTGACTTTTAATGCCCTCAAACAAAAATAACAGAAAATATTTTGTCAGTGGTATTTGTTCTTCTTTATTAAGTAATTAAATAAAAAATGTTAGTGTATAAAATTACACAGAGAATATACTAAGGGCTGGCAAAGGTTAGTCTACAATGCATCTATGCAATAGTACAATGCATCTATAGCGTACTAAACAAAGAGAGAACAGTAAAAACGTTGCCAAACATATGAAATAAACCGAGAAACTGTGCACATTACTAAGAGACGTGGAAGAGGATATAGCATATTCGTCGCGGTCGACCCAATCAGTACCATGTCCATATCGGTACTTAAAATTCTTGGGAAGAGTGTACATCATGCATTGAAATTCACGATTTAATTAAGTCTCGTGATACTTTATTTGTTTATTTATTAACGAGTCGTTGTAATTTTCCCTATAGCCTGTAAATGTTTAAGTGCAAGTTAGAAACACTTGCACTTTTAGTAAAAATAAGCGGAATTGAGTTGGTGTTCGACAGTGGTCGCGCTATTACAACTCTGAATTCAAAAATCGATATCTCGAAATCCATTAGAAATAATCGATTGTAGTTTTTTTTATAAGCTTTCTTAATATTTCTGCTATATTTTCTTCGCAGACAGTATGTGAAAATCTTTATAAATAAAAAAAGTTACACGATTGCTGCAAATTGCAATGCACTAAAAGTAAATGGATGGGTTTTTTAGGTATAAATTTTGAATGAAAAAAATCAAGCCTATTGATTTTTTCTTATTTAAACATTTTGTAAAATATCCGAACTTCAAAATAAAAAAAAAGTTTCAATATCTAAAGCAGTTCTTGAGTTATCGCGTGTTATGTGTTAAAAAGTTGAGTTTTTAAATTATCGCGATTACTGACGTTTTCTCGTAAAAAAAGTGGACACCCTAAAGTTGTCCTTATAATTCCATTTCAGATGCTCAGAAACATATAAAATGATTATTTTATGTAGTTATCTTTTCGAAAATAAAAGTCTTTTAAAAATAAGCGGTTTGCGATCGTGATTTTATTCCACTTGATAGGGAAAGGCGTACCGGAGAAATGTGGCAACGCCGCAACAGCACACCGTCGCATTTCTCGCTCCGACTTAATAATCCCTATGCGATTTACTTCCACACATGTAAATACCGACCCAAAAGTAAGAGTTGCCAGCACGGTATATTTATGATATGAAGAAAGAAAATATGATCTGTCATTTTTTAAATAAACCAATAAAACCTATTTACAAAAAAATTTTAGAAACTTTTTAGTGAAATAAATGGATTGGTATGGACATCATCTGCGTTTTTTTCTGTCAACGTTGGTCAAAATCTTATCTGGGTAACAAAAAACAGAGTATAAGGTTGAATATCATAATAATTATACTGTAATCTATGGGTTAATTTACAAATTTGCACCAGTAAAATTAATATTCTACTAAACCAAATATTTCCCTCCCAAATTAACTGGAATTATTTCCTTTGTAACAGTCTAACACCGAACTTAATATTGAACAGATAATCCCAATACGCGGCGAAGATATCTTATAGAGCTATTCGAATAATTCATAGCGGCATGTAGTTTTAATACAAAAGCCGTCCGCTGTTGCCATACCTATGGTGGCGCGGAGGGATGCCATGCCGCTCGTACAATCTCAAGTAATTGTGGGCTCGGTCCGCACAAAGTCCTTAGTGTCACGCAATTATAGAAGCCCCGGGCTCCAGAAATGACTAAATATAATCAGAAAGTGGCTTTGTTTCTATGTGGCGCAGCATGTCCTAAGGTAAATTTTGCGGGTCGAAGCAGAAGAACTAGTTAGAAAGGGGAGAGGTTGTTAAGAGGACAGGAGGCGGGAAAATTGTTTAGTTAGAATTCCGTTCGTGTTTGTTAGCTACGAATTGTTTGTCCTCTGTTTTTATAATCAAGGTCCTAAATATTATTAAACCCTTGTTCATCTTATTGGTGGTTTACGTAGTGTATTTTTACATTTGTAATAACAATTCTTTACGAAATAATGTTTATATCATCAATTGTTTTTTTTTCTTATTTTTTTTTGCATTTTGATGTCAATATAACTCCTATTTGTAGGAGGTGCCACCTGTGGAGGTAACACACATGTGTTTTAACTGTTTTGAAGATTAACAACTTTGTGAAAACTGGGTGAAAAAAATATATATTTTCGTGACTGTTTACGTAAAATATGCCTCTCGGCAAAAATCGCTACGATCTCAAGATATTTAGAATGAAAATAGTAAACACATGTGATTATTTACAATAAAAAATAAACACGTTGAGTAGATAGTTATTTGACTGAAATGATCAATTTGTGAACATTTGATTTCTTTAAATTAGTCATATTTTTTTTTAGAAAAAATGATGATGAACATTTCAAATTTATGATTTCAGTCTAATAAAGATTTAGTCAAGAGTAATTTATGTCAATGACGACAGGTATTGATAATTTTGGTTAGAAATATCTCGAGAACCATTACTCGTAGCGATTTTTACCAAGAGACCTTTTTTACGTAGTAAATGTCGTAAATGTATATTTTTTTACTCAGTAGTTTTATACAGATACGGACGAAAAGTTATTATTCTCCAAACCAGTTAAAAAATATGTAGGTGGCGGCCTCTATAAGTAGGAGTCATATTGACATCAAAATCAAATTTCTCATGTCAAAACACTCCTAGGCCTTAATTTTCATCAAAACATTGACGTTACTTCACAAATTATTTCGAAAAAATCGGAATAAAAATTAAATTTCTGCACCCTGTATTTTCGAACCTAAGCTTTTTAGGACATACATTTATATGAACTTTTTTTTTGTTATTTTTATTTGCAGAATATGCAGCTGAAATTTCCGGAGTGCAGTTTGGACTACCCTGTATATTGAAATGGAACTGTTACTTCTAAAATTTTATTTTCATCACTGAAAGCACTGGCTTATTTTTGTCTAATCAAATAAAGAATGGGTAATCGTGTACTCGTAAATTATGAATAAATAATAAGCTTAACTCCTCTAAGTGTATTTTAAGCTTGCAAAAACATTGTTTTGTTAAAATTTTCTTCATCCTTTCCGACTACGTATCGTTAATATTAATATTTCGGGTATATTTCGATGTAGCTACTACCCCTTTGCAAATTTATTTCAGAAAGTCAGTTATAAATATTTATTTATTAATTACCAAATTTGAAAGTTTCAAATTGCAAAAAAGTTCATAGATTACATCTTTATTATGACCTTGGGAGGCGGAATATTAATACAAGGCTTGTGCGTTAGGTGAGTCGTAATTTTGTTACGAGGATCTTCCAGATAAATTTACCCTGCTAATTAATAAACGTATTTGCTCCGAATTAAGGAGAGCTGGAATATAATTTGACCAAAGTATCTAATTGGAATACCTTGGGGTGAGTCGTTAACCCCCGACACTATTAAACATTAACCACTGACCCGAATAGAGCAAGAATCGGTATTGTTTCCTCCATAGCGTAATCGAATCAGTAATTTGATCCGATTATAAATTGTTTAATAATCTATCTATCCAAAAAATCCTATGGGCATTTCGCCACTTGAAGAAAATCTACAAAATAAAATAGTTATTTTTGGTAAACACCATAAGAAACGTCAAAATTTGATGTCGTCCGATCGCGACCAAATTTGGTGGGTAGGCTATGTGAAAAATAAATATTGGAAAAATTTATATTTACATACAAACTGGATTTGTACGCTCTGCGATATTCTTAATCAATTCAATATACTTAAAGAGATTTATTGTTTTAAACTAAGTTATTTTAACTTTATGGTTGAATTCATTTTTGTACAATAAGTATCTACTTAAGAAAGAATCAAAAATATATTAAAATGGAACAATGAAAACAGTTCAAACTGGCCAAGTATAAATCTTTATAATTCTCTTCAGATCAAACGCAGTCACTTCTATACAATCAATTATGTTCAGCTGGAATATTTCTGCCATTACAGATTCATGAATATCCCGGCATTATAAATGGAATCGCTTTAAAAATCATCCGGTCGATAAGCAACCACATCTTGTTAAATAGGATTAAGATATATTTTTTTTTTCATTTTAAATTTCTTAAATGAGATAAAAAATATTGAGTCATAGATTAACAAAATTTATGTATGTCTTTTGGAAAATATATAATTTTATTTATTCAATTATTTAAACTATTATATTATTTGTTTTAACTAACTTATATTTTTGCTTACTTTAAAAAAGTGAGTAGAAAATATTTTTTCATTAAAAATACATCCTTGCCAGAAATAAACATAAAAATTATTATAAAAAATGAGTCCGAGAAGATTTTAGAAAAAAATTGAGTTTTTAATTTTTTTCATATTGTTCCACAGCTTCAAAAAATTCTAAAACACCAGATCGATCGATCTCCTGAGTGCGAGTTAAAAAAGCCGTTGGGGCAGATTTCCCATATTAATTCAGCTATACCTTTTTTTTATTAGTAAGTTACTGCTGACCATTAGTCTCCGTTGGATTAATGCAGCAGTGTTTACCAAAAATAACTATTTTATTTTGTAGATTTTTTTGGATACATAGTATTTATTAAACAATTTCTGACAATCGAATCTATTGACTCGATTACGCTACGAAGGAAACAATACCGATTCTTGCTCTATTCGGGTCAGTGGTCAATGTTTAATAGTATCGGGGGTTAACGACTCTCCCCAAGGTATCCCAATTAGACACTTTGGTCATATTATATTCCAGCTCTCCTTAATTCGTAGCAAATGCGTTTATTAATTAGCAGGGTAAATTTATATGGAAGATCCTCGTAACAAAATTACGACTCTCCTAGCGCACAAGCCTTGTATTAATATTCCGCCTCCCAATGTCATAATAAAGACGTAATCTGTGAACTTTTTTGCAATTTAAAACTTTCAAATTTCGTAATTAATAAATAAATATTTATAACTGACTTTCTGAAATAAATTTGCAAAGAGATATTAGCTACATCGAAATATATCCGAAATATTAATATTAACGATACGTAGTAGGAAAGGATGAACACAATTTTAACTAAATAATGTTTCTGCAATCTTAAAATACACTCAAAGGAGTTAAGCTTCTTATCTATTCATAATTTACAAGTGGACAATAACCCATTCTTTATTTTATTAGAGGAAATTAAACAAGTGCTTTTAGTGATACAAATAAAATTTTAGAAGTTATTATACAGGGTGAGTCTTAAATAAGTGCAAATATTTTCTCTTTACCATTTTTCAGATAAGTCAAAAATAAACCTAGTTATGTAAGTTTGAAAATTTAAAAAGAAATGATTTTTTTTGAAGAAATGTTGAGAGCCACAGGATTTTTTTTTCTGTATTTGCATCCCTTTTATGGCCGTAACTATACTATATTAATATCAGAAATTAAGAAATTATACCGTGGGAAAATTTGCGGTGAACAGGCAGTTCTAAAATGTTTTCGAAAAATATACAAGGAAATTTAAAAGAAAATGCACTATTTTTAACATCTTTTTTAGCGAAAAAAACCTCATAGACGTGTTTCTGGGGTCGAAATATACCACCCCTGAAAATATTTGCACTTATTTAAGGCTCACCCGATATATAGGACTTTTTTGGATAGGTAGTTTTCACCCTTCCCGTACTATTTCTTAAGCGAATAGCTTAAATCTAGTACTAATACGGAAAAATTACTAAGGTATAGTCGGTAAGACAGCCGAGTTTGCCAAATCCCGTTCATTAATAACGGTCTAAAACTGCCGTCATCTACTTTATGACACGTAGTAAAATAGATGACAGCACTCCCGGAAGAAATGACCTTTGTCTTCCTCGGGCGCGCAAAAAGCAAATTCATTTTTTATTTGCAGGTCGATCTTTCTTTCTTCTCGTTCCCCCCGCCCCGAAGGCGAAAGTTTTTACTGCAGTTTCGGGACAAGAAGTCGTCCGAGCGAGCGGACAGTCCTCGAGGAAAAAATTGAAAGAAATCGGAGAAAGAGAAAGAAAAGGCGCCACGAAATGAGCGGGGATACGCCGAAATTTAGACGCTCGTCAACTTTGCCAATTAACAAAACGAATTAGTGAAGGGCCCTATATAAATCAAGATTTATTTAGCGTTGCGAATCCTTAAAATATTTATCTCAGTATTTTTTAGAGCAGAAGAATCGCAGTAGTAAATTGACTCTTAGAATTATTTATCACAAAACTTTGTGATATTACCCTAGAAAATAATAAGAAGATAACCTAAAAGAGAAATGCAACTCTCGCAACACAATTCTTCCACTATAAGAAGTTCTGATATCGCATGTAAAACCACAGATTAGGTATCCTATAAGTATACAGATAAAAATCTTGTCCCTAATTCGTGGTACGAAAATTGTTTTTTATGACGATGTGCAAACGAGTAAAATTTCCGGTGCGCAAAAATAAACTCGCGTAAAATAACAATAAACAGCGTAATAGAGAGATATGGCTAAACCGAATAGCGTGCATGGACGTTAATAAGGCCAGGTGTTATTTCCTTTAGGTGAGGTGATATTACCTCTCTTCATTTATAGTTATTGGATCGGAAAGAATTCTGTTCGCGTCGCATCCGCTATTTAAAATTAACCTAACTTTGAATTTAAAACTTTGAAATTGTTTTGTTTACTAGGTATTTTAAAACTAAGGGTGCTTATTTCAAGTGCTTTATTGATTCAACGTCTGCCAGTGGGTTTTGCCAACGTCTGCCCAAACCTAAAATAAAAGATCTCGCCGGCCGGCCCCGGTATCCTCTTATCCGGCAAGTATTGAAGACTAATAAAAATCAGTGGATAAATCCAGAAATGTCTAAGTCTAATGAAAATTATTAAAAGAATAAGGAAAATGGTAGAAAAACGAGAATTAGATTACATTGTAGCGTTTTTTTATAAAACATTACCACTGCGAACGGCAGCTTTTCGTTGGTAGAGCAGTCGTGGATAAGGTATTTCACTTGAAAGAAACTAACTAACAATAACAAATCGAAAATACAAATATTGGGCGCCAAGCATGAACAGAGAAAGAAAACACAGTTGTTTATTACTAACAACTAGTACTAACATTGTACAATTTTAATAATTATTATAGTGGTTATATGTCGAGTAAAAGCTATGTATGTAAATAATATTAAATATGTTCTATGAAAAATACAATGCGTGTAAAGTTATAGGAAATATATGAAAGGTAGCAGTACTTTATTTAATTTGTTAAATTTTATGCGGTGTTAAATCTGATATATTGCAACCTGTAGATTCTAGAATCTATGTCTGGTTATGCATCTGTTAATATAGCGCAATAATAATATCTATAGAAAGTAATACTATTACAAAAAGTAATGTAATGAAACCTAAGATCTAAATCATATTGTAACTACTAAATCGACATATATGTTCTTAATAATCTAACCACTAAACATAGTCTGTACGATATTATTTAAAATGTACGTTATTATGTTAAGACTGAAAATCGACTGAAAACCAGAACCTAAATCTACACTTAGCTGTTCTTGAGGCAGTCTTGTTTCAAAGAGTAGCAGCGTGAGGTGGGCTCATATCTCTGTACTGTCTCTCGGCGGTCCTGTTGGCCAATACAACAAAAGAGGCCAGAATGAGGACACCATGAATCAATACAGCCGTAACTACTGACTGAGCTTAGAAATGGGAACGAAGCAAAATGGGGCTTACGCTACATCCATACTGTGGGAATATGGGGACACTATCCGTACCTTGGAACACTACTAGGACCTTGGATAATGCCCGTACCTTGGATACTGTCCGTAACTTGGACCATAACCTCGAAATACTTCCGAGGGCTTAATAATAAACAAAGAAACTGTCCGTTCTTCCATTTGACATTGTGGAGGACAAAAGAAAACCAATGTGCCAGCAAACACCAAATACGAGTTAAGGTTGAGGCTAATCCAAAACTCTACCCTGTAGCTTCGAAATAGCAGCTGATTCAGATTATGCAGCAAGATTTAAATAATTACCATTTCTAAAAGTCGGGTGACCAAAAGTGAGGTTAAAGCGCGGAGAGGCACCTTGAAACGATCTTGACAGCCCTCCACAGAAGCAGTGAAACGATAACAGGGTTGTGGACTAGAGAACGTAAAAATTACGCCAAGCGTGCCAAATACATTATCAGGCCTGAACGATACGGAATCCGGTGATGATACGCCAGACATCATAAATCATATAATAAAAAGACATGTAACGAACTAAAAACGTTACAACATGGCATACCGAAAAATCATCAAATGGAATTTTTAAGCAAGTACTTTTGAAAACTAATAATTATTAATACTTTGTTAATAATTTCGAAATATTTTACCCAACTTTTAAGTAACTTTTTAATCTATCTTGTAGAGAAAAACTCCAACCAAATAAACCTTCGAAGATTTTGATAGTCCAGAAAAGGCATCAGGAAACGAAAGTTAGCGGCGTTGCCGTGCTGACCAAATTACAGGGACTTTGTGGAAAAATATTAGAAAGGTAAAATGAAAGGAAACTCAAAATTGCGTAGCTCACTTGCTGCTGTAAAATAAACCTAAAAAATATAAGAACATATTTAAATATTATAATTAGTTCAAAAGAAATTATAAATTAATATTAATAGTAAAAATAGATAAGGCTATGTTGGTATGATATACTGTGGTCCGAACTCTATTCCGTAAACTTCGACAGCATATTCTGCAGATAAAAATAAGTAAAAATGTTCAAATAAATGTATGTCCTAAAATGCTTAGTTTTGGGGATACAGGTTGTAGAAATTTAATTTTTATTTCGATTTTTTCCAAATAATTTCTGAAGTAACGTCACTATTTGGATGAAAATTAGTGTCTGGGGGTTTTTTGACATGAGAAATTTGATTTTTATGTCAATATGACTTTTATTTGTAGGGGGCGCGCCCTTTGTGTTTTAACTGTTTTCAAGAGTAATAACTTTTCGTTTCTATATGTATAAAACTACCTGGTGAAAAATATACATTTTCGTGATTTTTTACGTAAAAAATGTCTCTTGGTAAAAATAGCTACGAGCAACCGTTATAAAGATATATAGAATTGAAATAGTCAATGCATGTCATTATTGACTAAAAATAAACATGCCGAGTAGATAGTTATTTGACCGAATTGATAAATTTGGGAAGTTTTTATTTTTTTTAAATTAATTATAATTTTTTTTTCGAAAAAACTGATGATAAAACAGTTTCTGTTGAACTTTTGACACAAAAACATTTCAAATTAATGATTTCAGTCTAGTCAATATGTTTAATTTATGTCAATGCGACGACAGGTATTGATAATTTGGATTCCAAATATCTCGAAAAAATGTCGTAAATGTATATTTTTTACTCAGTAGTTTTATACAGGTACGGACGAAAAGTTATTACTCTTCAAACCAGTTAAAAATATGTAGTTGGCGCCCTCTATAAGTAAGAGTCATATTGACATCAGAATCAAATTTCTCCTGTCAAAAAACCCCCAGACATTAATTTTCATCCAAATATTGACGTTACTTCAGAAATTAATTGGAAAAAATCGAAACAAAAATGAAACTTCTACATTCTTCATCCTGTATCTACAAAAGTAAGCATTTTAGGACATACATTTATACGAGCTTTTTTACTTACTTTTATCTGCAGAATATGCTACCAAAGTTTCCGGAATACATTTCGGAGCACCCTGTATAGATATAAAATATATTACAAATGCCGTAATTATCTTTTCTATTTAAATATAAATTTTGTAACATGTCTGCATTTTAGCAGAGCTTAATTCAAGCAAAACTAGTCCCGTTTTTCTCCAAGACTTAATGACGTTAAATTTGTATGTGAGCGCGCGCAAAGAAGAAAACGAGGTTAAAATTAAATAAACATGGTTTTCCTCTCACAGGTAAACAGAAGGAAGGAGAAAAACATCTTCGTGAAGAAAAAGCTAGAAAAGGATCCACATTTGCAGGCTGTTGCAGTGTCCTGATTTATGTCAGTAGCGGCTATACCTCTGGGGAAACCCGGTAGGAAAAAAGCAAGTACGTATAAATAAAAAACGACTTTATTAATATTGCCGGTTTGCTAATGTTTTTTTTTCGAGAATTCCTTTAAAAAGAAATGTACGCGGACAAAAAGCAATAAACCACACGTGCTATTTTTCTAACACGTGTATATTTGAGAACAAATAAATGATGAAAAATCTTCTTCATATTAGAATAATAAATGTACTTGGAAAAATGAGGCCGTTTTTAATATAGTTTAATAGAAACAATTTTTTTAATTACCTAGGCATCTGTAGAAGTTAGTAATGTATGGCTTCTTTGATTTTAATGAACATAACGTAACCACAAGTAAAAATTAAAAACAAATAACAAATAATCATATACCTACAGAAAGTTGGTTTTCCCTTGTTAATTTTGAAGTCTAACTTGATATAATGTCATTTTAACAGAACGTCAACTTTTTTTATAGACGCATAGATAAAGGAAATAAATTTAGATTGGAAAGCCCGCCAAAATATATAATTGTTTTAGGTCGCGACCGTTGTACGCGATCCGGCGCTGCTATAGCGGTTGCTAAGAACAACCTCAAACAATAACTGAAATACTTTTCTCTTGTCAAAGTCAGAATCTTCAAAAATTATAAAATCAAAATTTAAACCGCCCTCATTGAAAAAATACAGAAAAGTGTTTAAAGCGTCCATTCTCAATGTAATTATTGCTGTCTTGTGAGTTTAATTTAAATTTTACTTACTCAAACCTTGAGAATTGTGAAAAAGTGGCATTAAAAACTAAAAAACTGTGTTGTGAACTGTGAACTTCAAAAGCTATCTTGGGTCGTGGCATAACGTCGGTCTCCAATGTTTCGTAGGTATTTTACATATACGTCCTTATATAAAATAAAGTTTCTGGTATGCAACACACTGTATTTTATTTATAAAATTAAAACAAAATAATAATAAATTTGAATAAACAATATTTAGCGACATAATTTCGGAAAAAGCCAAACCAATCCGAAATTATCAAATCTCTGGGTCGCGACTGTTGCAAGAATAGCGCCAAATAGTGTTTACATTGTCTTTAGGGGCACTTTCCAATCTAAACTTGTTTCATTTATCTATGTACATATTCTACATATCTATTGAAAAAAACTAAAATGTTTTTTGCTTCCGATGACGAGAAGAGATATACTTCTCGAAGCGATAAGCATTTTTTGATCTTTATGAAAATTTGTTTATTAGTAAATCGCAACAGTGCAATGCTACGTTGGAATTTGTCTGATTTTGCATTGTTGGCTTGCCATTTTTAATTTAAAAATAGATACAGTTTTTCTTAAATTACTTAAAGTCGGCTTGTCCAAAATTATTCAAATTTAGTATGTGTATATTCAGCATACGCAGAGCTTTAAAAACCTATTTACGACTTAGCTCTAATGTTAATAGGGGAGCCAATATTTGGACAGTTTAAAATTCCCTATGTTTCCAATGACGATGCACTACCCGGTATATACCAATCAGTTGTATCAGAATCAATAATTAAGAACAAGTTTAAATTTCTAACTAAATCCAATGCCAGGGGTTATAGAAATGAGATTCTTACTATAAAATACAGAAAAAATGAGTTTTTTCTAGAATGTTTTATATAGAAACCGTTTCCTCGGATGGTGCGCCACTGATCTTATTCTCTCTTGTGTTTTGTTTAACCGTAGGGGCCGTAGGGTCGTAGATTATAGCAGCGCCATGCATAAACTTAAATTTGGAAATTTGCCTTTTAACTTTGACGGTGTGTTTTATTAGAAAGGAGGTAGGGTTAACGAGAGCAGTAGCTCTCGTAGACGTGGAAAACAAGAAGAATATATTAACATCTAAGAAGAAATTAAGCTTTATGGTAGTATAAGTATATAGGTAATATGTTACACAGAATGGATCTTCTATACCACACCATATCTCAGTTTGGCGGCCAGTAGATGGTCATAAGAAAATTCTGTGAAGTTTATAAATATACATATATGAAAAATATGAGTGTGATGTCGAGGAGAAATAACTTTACGCAGTACTTTGTCTTGTTTTCTTAATTCTCTCTAATCTCTAATACATTTTCCAACAAAAATGTACCTTAAATTAAATTGGTTGGCATCCAACATATATACATAATCCCTAATCTCTGGCTAATCCATATTCTGATCCATATTCTTCTTTTACATCATTTTTTTTGTTAATAAACTTTCTGTTAATTCTATTGCCATAATTTTGGAAGTTTGAGGTACAGTCTTACGCATTGTCGCAATATTAAATCAACTAGCCCCAGTCATCAAGCAGCTTGTGTATCTTCTTCTTTTTCTTCTACGTATTTGAGATATTGTCGATCTGTTAGGTTGCGTCTGTAGGAGTTCTTGGGAGATGGACTGCCAACTGTCTTTCCATCTTTTTGGAGGTATTCCCGGCTGTCTTATCCAAGTGCTGTCCCGGCTATCTCTTCCATGCGTTTTACATGCCTACATTGTATTTTTCTTTGCCTACCCCATCTCATTACGTCCTGTATTCCACATTGTTGTCTGATATTTGTGTTTCTAATTATGTCTCTCCTAGTCTTACCCATTATGGTTCGTAGGTTCTTAATTTCAGTGACTCTTAACATGCTTTTGGTTTTGTTTGTTTCCTTTCGGATTTCTATGCCATATATCATTGTTGGTTTAATGCAGGTCTTATAAATTTTGATTTTGCTGGCTGTTCGCATGAAGGGGTTTGCCCACACTATTTGCCTCGGACATCCTGACATGGCCGTTGCTCTGCTTATTTGGCTTCCCGAATCTCAAATCAGCCTGTGTATCAAACAGCTAAAATTGAAATGGGCTTGTTTTCATTTCAGATTTTTAATCAAAATGGCTAATGTCTAGTTATAAATATTGTATTAAAACTATAGTTCATACCAATTAAACTTTTAGTCACATGATTAAGCTTGACCGGCACAGCGTTGCTCACTTTTACATACTTTCTTTTAATCAAAATATTTTAGGAAACAAAAATAAATTAATTATAAATATGTAAAGAGTTATTGTTTACATCAACAAAACTCACTTCCCTAACATTACTAGATGAAAATAAAGGGCCATTACTACCACTTTCCCGTTTAAAATATTCTAATTAAGTTGCGATGAGTTTTTTACGGCTATTAAGCTATCTTATACACTTTGCACTAAAAGAGATTCTAAAAAGAACAATGTTCGACTGCAAGGTCTGCTAGTAAAAAAAATTAAGCTTAAAATATCACAACACAATTCATTTAAACCAAAAACTCGTAACACAAAGCTAAAGTGTTAAAACGAATGACAATGTCAAGAAATAAATAAATAAACGTGACGACTTGACATTTTTTACAGCGATCGGGTGCAGAGTTAGTTCGCCTCCTCGCAGTGCACCCTGGATAGCGCTAAATGAACTAACAAAATAGGCGGCAGAACAAACGATAAAATTCCTGCCTCACATCACAGTTACAGTATGAAAACTAAAACCGGTCCTTTTAGGGACCAACTGACCAGAGATTTTGAACCTTGCTTCCGAATCTGCCATTTTAATATTGAAGGCATAAGCAGATCAAAATGCCAGATATTACAGAAAATCTTGCACGATAACGATATTGACCTGATAGCAATACAGGAAACCCATGCAGAAAACAAAGCCCAACTAGAATCAAGAGAAAAAAATTCTGGGTACGACCTACTAGGAGCCACATATGACAGAGTATACGGCGTTGCAACTTATGTGCGAAATGATGTAGAGAACATTGTCCTTCTTGATACCTCCACTCAAAATAACATCCACCAAGTAACCATCAAAATTGGAGCAGTTACAGTTGTTAATATCTATAAACCCCCTGGTACTGGTTGGACTCCCGAGGTGATAAAAACGCACCCACACCCAAGCATATACATTGGCGATTTTAACACTCAGCACGAAATGTGGAAATATAGTACTAATGACAACAACGGAGAAGCCTTGGCGAGGTGGGCTAGAAAGGCCAACTGGGAAAAATTTTCTAAACAACTGGACTATACCCTACATTGGATTCCTCCAGTTAGCAAAAACTACGAACGGATTGTGGGAGCGGTTATCAGCTCAGCGAAGGTGGCCATTCCTAGGGGATATCGAAAGGAATATATACCTGGATGGAATGAGACTTGTGATGATTTATACGCAGAATTTCTTGAAAGCGGAGATCGCGAAATAGCTGACGATCTATTACACAACATCAAAATATATATATAGACGCCAAAAATGGACAGAAACTGTTGAAAATCTTGACTTCAAAAAATCAAGTCGACAGGCATGGTCTCTGCTGCGTAAGCTCGGAGGCGTCAAGCCTTTTGAACACGGAGATGATAGTGTATCATCTAACAGTGTTGCTGCTCGTATAGTCGTTACGTCCAGAGGCCCTCGACATCGAACACATACAACTAAAGTTAAAAGAGAACTCAAGGCCCTGAGGGAAGCCTGCGCTGCAGCCTCCGAATATCTGGCAAAATTTTTCACGAACATCTTTCGCACAGGACATATTCCTCAATCACTTAAGCGTACAAAAATCATTGCAATACTAAAACCAGGGAAAACGAGTGATGGGCCAGAGAACTACCGTCCCATCGCCCTGCTAAGTATGGTTTATAAACTGCTCGAGAGAGTGCTACTCAACAGAATCAGTCAAAGAATTTTAGACAGCATTCCCATTGAACAAGCTGGTTTTCGCCCGGATTTCAAAAGAAACATGTAGTCGCTGCCGCATTTATAGACCTGACAGCAGCATATGACACCGTCTGGAGACAGGGCCTAATATATAAACTCACTCGCGTCATTCCTTGTGTAAGATATATAAACGCAACCTCATTAACAATATGCTGTCAAATAGAACATTCCAGGTTATAATGGGGAATAACAGGAGCAAAACTATGAAACTTAATGACGGTCTTCCTCAGGGGTCGGTTCTTGCCCCCATACTGTTCAGTCTATACATCGCGGACATGCCTGCAACTGAATCACGAAAATTTGGTTATGCAGACGACTGGACATTGGCAACGGCGCACAGAATGGTGGAGGATGCTGAAGTTGTACTTACCAGAGACATAGCAACCATTAGCGAGTATTTTAAAAAATGGAGACTCCAACCAAGTATCGTAAAAACTGAAGTATCTGCCTTTCATCTTAATAATAAGATGGCAAAGAGAGAATTGCGAGTGTACATGGACAACAAACTACTCACTCACAATAAACATCCAAAATATCTCGGAGTTACTCTGGACAGGACACTTACATTTAAAGAACACTTGACAAAAATGACGGCGAAGTTGAGAACACGTAACAAGATACTTCAAAAATTATGTGGCACAACTTGGGGCTCATCAGCATCCACCCTGAGATCCTCTCCGCTGTGTTTGGTGTATCCTGTAGCAGAATACTGTGCTCCAGTGTGGCTTAATAGCAAACACACCCGTATGGTCGATACTCAATAAACCCAAACTATGCGCACTATATCAGGGACAATTCGACCAACACCTACAATATGGCTGCCCACTCTTAGCAACATAGCTCCTCCCAATTTGCGCCGAGAACATGTCTTGGTCAGAGAGTTTACTAAAATAATGAATAACCCTCAGCTGCAGGTCCATGATGACCTACCACACACCCGGGGAAATCGACTACGATCAAGACACCCTCCATTGAAGACTGCACATGAGCTGCATCAAAATAATTTTGATATAAATGAGCGATGGAGAGAGAAATGGGAAAATGAGGCAGCTCCAATGTACCATGGTCTACCGTACGTTATTAATGAACTTGCAGGATTCAACCTTCCCCGTCGAACATGGACAACTCTTAACCGCATCAGAACTAACTGCGGAAGATGTGCCAACTCTCTAAATAGGTGGGGAAATGTCCCTTCAGCCGCATGCGACTGTGGAGCTGACAGGCTGGACTGTCAAACATATAGTGCAAGACTGCCCAATAAGAGCATATATGGGCAACTCAGAAGATTTCCTTATGGCTACTCAGGAGGCAATTGATTGACTGGATATCTGTTTATGAGATGAATTAGCCTATTTTTTTGTTGTGTATGTTTTTTTTTTCTTTGTTTATGCAGTTTTTTTATCTACATTTTTTTTTGTTGTTTATGCAGTTTTTTTATATACATTTTTTGTTGTTGTTTATACCATTTTGTGTCCTATAACTTAAGATACTGTGATGTAAGCCATACGCTAAATAAATAAATATTTTTTTTACAGCAGAGATACCTCCTGAATTCCCAGCGGGAAATTTAAATTCCAGTTAGTCAGACCGCCCGGCGCCGAATATGTCCATGATTGGCAACAATGAATTTAAAAATTTCGCCCTCGATTACGTAACTAAAAGTTTAATTGATATCGAATATATTACAACTCAATATTTGAATTTAAAATGTTAGATATATTTATATGCTATGCTATGAAAGCATTTAAAAATATTTAAAGTAAATGCACACTAAACGTAAAAAATTATGAAACGCCAAGCGAAGGCTGTCATATTCACTCGCAGCTAAATAATGTGGGTCCCTCCCACCGTAAAGCAGTCCTTGTCGACAGTAAGTGATGCTCCTGATACTTTACAGAATTCAGTTTGTCAGCAAATAGGAATAGAAACCTTTATATAAAGATTTTAAAGCTCAAAATCTCGAATTTAGTGCCTAGTATATGTAACGGAAAACTGCGGTTTTGTATACAAAAAAGCGCGAATTTATCTGAAAGAGGCTTTTCGGATAAACATACTATTTCCTCGCAAACAGGTCTTGAAAGGCCGAAACGCTGAAACCTAATGGTGTCGTTCTAAAGGAAATGATTTTTAAAATAAAAATATCTTAAAAGCATTACACTGTATTTATTATTTAGTAAAATAAATTTTTTTTAATATCAATTGTCGGTCCATATTTTGTGTATAATACAGAGTTGTTCACCACATACGACACTGAGTATTGTAGCTAAACGATTAGATTTTAAAAATAATTGTAAGTTTTGGGTCCGTTGAGGGACTATTAGAGCTACAATTTAAAAATAATTTTACAAGATACTGAGTGTCCCAAATAAGTAAAAAATATTATAGTTGCATTCTTTTAAATGGTACACCCTGTATAATATTCAATTTTTAGATTCTACGATTGAAATACAGGTAAATTTGATTAGGGTTTATCACACTTACCTACACCTTACCGTTTTTACTTACACTTTACCGTTGAGATACTTTTAATTTTATGAAATTGCTGTAAACATTTTTAAGTCTTCATTTCTTCAAGAGTATCAAAGTTTTTAATACTAAATATTTACTGAAGATTATTTATTGATCAGATTTTGTGTTGCAATGATAAAAATTATACTACCTTATACAGAGTGTCCAAAAACTTATATTATATTATTACTAGCTTTAAACGGCGATAACTTGTTTAATTTAAATGGGACACACTGCATATTTTAGATGAATCAGATGCAAAATTTAATTGTCTATCAAATTGTATTATACCATTATTTACCTATTTCTTTAAGTTTTCTTAGAAAATCCATTTACTTATTATTTAGACCTCATTTATCACTATACCCATGGAATATTGACATTTAAGATTTTTTTAGGCTGTTGCTTTAAAAAATGTACAAAATGTACAGGTGGAAAAAATAATAATATTGCAAGCCTATTTGTTTAAAAAAGAAAACTATTTAAATCTTTGTGAAAGAGTAAGTATAACAATTAAATATACCACCATTACTTCCGCCCAAAAATTAGTTAATTACATTGGTACTTAATTGTTTTACTTAAATGATTCTAAATAAATGTGGATTTGACTCAGAAATCAATATAATTATAAGTTATGAAAATGAACGTCTCTGTTGTTATAAATCATCATTCGTCAAAAAATTAAATACAATTGATAAGGGTTACTTTTTACCACACTGTCTAATACACATACAAAATTCAGTTTTTTAGTATTTGGGGCAATTATTATTAATGAAGGTAATCAGTCCATTAATTTAGTTTGAATACTGGGATCATATTAATTGGTTCTCTTTAACAAAAAATATTTAAACAGCTTTTTTATTTTTTTAATGAAATAAGCGAACTATATCGACAATATTAGTATCTGGTACTTTTTGAAAATTTGTTACATTTTTAAAAATAATCTAAAATGTTAATATTCCATGGGTATAGTGATAAATGAGGTCTAAATTATAAGAAAATAATTTTCTAAGAAGACTTGAAGAGATAGGTGAAAGATGGTATAATACAATTTGATAGACAATTAAATTATGCATCTGATTCTCGTAAAATATACAGGGTGTTCCATTTAAATTAAACAATTTATTGCCGTTTAAAGATAGTAATTATTTAATATAAATTTTTAGACACTCTGTAAAAGGTAGTATGTTGTTTATTATTGAAATACAATATCTGATCAATAAATAAACTTCAGTAAATATTTAGTATTAAAAACTTTGATACCCTTGGAGAAATGAAGGCTTAAAATTTTTACTGCAATTTCATAAAATTGAAAACATTTCAAAAACGGTAAGGTTTAGGTGTGATAAACTTTAATAAAATTTACCTTTATATCAATTGTAGAATCTAAAAATAGAATAATATACACGGTGTTTCATTTAAAAAAATACAACTATAATATTTTTTACTTATTTGGGACACTCTACAGAGCTTTACAATATACATATTGTAAACATATTTTTAAATTGTAGCTCTAATAGTCCTTCAACGAACCCAAAACTTACAATTTGCAAAAATCTAATCGGTATACAGGTACGTACGAAAAGTTATTACTCTTCATATCCGAATAATTCTATCGGTGTTAGCTGACTGGGAAAATAAGTACCGAAGATCATCCTGCCTCCTGGACTATTACGTACGGCTCTATTACATAACCGTAGCAGAATTGAAAATAACTCGCTCCCAACGAAATTAAATTTCTACGTAAATGTGAGCTCCAATACCCGTTTTTTTTTCTTGAATAATAATTTAATCTGCTACCCGTATCATGTCACTATCGAACCTTAAAATTAATTCTACCGACCGTTCGTCCATGTACGTCGTGCTCACTAACTGTGATTTATACGTCTCGGTAAAAGAAAAAAATAGGCTTAAAAAAACGTGCACTGTTTTTTATTTGGTCTTTTTCACAATCATTGAAAAGAGATTTTGATTTCTATATTAAACTAGCGTGTACCCGCGACTTCGTTCGCGTCGCATTAATCATTTGTAATGGTGATGATAAAGCAAAGCAAGAATTTCAATTAACATACAAACTGGGTAAAATTTTAATATGGCGATATTATTATATAACTTGGTAATATTTGAGGGCGTAGTTTCATCTCGTTGGAATTTGATTTTCGAAAAATCCGTTTGCCAAAAATAAGCTTTTTAGGTCGAGGAGTTTAAGCAGAATCGTGGTTAATCAAGTACCCAACTTTTTGGAACACCCGGTATGATTTTTTAAAAAATTTCAAAATATGTAAAAAAAATAAAATAAATTATGCGTGTCCAAGCGTTTTGCCGAAAGCCTAACCGTTTTTTAAATAACAAATATTGTAATATTTAAGGGGCGGTTTTACCCTCTTGGAATTTGATATTCGAGAAACCCGGCCTTATCGAACCTCTACACCCCACAGTCAATCCGTTTGCCAAAAATCAGCTTTAAACGTCAAGCAGTTTAAGCAGAATCGTGATTACTCAATGGTCATATTTTATGAAACCCTGTATAAATTTAAAAAAAAATCTTAAATATGCAAAACAACAAAATAAAATATACGTGTTTAAGCGTTTTTTCGGAAACTTGACCGTTTTTTAAATAAAAAATATTGTAATATCTGAGGGGTGGTTTCACCCTCTTGGAACTGGAATTTCGAAAAATCCCTTCTCATCGAACCTTTACACCCTAGAATCAACCTGTATGCCAAAATTGAGCTTCTTACGTTGAGTGGTTTGATCAGGATCGTGATTAATCAATATGTCAGTCACTTAAGGATTTTATATATTAGCCCATACAGCACATCAAATCACATTTACGATGTGTTTACATTATTAGATGTAAACACAGGGTGACATAATTCCCCCGATGTAAATATGCTACGTTTACACATTGTAGTTCAACAAGTATGCACAAAGGTTAAACGTCCGCTTCACAATGTAGCCACAGTATAGCATTTACGTATACACAAAGTAAGGGATACACAGTGTGCCGTAGGATACACAGTGCTTGTGTATTACGTTTAAACTATGTTTACACATTGCAGTTGTGACTACCGCGTGTATACTTATGTATTTTGCTTCGTATCTATTATTATCTTGTGCTAGATAAAACTACTTCTTATGAACGAATTTAGGAAATAATACAAGTTTTGATGCCTAACTTTTCATTCTTTTTAAGAAATATTTATTCAGTGATACCAATTATATCTTCTTAGAATGAAAATTAGGAAGGCAAAACTTTGTATTTTCCAAAAGTATCTCGATCGTAAGTTCAAGAGAAGTAGCCTTAAAATTGTTCCATTTTTGTTTTGTATTAAATGTACCATTTTTCTTCCATAAAATGGATTAAGTGGTTAGAAAATAAAATTCTTATATTTCTTTATATCATGGAACGCAATAATAAAGAAAAAAACTATTTAAAATATTTAAATTCAACTATTCGAGAACACTTTACTTTTTTAAACGTCAACGGTTTCTGTTTTAAAAATTAATTATTAGATATATTATTAATTATTATACAAAAAGTTAAATTAAATATCGTTATTATCCTTTCATAGTGTGTATAGATTACTACCTACTAAATTAAAAAAACTAAGTTCTAAGAACTAGTTCTAGTTCTTTTTGCTTAAACAAAACACATTTAAAGTAAGGAATGTATAAATTTAAGCGTATAATTACAACATTTTCCAACTGTCTAGGCCATACATATACATTTTGCATACCTAATGAGCTGAGCCAAGGCAAATGTCGCAATACCGCGCAAGCACAAACGGCTCTGTTCACTCACCTCTTTGGAGCTGGAAAACTAAGCTAGCTTTAAAATATTTCAAAGAAATTCATGTGCCCAGATCCAGATAACAGTAAATTCCCAGTCCAGTTTATATTCTTGCCGGCTGAATTAATAGTTTGATTTAAAGCTTGCGTGTCGTTCTTTATATCCGATTTTATTTAAAGTTCTTGCGTATTTTCTCCTAATTGTTACTGGCGAGCCAATTCCTTTTATTTTTCTATAGACCTGTAAAACATATTCTAAATTTATTGGCTGTTTGTGTAACTTGTATTCATTTAAAACTTCCCAATATGGCGGCCTTCAGTATGGGAGGCTTAAAAATGAAAATCTCTAGACTGGAATCGACTGTAGTTCAAATCGTTCAAATTGATAATCTGTGGTAAATCTAATTGAACTCTGACACTTGGCTGACATTGACGTTTACGGCTCTTTTTTCTAAATATTTACATTATTTTTTTAGTTTCTATGTGGTTTCTATTCACAATTCACAGATTCTACTTGATTATGTTCTTTTATTTAACCTGCAGTACTAATTATACATAGTGTTAGTTATCAATAATCTTTTCACCGATCAAGAACTGAGGAATAGCTTGGAACATATTCGAAATATGTAAAACGCTTCAATATGTGTTAGAAAATATTGACTCGTCCACAAATTCGTGAAAGTAAATCAGTCCAGATGTTTGTAAAAAGGTCTCTAATTATTTTGAGAAGGTTCTTCGAATCAGTAATTTTCAGGTTTGTAATATGTATAATATGATAATAAATAGATTAAAACTTATATTTCAGGAAACAGCGTGGACATTAAAGATTGTTGTAAATCAGTTTTAAAATATAAAGAAGTTTTAAAAGTTGAGTTAGTACAAAAGACCTCAAGAAGGTAATGTTGGTAATAGGACCAAAGATCAAATAACACTTGAAATATATATTATATACAATAAGTGTAAGTAGTTTTTATGTATCTGTTTGATATCTATTGCATTGTTTTTGTATTTATTTTTTTTTGTAATATATATTTTCTTTACTTTACAGGATACACAAAGAATAATAGGAAATTCAGTTACTCACTTAAAGCACTTAAGGTTTGTAATAGATGTAGTTAGAATATCAAACACCAAACCAAACCAAAAATTATGTTTTATTTTACCGGTATTCATCACATTTGAAAGCAAAGTCACTTCATAAATAAGCAGAAGGAGATCGTATTGTACACTCTATATTAATAATTCTTTTTTATCCTATACTTGTTAGTTGACGCATCACTTACTAGGTATAAAATTTAGTACTGTTTCCAAACCTATAATTGTGGTTGTGACATATTCTGATGTGTTTCTGGCAATTTTAAATAATTTAATATTTAAACAAACATTTCTGGCTTTCCTGGCAAAAGTGTGAACACAAATTTAATAAAGGTATAATGTGGATAATGTTCTAATTATTATAGTTTGCATAAATGACTATTTTTGTATGTTGTTATTTTTGATATAGTGTATTTAATGAGTTTTTGAATATGTTTATTTTCCTCAGAGAATTGTGTTCTAATCTTTATATGTAAATTTTCGAAAATTATATCTACAAAATTTATTACCTTATAACTTTTTTCTAAAGACTTTGTAGATGATACAGGTTAAAAGTATATAAAAGAACTATCTAAATAAGATTTTTAAAAATATATAGCTGTTTTTGCACACATATCAATTCAATTTGTGATTAACTAACTGTACTGAAATAAAAACATAAATTAAGAGAAACGGGGTGATCTATCAACTATAACATGAAACCCATCATCCTATCTCCAAGTCTTCTATTAATTTCACTTATTAAACAACTATAATTATTCAATAATCTTGTTAATTCTAGGAACTCTCGAATATCGTCAAAACATGAAAACAAAAATTCACTTCCTATAGTTCTTACGCCCGTTTAACCAAGATATAAGAAACAGGGGAGTTATATTCTCACTGAGAAAGTTTATAAAATACCTTTAAGTAAAATCTCTTCCGATCCGCCATAAAATACCTTTATTCTTATTTAAATAATTTAAATTCAATAATCTATCTTTTTATTTTAGACAACCACCTAATAACCTAACTTTAACGTCAACTTGACGATCCTGAAAAATATTGTTGTTAACCAAAGAGTAAATAAATTCTGAATTCATATCATTATATCATTTCATATCAATTTTCGTAACTAGGTCGGCCATATTGAGGAACTTTTAAAAGAATTGTACTATATTAAATTTGATTATTAAATACAAAAATTATTGACTTATTACCCCATGTGGCTATTTAGTAAAAAGTAGTAAGTAAAAAACTATTTTTGAGTGTAACAAATAGCTTTTAACGTATAACAAACAGTTTTTGAATCAACAGTCCAAAGAATTTATTTTGTTTCCAAAAATACGCAGTAGTTCTATGTCCACGGAATATTAAGACACACTGTATATCCATATAATTGATAATTATTTATTTTAAAAATAAATAAAAATATATCAAGGCATCTCATCCAATAACCAAAGAGACCGAAGTTAGTAATGTTAGCCATTTACGAACTATTTTACCTCATAAAAGAAAACAAATTACTTCCTCTTCATATTTCCCACTGATATTCATCTACGCTTTATCAAAAGAAACTAAAAATTAAGAGAGAAGTTTTTCTTCGCCAAGCTAGAGCTTTTAATTATAAAAATAACTAGAATTGTTTCAGTAAGACGTAAAGTAACTGAAAACTTGCTTATCCCACCGCAATAATTTCCATTTTCAACCCCAACAAATAGATAAGGCAAATGTTAATTAATTTAAAACTCGAATTGAAATAATCTTTGGAAAAATAATAAAACTCCTTAATATTTCTTGGGGAAAATTTACCGATTCTTTAGTTCTTATACTTCGTAATTATTGAAGTGTTTACGGAAACCGACAAGTATAATGAGCGTTATAACGGCTTAAATATTTGAGAGGTTTCTACTGCGGTAAATATTTAGGGGCTTTAATTTAATTCTTTGGTTAATTTTCTTGACTTTCGAGAGGTTTCGTTTAAATGTACGGTTAAAGAATTTTCCTTTGGCTTTTTTGCTTTTATTAACATTTTATATATCGAAACTTACCTTAAGAAAAAAAAAGTATCTGTTATTTTTTATAACAAAGCGGTATATACAAAAATTATTATCCATAATCTCTAAAAATAAAATATAAGTCAATTGGATTACTTTGATACAATTTAATATATTGAATATATACCTTCCATTCGTTTCATTCTATTTAAACTTTACAAAATGAATTCCAAATAAAACTCAAAGAACATAAGTTTATTCAAAATAGAAGTCAAGAAAATCCGAATTTCCAAGTTCAAACGCATACAAACTTCTCCCTTAGAATATTGCACTTAACCAAACGCAGTAGAAAGGTAGAATGGTAGCATTAAACAAGAGGAGAAAGGAAAGAAAAGAAAAAACAGCCATCTAAAATATCAATAAAACTTTTTCTATTTTACATTAAGGTACTCTGTCGGTTTTGCCTGTTACTCAGACTATGCAAGAAATGGAGTGGATGGTGCACGTCGCTATAGTAACATCGGGAAAAGATAAAACAGCGAACGAGTGTGATCAAAGAATATCCTATGTCTTTGAAAGGGGAGAGGAAACTTGGAATCGCACTATACGTATTTGGAATTACAAATATTGCGTTTGATATCAAATGCCTTTAATTTACTGTGTTGTGAGATGACGCCGACTGTTAGAGGAGTATTGGTATTTCTTTTATCCGTGTTATTTTTTTTAAAATATCTCATTTCACGAATATTACGACTAAAAGCTAAATTTAATTTTTTGTTACAGTTCTCTTAAACAGTAAGTAATCCAGATTTCCAAATAATGACTATAAGCTTGGTGCACTTCAGTTGATTCTATAATGAAAATTATAATTATGTACCTTAAAAGAATTGAAAATAACGTTGAAATTTAATATTGTTTAGTAAGTATTATATGCTTTTATATAATAGAAATTCTAAAGATATTATACGGCAATATATTCTACAGGGTTGTTCACCACATACGACACGGAGTATTGTAGCTAAACGATTAGATTTTTACAAATTGTAAGTTTTGGGTTCGTTGAAAGACTATTAGAGCTACAATTTAAAAATATGTTTACAAGATACAGAGTGTCCCAAATAAATAAAAAATATCAAAGTTGTATTTTTTAAATGGAACACCCTGTACATAATTACATTTTTAGTTTTTACGATTAAAATAAAGGTAAATTTGACTAAGGTTTATCATACTTACACTTTACCGTTTTTGAAATATTTTCAATTTTGTGAAATTGCAGTAAAAATTTAAGCCCTCATTTCTGTAAGGGTATCAAAGTTTTTAATACTAAATATTTACTGAAGTTTATTTATTGATCAGTTATTGTGTTGCAATAATAAAAATAATACTACCTCATACAGAGTGTCTAAAAATGTATTTCAAATAATTTCTAGCTTTAAACGACAATAACTTGTTTAATTTAAATAGAACACCCTGTATATTTTAGGAGAATCAGATGCACAATTTAATTGTCTATCAAACTGTGTTACACTATTTTTTACCTATCCCTTCAAGTTTACGTAGAAAATGGATTTTCTTATAATTTAGACCTCATTTATCAATATACCCATGGAATATTGACATTTTAGGTTGTTTTTTAGCAAAAAATGTACAAAATATACAGGTGCTAAAAATCATAATATTACTAGCACATTTATGTACAAAAAGAGAACTATTTAAATCTTTATAAAAGAGTATACCATTAATTAAATATAGCACCATTATTTCCCCCCAAATATTAATTAATTATATACTTAATTGTGTTAATTAATAAATTATTCTAAATAAATGTGGATTTGAATCGGAAATCAATATAATAATAAGTTATGAAAATGAACGTATCTGTTATAAATAAGCATTCGTCAAAAAATGAAATAACATTTTTAAGGTGTTCCTTTTTACCACATTGTCTAATACACATACAAAATTCAGTTTTTTAGTATTTGAAACAATTATTATTAATCAACGCAAACAGTCAATTATTAATGTAGTTTGAATACTGGAATCATATTAATTGGCCCTTTAACAAATATTTAAACAGTTTTTTATATTTTTTTAATGAAATAAACGAACTATATCGACAATATTCATATCTGTACTCATTTAAAACGTGTTACATGTTTAAAAATAAGCTAAAATGTCAATATTCCATAGGTAGGCATAAATTAGGTCTAAATTATAAGAAAATGCATTTTCTACTAAAACTTCAAGAAATAGGTGAAAAATGGTATAATACAATTAGAAATACAATTAAATTGTGCATCTAATTCTCATAAAATATACAAGGTATTCCGCTTAAATTAAACAAGTTATTACCGTTTAAAAGTAGCAATTATTTAAAATAAATTTTTAGACACTCTGTATAAGGTAGAATAATTTTTATTATTGCAACTTCAGTAAATAGAAATACTTCAGGACAATATTTGGTTTTAAAAACTTAAATACGTTTAGAGAAATGAAGCATTAAAATTATTACTGTATTTTGACAAAAACCTAAATATTTCAAAAACGGTAAGATTAAAATGCGGACATTCTGTATTTTGTAAAAATATTTTTAAATTGTAGCTCTAATAGTCCTTCATCGAACCTAAAACTTACAATTTATAAAAATCTAGTCGTTTAGCTATAATACTCCGTGTCGTATGTGGTGAACAACCCTGTATATAGTATATTTTTTATATTCTAATGTATTCTACTCCAGAATCTCTCTAAAAATAAAATACAAGTCAACTGGATTACCTTGATACGACTTAATATATTGAAGATAAACCTACTCGTTTCATTATATTTAAACTTTATAAAACGAATTCCAAATAAAACTCTAAAAACATAATTTTATTCAAAATAGAAGTCAAGAAAATCCGAATTTCCAAGTTCAAACGCATACAAACTTCTCCCTTAGAATATTGCACTTAACCAAACGCAGTAGAAAGGTAGAATGGTAGCATTAAACAAGAGGAGAAAGGAAAGAAAAGAAAAAACAGCCATCTAAAATATCAATAAAACTTTTTCCATTTTACATTAAGATACTCTGTCGGTTTTGCCTGTTACTCAAACTATGCAAGAAATGGAGTGGATGGTGCACGTCGCTATAGTAATATCGGGAAAAGATAAAACAGCGAACGAGTGTGATCAAAGAATATCCTATGTCTTTGAAAGAGGAGAGGAAACTTGGAATCGCACTATACGTATCTGGAATTACAAATATTGCGTTTGATATCAAATGCCTTTAATTTTACTGTGTTGTGAGATGACGCCGAGAAACGACTGTTAGAGGAGTATTGGTATTTCGTTTATCCGTATTATTTTTCTTAAAATATCTCATTTCACGAATATTACGACTAAAACCTAAATTTAACTATTTGTTGCAGTTCTCTTAAACACTAAGTAATCCAGACTTCCAAAAAATATCTATAGGCTTGGTGCATTTCGGTTGATTTTAAAACTAGTGCTTCAAATACAAGATACGTTCATAAAATCTACAGATACGTCTGTAACATAGGTCTGTAAAAACCATTGACATTCTGTTAAAATGACATTATATCCAAGTTAAACTTCAAAATTAACAATATTACTACCTGATAACAATTACTTAAGAGTCTATTACGCTGTACTGTTCGGGTCGCTCTCAGGGGTCGGGTAAAGCCGGTGTGTGGCCGATATTTCAGAAATCTGCCTATGGTTTAGCTCGATCCTGTCGTGTTAAGCCATATCCAAAATTCCAAACACTCGTGCTTTGATTATGCCTTGATTAAAGTTGGCAGAGCTTTAGCATTTGTCATAAAATATCAAACAATTTGTTGCAAAACCATATAAATTATATATCACTGTAATCACAAAACTTCGATCTATATCCGTATTGTAACGGAATTTTAAATTATGTCTTTATTTTCGAGAAAATTTAGTCCAAACATAAGGAATATTTTGTTGATGTTTGACCATAAAAATCTTACAAATAAAGAAGTTGTCTAAAAATGTGCTGCAATAAGGATATAATATAATCACAGAATATCTAGCTACGCAACAGAAAAATACTCGAAATGAAAGAGCTAAAATTGCACAAATAGAATACTAGATGGCGCGACAATATCATAATCAGAATATAATTAGAAATTTTGAACTTTCGGTTTTGGATCGACGGCACGTCGACTGCCTTGTAGCTCGGCTAAATATGCACAGTTGCCAGATTCAACAAGACTTGAATTGGCATCCCATTCTTTTTACTGTGTATAGTGCAGTATGTGTTTCTTTCTATTCTTCTTTTCCTGTCAGATACACTTATATTAATTATTCCTTTGGCTATTAAAATAGTTTTAAGTATATTATTACAAAACATATACATTTTTAATATACACTACCTTATAATGTTAACTAAGAAAATACCTTTAGTTACCTTTAAAATTAATAATATACAGGGCGATTGATAGTGATATTTATTAATGCTGGAACGTTAGTAATGAAATATAAGTTTAATAATAATGGAAATAATTTATTAAAATGCAGTACAAAAAATGTTAACTGACTAAAAAATACTGTAATAACAAATTTCTTCCGTTTGCCACGTTATTTATATAGACCTATGTAGATTTTAAAAGTGACACAGGTACAATTAATAATATATTAGTTCGGCATAAAAGTTGCTGTCACGACATCGAACAATAAATTAAAATTCGTAAAATAAATTAAAATTATTAATTAAACAAATCGTTATAAAGAAACGCAAGTATTCCAAATTTGGGCCCAATCGAACTCCAGGAAATGATATCATAAAAGTGTACTATATTATGGTACCACTTGATATGCTTTAAGGTACAATAATATTGCAATGTCACCGAAGATCCGTAGTATACCAAATTTAAGAACAATCGAACGCCATGAAATGGCATCGTAATATGGTACTATATTACGGTACCACTTTATTTACATCATAGTACAATCATATTACAATGTAACCGAAGATACGTAGTATACCAAGTTTAAGTCCAATCTAACGCCAGGAAATGGTATTGTAATATGGTACTATATTAAGGTACCACTTTATATGCATCATAGTACCATCATATGACAATGTCACCGAAAATACGTAGTATCCCAAGTTTAAGCCCAATCGAACGCCATGTACGTATTATAGTACTATATTATGGTACCAGTTGATATGCTTCATGGTACCATAATAATGCAATGTCATCAAAAATACGCAAGTATATATCAAATATGAGCTCAATCGAACGCCAGGAAATGGTATTGAAATATGGTACTATATTAAGGTACTACTTTATATGATATTAAGGTACTACTTTATATGCATCATAGTACCATCATATTACAATGTAACCGAAGATACGTAGTATACCAAGTTTAAGCCCTATCGAACGCCAGGAAATGGTATCGTAATATGGTACCTCTTATTATGCTCCATGGTACCATAATATTACAATATCACCGAAGATAAGTAGTATCCCAAATTTAAGCCCAATCGAACGCCATGTACATAATATGGTACTATATTATAGTACCAGTTGATATGCTTCATGGTACCATAATAATGCAATGTCATCAAAAATACGCAAGTATATATCAAATATGAGCTCAATCGAACGCCAGGAAATGGTATTGAAATATGGTACTATATTAAGGTACCACTTTATATGCATCATAGTACCATCATATTACAATGTCACCGAAAATACGTACTATACCAAGTTTAAGCCCTATTGCTGCCATGTACCTAATATTGCTATGTCATCAAATATGGTACTATAGAAGGTACCACTTTATATGCTCCATGGTACCATGATATTACAATGTCACTGAAGATATAGTATATCAAGTTTAAGCCCAATCGAACGCCATGTATCGTAATATGGTACTATATTTTGGTATCACTTGATATGCTTCATGGTACCATAATATTGTAATGTGATTAAAAATAGTATATATCAAATACCGTATGATACCGAAAACAACGGCGTCCAGTTGGCTGGAAAAGGACGATCGATGACATTTCCCATATAAATTTATATATAAAATGACAGCGATATTCATTTCATAGCCATCGCTAACGCCGTTTTTTCCCGATTATACGATATGAACTTGGTATGAACACAATCGAACGTCAGGAAGTGGTATCATAATAGTAGAACAATACTTATTATATTGTCGCCGAATTACAATGAAAATTCAGGATTCAATTATACAATCAAACGTCAGGAAGTGATTGTAATTTAGCTCATAAGATTTAATTCCAACTAACATGGCAAATTGAAAAAAACAGCTCTGATCTATTTTAATAGGGGGAGGCTTTATCAGGAAGTATTACGATATGAATTACACAATGGCAACACTGCACAAAATTCTTTTAAATTTTGTTTGTAGAAAACTGTTTTCTTTTAAATTTATTGCCCTCTATCCTCTATTTATGTAGTAGCGAAACTACCGAATCAAAATATCTGATTTGGAGACAGGCTTTAAAAGCCTGTCTCCTTTTGCTACCTACAATTTTATACATGTAACGAGGCTTCTGTTGCGTAGCTAGATATTCTGTGATATAATCCTTTATGTTTAATTTCCTTCTTCATTTGTGTAAACACAACTAGCCAGTTTTACACAAAACGTTAAATGCCCAACGCTTGTTTTACTACCTTTTCGGACTAGCGAAATAGACTTTTAATGAGGTAAAACCAAAAAGTCCCAAACATTCTGTATGATTATTTTTGATTTTTTTTTTAATTTTTATTTATATTATGTTCATTAAAATCTCGAGTCAATCAAATCGATAGTCATACATTACCAACCTCTACAAATACCTGAGCAATACATTTATTTTTATTAGACTGTATTAAAAAAGCTTCTTTTATTTTTCAATAAAAATATATGATAATGAAAAATAAATATAAATAAACCAGAGATTGCACATGTATTTTGAAACACTCTGTATTGTATATATTGAAAATACATATCATTTGTATACTTCTAACTGTAGATATGTGTAAACATGAAAGCAGATGAAGTAAATAAAAACTCATCAAAGCCATTTGATTATACAGTATATTATTTATTGTCATATATCTAATATATATAAACATGTAATATCGAAATGAAATATACTAAATAATTCACCCAATAATATATTTGCGGAAGTATTTTGCCAGAAGCTAATTTTCGATAAAATCTGGCCAATCATTCTAGCCATATTCTTCATCATTCATCTAGAAAGTTAATATTAAAAAATAGTAACTTCCAAACTCTCGACACGCCAACGAACCGCTTTGTTTTATCTGCATGCGAGCTTGTGTATGTATGCAGGGCTGCCGTCATATTTCCTTATTTGCTACAAATACGCCTATGGCAACAGTAGAATTTGTTACGGTTATTTGTCACCGAGATATTATTTTTCATTGTTCCTTTCTTTTACAATATATTATTTAGTTCGTTCCTAGTTTAGTACCTAGGAAATTTTATTTTTACATAGAATTTCCCCATGTATGTTTAAAAAAATCCTATATGGATATTTCGCCACTGCAAGCAAATCTACCAATTAAAATAGTTATTTTTACAAAAAAAATATTACAAAAAATAACTATTTTAGGTATAGACATTTTTTACATATATATCTTTAGTATACAGGATGGTCCGAACTGTAATCCGGAAACTTCAGCAGCATATTTTACTGATAAAAATATTTAAAAAAGTTCGTATAAATGTATGTCCTAAAATGCTTAGTTTTGGAAATACAGGGTGTAGAAATTTCATTTTTATTTCGATTTTTTCCAAATAATTTTTAAAGTAACGTCATAATTTGGATGAAAATTAGTGTCTGGGTTTTTTTGACATGAGAAATTTAATTTTGATGCCAATATGACTCCTACTTGTAGAGGGCGCCACCTACATGTGTTTTAAATGTTTTGAAGAGTAATAACTTTTTGTCCGTACCTGTATAAAACTACTGAGTGATGAAATTTCCGTGATTTTCTATGTAAAAAATGTCTCTTGGTAAAAATCGACAACCATTCTCAAGATATTTACAATGGAAATAGTCAATACATGACATTATTATTATGTCATACATTACATTATTGACTAAAAATTAACATGTTGAGTAGATATTTATTTGACTGAAATGAGAAATTTGTGATTTTTTTTAAACTAATAATAAATTTTTCTTCGAAAAAATGATGATAAAAGAGTTTCTGTTGAATTTTTTGCATAAAAACATTTCAAATTTATGATTTTAGTCTAATAACTATTTAGTCAACATGTTTAATTTAAGTCAGTGATTGGTAATTTGGATTCCAAATATCTCGAGAACCATTAATCGTAGCGATTTTTACCAATATAACTTTTTTACGTAAAAAAACTTCGTAAATGTATATTTTTTAATAAACTAGTTTTATACTGGTACGGACGAAAAGTTATTACTCTTCAAACCAGTTAAAAATTATGTAGGTGGCGCCCTCTACAAGTAGGAGCCATATTGACATCAAAATCAAATTTCTCATGTCAAAAAATTCCCAGACGCCAATTTTCATCCAAATATTGACGTTACTTCGCAAAATTTTTGGACAAAATCCAAATAAAAATGAAACTTCTACACTCTGTATCCCCGAAACTAAGCATTTTGGGACATACATTTATAAGAACTTTTTCACTTATTTTTATATGCAGAATATGTTGCCAAATTTCCGGAATACAGTTCGGACCACCCTGTATATTCTATTGTATTTTATTTAATAAAACCTTAGAAAAAAAAGATTATGGAAGGAGCATAATATCAAAAAACTTAGGCCGGGCGATTTAAATTTTAGTCTATCAGTGCCGTTCTAATTTTGTTCAAAACGTGTAAAAATATGATGTAGGGTAGGGGAGTCAAAAATATGTTGTTTTATTTTACGTTGTCAATAAATGTTCGTAGTTATTAAAATTGTTATAAAAATATATAATTCCAGTAAAAAAAGATAAGTTATAATAATTATTTAATAACATAGACATCCGATACGCTACTGAAACAGGTAAGTCAAATTGACGTTTAACAAGTAGTAAATAAAAGCAAAAATGCTAGAAAAAAAATATAATTAGTTAATTCTAAGTAAATTTCAAAAATTATCGGTTTACTACACGTATGTTTATTATATAATCACTTACTAATGAAAAGCTATTCCATTATTTCCCTAAATTTTTGACCGAGATCTGTCGTACACAACCAAATATTTTACAATTTATACAATTTTACAGTGTAAAATACAAAAATTAATAAATTAAAAAATATAAAAAATTGTAGTTTTTTATTTACAAATCAAACACCCTCCAACTTAGTCCAAAAGGAACAGTGTAAACCGTAAACCTCCAACTTCCTTAACTTGTCTCGGAATAAGAGTAGCAATTACCGACATTTATACTGGGCGGGAGTGAGGTAAGCGTCTCGCCAAAGCCATCTTATTAGCTCTCGATTTACGTTCCGTAGTTAATTCTTGAGGGTATTTAAGATACCTGTAATGTTAGTTGTAGAATCCCGGTCTTTAACTTAATGGGCGTGTGTTTGTGTGCGCATCTGTCTATCTGTATTTGGCAATTTTCGCCCCTATTACATCCCTTAAAGCTTTTGGTTGGTTTATTTACGGCTTTCGTATTGTTTGGAATTCTGTATAGTAACGGTATAATTATTTTAGAGCGGTTATTGTTGAGTTAGGTACTAATATACACACATGCCAAAATTATTGCATATAACGATATTTTTATTTGATTTTGGACCTAATATGATTCTTTTTATATTTTTGGACCTATTGGCTTACTACACGTATAACTAATATAAAATTAAAAATCTAAGTGCAACTAGGCTGTTATTATAATTTTATTTCATAATGAGTGAAAATCAACAAAGGCAAATTTCATTCTAAGCAGAAAATATTGAAAACAATTTTAATTATTTCTCACAACTAATAGTCTGTATTGCCTCCTCGAGCTCAATGCAAGCTGTGAAACGACGTGGCATGCTCTCAATTAAGTTATCCAGAAGATGTTGAGGAATGGCTTCCCATGTTTCGCGAGCAGCAATTTTCAATTCATTTCAGGTACGGGGAGATTATTCCTTTTGGCAATATGGCATGTCTCAAGCATGATCGATCACATTCATATCTGGAGACATCGGTGGCGACAACAGTTTTCCTTATACCCTCTTCCTCACAAAATTTGCGAACCGCTAAAGTGCCATGGGAAGGAGCATTATCGCCCATGTAAACAAATTCATCCCCCACTGCTCCTCAAAATGGACGCACAATAGGCTCTAAAACGTCTCTAAGATATGAGGCACCTGTCATTGTGCCATCAATAAAAACAAGAGGAGTTCGAGCTACGTGCATTATACCTGCCCATACCATATTGCTTCCTCCTTGAAACGGGACATGGGGTTGAGCAGCATTCAAGCCTGCTCGTCTTCCAGATGCTCTCCTGACCAAAGTTCGTCGCGAGTCTGACATTAGGCCTATTCTTGTTTCATCGCTAAACATGAGGAAATTCCAATTAGGTCCATTAGCTCTCATCTCCTCAGCCCATTGTAGTCGCGTAATTTTGTGCTGTAAATTAAGCTTCGGAACACGTAGAGGCCTCATTAAATGTAATCCTCTGTCATGTAGTCTTCTTGGTCTTCTTGAAACATTTACTCCTTACTCTTCATATGGTATTTCTTGAAACATTTACTCCTTCAGGGCGAGCTAACTCATGAGTCAAGGTAGCAGGGATTGCGGCGTGCAATTAGGAATATTTGACGGTCTTGCACAGCAGTAGTAACTCTCTTTCTACCTCTTCCAGGCCGATCTGTAACGTCGATTGTTTCCCTGATTTTTTTTAATATTCGCGAAACATCGCTTTGGTTAACTCCTACAATTTCAGCTATTGCAACTTGCCGGTAACCCTGTTGAGACAGTGTTACTATTCTGACTCTATTAAACTGTGAAATAATGTTTCTAGGTATTTTAAGGCCAAAACAATGGTCAATTTTTTTCTGAAACCCAAGACACCACAAATCGAAATGTGCAAGAATTTGTAATAATATTACACTTAATAAAAGTTTTATAAATATAACCAAAAGTATATATCGCAATCTTAAAAATAGTTTTAACATTGAAAATGTTTCTGTTATCCTATATAAGGGAGCCCAAATCGAATTAAAATGCTACATTTGCCACACCATGACGTCATATATACAAGGGTATAGGAAATCTCGGCGCAGCGGCGGCAGTCGGCCAGCGCCCGCAAAAACCATTACATCGCTAATTGTTTATTGATATATCTTTATTAGTTTAAAAGCAAAAAATATGGGGTTTGCTTTGATACCTTGTCAAGACATAAGCGAAACTTTTAAATTGTTTCTTTTTTTCATTTAGGCCTTCGTTTTTCGTTAAATGAAAGTTATATTAAAAAAAATCTATTTTTAAACCAAATTTTCGCATGATTGAAATGATTATTCATGTTTAAAGTTTTTTTTGGTCATAAGCGCTAATGGAAATGTTTTTTTGTAAATAATTATAAAAAATTACTCCCTACGAAGACTTTATTGTGTACTGGATCAAAAAATAAGTATTTGTTTTCTCTATACGGTGGTATTAATATATCGATTTTTGATGATAGTGCCCTTTTACCCGGTCTAATTTTGTACTACTTTCGGAATAAGGGTCCCCATATCATGTACTGTACTTCCATCCCTGAAAAATTCAGCTTGTGACACCGAAGTGAGAGGTAACGTCAAAATAAGCTTTAATCTACCTACATCATAGGTAGGTGTAGGTACTCTAGGTATATTCTACCTAGACAGTAGCTGAACTAGCTGACAGTAGTAATTAATTTGTTATCCGATAAGTAGTTGTCATTATATAAGTTTAATCATCTTATACCTCCTATAACGGTAGGTTTTGATTTTCCTGATTGGTTTTAGGAAATTCGTCCTCTTAGAGAGTAAAATTATCTCGGAACAGTTTGTTGTATGAAAATTCCTTACTATTTGCTCTAGAAGAATGAAATCCTACAAAAAGAATTAGAAGAAATTTTTGAAATTCACCAACCAAATGGGTAAAGTTAGTAAAAGTTTATATAAAACTTGGTGACCTCTGGATTATACACATAAAAATTAGCACAAAGGTAAAGCGAATTTATGAAATTTATACCCTTAGGAAGTAGAATAGGGAATGAAAGTTTGCTGTACGAAAATGCAATACTATAACATTATAAACCAGACAGTATAAAATTTTATACAAGGGTTTATTTAGTGACATCATAACGAAATATAGCTTCCTCAATTATCCTTCAAAGAATAAAAAATAACCTATAAAGAGAGTATTGGTGCTCTTAATAAATAAAAAAAAGATGAAAAATAAAAAAAACATCTATGCTCACTAGCTCTCTATAAAGAAAAAAAAATCATTTAAATTAATGCATGAACGATTCGAGGTGTAACGCGAACGTAGTCGCGAGAAAAAGCTAGTAATTTATTAAATTATTTTATTTAACTCATTAATTTTCATTGAAAAGGAATTTTTGTAATTCGCCACTATATTAGTTAAAAACTAAGAAACACATATCAAATTTAAGTTTTGCGATTTTGACTTATACTTTTTACAAAATCTGAACACATTTTAAAAGAAAAAAAGTTTCTGATAATATTTGTGTAGATTGACTACAAGTTGTATAACATAAATTTCTACGACCGGTCTACCTAGTGGTCTGCAGCATCGCCTTGTGGTGCAAACGTGGGCCTGTTAATCTGTGACGTGACGCACAACAGCCAAAAAAAACAGAAGCGTGGCTAAGAATTTAGTAATTTAAAAAAAGTCTTTTAGATACAGTAGTAGGTATTAAAAAGTTTTGTGTTTAAATGGGGTTTGCCTTTAACAGTTAAAAAAATATATCGTAAAGTGTAACTTTCCGTAAGAATTCTTTATCTGATCATTGATCATGATCTGTCATCATGTTAACCTGATGTTTTGTATGTTGTTTTGTTTTTTTCGATGTTTTTTTGCTTGCTTGTTTTACGGATAGGTGCGATCGCATAATTATTATTGATAATGTTTTATTTAATGTTAACATTACTACTTTTTCAGTGAATCTTTAAATCTGTTGTTTTTTGTTAAGTTCGTTATTTAAACATAATATGTATGTAAGACACTCATATTAACACTAATCATATTTTTACGTTTTTATTCATCATTTTCAATGCCCCCCTGGTTACATCTTTGTAAAGGACTGTGAATTTTTCTAAATTCTTCTCGATCTATATAACTCCTATATCAAATTCCGTAATTGTATTTTTGTTATAACTGTCAAAATAGTTCACAATGGAACACCCTGCATATCATTAAATAAATATTCAAAAAACATACATTTTTATGTCTAGTACAGGGTCTTAGAGGAAATTACAACGAATCGTTGGCTTTAAAATTATCTTAATAATGTTTTCGCTTCTAACTGAGTAACGGCGTTAAGTACTTCTCCAAATGTCTCGGTTATAAATATGGATAACTGCTTATTTTGAATGTAAATTGGAAGGAAATACATAAAGGCAAACAACTTAATTGTTGTGTCAATTGGGAAAATACAAATTTCTCAGAGCCGGAGTTAAGTAAGGGATGCCCGAGTTTTGTTTTGTTGACGGTTCATTAAAGGAAAATACTAAAATATACATAGGGTGTGATGGTAAAGCTTTTTGGCAACTGAACCGTTATATTAAACTCTCACATTAGGTCTTAGACTGGAGAATAAAGGCTGGTAGTAATTATAAATGAATTGCATTAAATGTTTGCGCGGTGATTTTACAACTAATTGGAAATTTAAAAACCAATCTTAGAATTTTCATTATCTAACTATTCTTTTATATTTTTTTCATTTTGACAAAATAATAACAGTGGATTGGTAAAATTTGGTTATTGATTGGTAAAAATTGGAGAAAATATGAAGACACCTGTACTGTTTCATTGTTATTTTTTATACAAGACGATAAAATGGTATTTTATCGTCGACCGAAAAGATTCATTCAGGAAGTGAATTCATTTCGGGAGACGATAATGCAATTTTATCGTCGTGTATAAAACAATTTTTTTTTTCCATAGCGAGTTAACAATTAATCAGAAATTATTATTTCAAGGAATTTATTACGAGTAGAAAAAATGTTGTGCTGAGTTGGCGTTGGTTTCTATGTAATTTGACAAATAAATGAAGCTGTCCCTTTAGTTGTCAGTTTTGAGTCAATATTTTTTAATTCTCTTTTTCATGTCGATTGCTGATTGAATTGGAGCCAGAAATGACTCAAAACGAAATAAGTAAATTACCAACAGATATTCAGGCTGAGGCGACAAAAGCCATATAAAAACTACTTCCATTTAAATCCTGAATTACTTATGAAAACGAATACAAAAATATTCAAAAATGGAAGCAATTAAAAAACGTGCGAGAAAAAATAAAGTTTTTAACCTATCCTTGCTGTTAAAGTATCATTTAATCTACCCTTGCGGTTAAAGTACTATTTTATCTACTATTTTTAATAGATATAAGGCAATTTTTTTTTTACTTTTACTGTTCCTAAAAATAGTTAAAAAAAACACAGGTATGTGGCAAGTTGGGTTAGAATTTTGAATGGATGATTTCCATCTTGAAAATCTGAATATGTTCAAATTACCCTGAGTTATCCATATTTAGTACTTTGTTTTTTTTTACACTCCAACATGTCTGATAGATGAAAAACCGGATTTAGTGATCATTGAAACCCTCGAAATATTTCGAGGTGAGTTTATAAAACATTTTCAAACATAGGTTCTAATTTTTATGATGTTTTGTAGGATCATTAGAGGAAAGTGGTACTTATCGTAGAAATTTAAGGCCTCCTATGTTCCTCAGAGGTACGCTTGTGTGGAGATCTTGGTCCAATCTCATGCTGCCGCTGCTTAGGACAAAATTGCATGGAGAGAATAACGAACAGGTAAAGCTTGATTTTCGTGCATCTGTTATACGTTGATACGTTGGTCCGACGGTGTTCTGATTGGTCATAGCGTTTTCGCGCCACTTTTTATCCGTAAATATTTTACTTCAGCCCGTTAACGGACCCGTTCATACGATAACGGACGTTTTGTCACTCTTTTGACAAATTTAATCTAACCTTAATAAAAATATAAGTAAAATAGCAAAATCGTCATGGAAACGAAAATATGAAACGACACCAACGTCAGGGGCGGGAAAGTAAAATAGCAAAAGCGGTTCCACCGTTTCCATGGAAATTTCAAATAAAATAGTTCCAGCCTCAGGCGCTAGGTGGAAGTGCAATTAATTTTTAGGTTAAGAAGTTGCTACTAGTTATTGCCAGATGTCGTTAAATCAGAATTTTTTTGTAGTTTCCATAGTTTCCAACGGCCATTGTCATACTATTGTCAAATTCTCAAAAAATATTGTAGTTGTCATAGCGCCAATCATAATATTATCAAATGATTACCAAAACCAAAATCAAAACGTTTTTCAAACTATAATTTGTTATATGTGTTTTAATTAGACAATTCCTTTTGTTTGTGACCCTAAAAATATAATGTAAGTCTTTTATTTTTGCCATCATTTAAGTACCTATTTATATTTACTCCATTTACAAAACTTTGGGTGTATTACGTAGGTCTTGTTTTATTATAATAAACGATGTTTAAATATTTGACTTATAAATAAAAACTTTGAATTATGAATAATATTTACCCATATTTGGCTTTAATTTTATTTAGTAATTGTATAAATTATACTGTTAAATCTTATTTTTTACACAACACAACGATACTTGTCATTAGTATTGTTGAATTTGTGTAAAAATAAAATTTAATAATCAAATTTAATTATTTTGGAGTAAAATTCAATAAATACGTTCATTTAAAAAGCCCGCACTTCGATCCATTTAAAACAAGCCCTACTCAATAGATGGCGCCACTTCTGTAGGACCATTTTTCAGTATGGCAGAGTCCATTCTTTTTCTAGCTAGGTATATTCTTTGACCAACGTATATCCGATAAACGGAGGCATGAAAATGCAATAAATTTAAAAACTGCGTTATTTTCTAACATATCAAAGTCTTTAAATTCTACCAATAAATTTAATATCGTATCAACGTATCGCCGGACAACGGATGCATGAAAATCAAGCTTAAGTCCCAACCTTAGGGCGCAAAACATAATGAGGCATCTCGATGCGATGCTCGCCAAGATGCTGGCCGCGCTGCTCGCCAGGATACAGCCGCGATGCATCCTACGCGCACTGTTTTAAAACGGCGAATAGGTGCGCGTAGGATGCATCACGACTATCGTACAAACATAGTGCGGGGCATTTCATCTCGATGCGATGCGCGCCATTCACCTCGCCATCCGTCGATGCTGAATCAAACATGCGTCAAAACATACTGGAGCCAGCATTAGAATTTTTGTCGACCTCTTTTTATCTTTGGTCATCACTTGTCACTGTCAGATCAAATCAGATGTTTTTGGATTTATTTATCCTTTGTTTTGGTTATTGAAATTTTATAATTATCAGATAAAATTTCGTAGTTAAATTGGTTATTTTTGATGTGGATCGCAGTGTGCAATTCGTTCATTTAATTGTGGGATTTCTGAGTTTAGTTCGTTCATTGACCGGATATGAAATATGGCTGTCGAGAAATATTCTAGTACATCATTTTTTATTTATGCCTTTTTGTGAGTTGGACTAGTCAAGATATATAGTTCTCTATCTATATCCTGGAGGGATATTTCCGGTTGAAATCTGATTTTGTGAAGGAAATCGAATCCTTGCATCACTTCTTGTGTACTCCCCGACCGAGAATATCGTCGTGAAGAACTGGCTGCCGTTTCGTGAAGCATTCCTTGTTGGCGAATAGCAGGTCTTCGTAAATAAGGATTAAGGCTTCCGAAACACCTTTGGTCAGAGACGTGGTTGGATTTTGATGATTTTATGGACCGCCAACCAATTTCCGCAATGCGATTAAAATAGCCTAATTTTCCGACTGATATTCCGATTCCACGTGCCCAAGAAGTCCCAGAATAGTTCCAAGGTATGCTATTATTCTTCTGCCTATTCTAAGTCAATGCTCAACTGATTTTTGTTCATATTGTTGTCTGGTTTTCGACTTTTCCACGCCCACGTGGTGTAGAAAGATTAGTTGAGTGTTATCTTTCTTAAGTCTTATTTGGTTGTTCGTAATTGTAGAGCAAGAAGACCGATCCAGACCGTAGCACAGAACAGTCCAGAATTCCATCCGTTCCCGTGTGTAGAGTTACCCGTTGGACATCATAAACCCTCGTTGAGGTAAAGTTCAGATTTAATTAGTCCTTCTTTAATACCTTCATTAACTCCTACACTTTGTGCTAGTCCTTGTTCTATAATTGAGGCTCTTTTCTAAGACAACCAATATTATTTAGGGTTTTTATGTCTCCTGTTGAAGTCCTACACCTGCCTGGTATCTGTACGTTTGCTGAAGGGCTCCAGTGACAGTATACCGAGCTGCTGTACACCGTCGTAGCAACCCTGTAACTATACGCCGTAGCTCAGCCGGAGGAAGTTTTCAAGTACAATCGAATAGAGTAAGACTGTACAATTTTAGTTTAGATTAGTATAATATAGATTTCATTTGTGTAAACCACCCTGGAAGTATAATATAGATTTCATTTGTGGAAACCATATAAGGAATATTTTGTTGATGTTTGACCATCAAAATCTTAAAAATAAAGAAGTTGTCTAAAAATGTGCTACAATACGGATATAGTATAATCCTTTATCTTTAATTTCCTTCTTCATTTATGTAAAAATACCTAGCCAGTTTTACGTAAAACGTTAAATGCTGAACACTTATTTTGCTACTTTGTCGGACTAGTGAAATGGACTCTTAATGAGACAAATGTTAATATTTCAAGTTGAATTTTTTTCTATCAATTTCTATCAATCCTTTTTCTCAGTTATTTCATAGTTTGTTCAAGGAAAATCTTGTGCAATATTTTCGGATAGGAAAATAGGGCTTAGTTCAAACACTTCCGAATAAAACTGTTATTTGCTAAAATCGGGCGTAGAGTCTTTCTGTAAATCCCTTCGCTTTTTACAACAAGAACTGAAAACTTTGTAGACTTTACTAGACCTTTCCTCTTTCCGGTCCTATTTTTTTCTTCGCTTTACGCTGTAAATGTCAGGTTGCGTGATAAGAAAGAAATTTATACACACACATGGAGCGTTATCAAATAAAAACTAAAATCCCCTTTGGATGCTGCTGATTGATATATCGGTTTGTTTTTTTTATCGCTGGCGATAATGGGTCGGCGGGATTTATAAAATCGTAGTTGTAAAAAGTTATATAATAATAATAATAGCTCCCGTATATAGCGTTTAACGCCCTGGGAGTAGCAAGGTCCAGCTTGCCATACTAGAGCCGTTCGGTATACAAGGAAGGTAATGTGGCTAGCACTCTACGCTTCAACAGCCTATTATTACCTCAGGATTGTACTCACTTAAGGCTGGGTCGACCTAGGTACCCAAAAAAGTTGTAAGTGTAAATTATTGTAAATTACACTTAGTCAGTGGCGGCTCGTGGTTATTATTGTAGGGAGGTCAATATCTAAAAATATTGCCTCGATTTTTTTAACACGCGACCAAATTTAATTGGTTTCTTACAAGGTACTTTAGTTAAAGGAAAATAAATCTAAAAATAAATACAAATTATCGTCCTATTGCTGTCAAAAGTCATTAAATGACATTTTTCCGAATAACCTGAAAATTCAATAACTAACTATATATTGAAGCGGAGAATCGATTCAAACAGTCATTAACTACGATTTCTGGCTATTTATGCTGTATTTTAATACAGAATAGTCACTAACAACAACTATATGCAATGTAATTAATCTTTAAACGCGTTTTTCTATGCGTTTCTCGGAAGTAATAAAAAGTAACTTAGTAACTTTTGGCAGCAATAGGTCGTTATGTTAAAATGAAACCTACCCTTACATTTTTAAACAGCTGGTCTAGTGCCATTTCACTATAAATCCAGTCAATGTTCTTTACACAAATTTTCCACGGTAGGATTTAAAAGACACTCAAATAATACTGTCACAAAAATATAAATACATATACCGGGTGCGTGTCAAAAGTGGCTCACCCCTATAACTTTTTTATTTTTTTCAGATAAAAAAAACAAGATTTGGTATGTTAGTATATGACATAAATTAGGATTGATTGACGTATTCAGTTGTTTTTGGTCACTTCCTGTTTCACCGGAAATGACTACAACTTTTGATTTTTAAATGGCACCCTCGGTATTTTTTTACTTTATTCGATAGAAAATGACATTCTGAATAGAATGACATATCATATGGTGCCATTTAAACAACAATTTAAAAAACCTTTAAAAAACAAAAGTAGTAGTCATTTCCGGTGAAACGGAAACAATTGAATATGTCAATCAATCCTAATTTATGTCATATACTAACATACCAGATCTCGTTTTTTTTAACTGTAAAAATGAAAAAGTTATAGGGGTGAGCCACTTTTGAGACGCACCCGGTATACACATACACATTTCTAAAAGTTTTATTTCCCCTTTTTTATATTTTAAGTCAATTCTTTCTCTAAACGTTTTGCGAAATTTGAGCAATAAAATTGTTTTCTTTTAACCGCACGATTTTACAAACTAAACACCATATACAGTCGCTGGCAGTCATTGGCAGTCTTACGGCAGTCGCCTATAATAATTACATGGCAGTCATAGGCAGTCATCTGCGTAGTCATTGGCAGTCGCTTGGCAGTAAACTGATATTTTGGCAGTACATGTACATTTTTTACCCAAGTGACACACCCCTCGAAAATATCTATTCCAGAATCAGTCATCAAGGTTTCATCATTTATCCAGAACCAGAAAATTATGAATTATTACCTACACAAATTTCGCGCTGCATCTCAAACCTTCGGCTACGACAAAGCTGCGGCAACTAAAACTAATTTTTTTTTTCGATATTAAAAATTTAAATATTGATTTATATTGACTAAACCAAACATTATACGCGATAAGCGATAAACGATACAAAAACCTATGTTGTTTTATAATTTGAGTTTTTATAAACACCCAAACTTTTTGAAAACTACATACTTTTTCCTACAAAAAAGATACTCTTGTTGCACATCGTCCAGAGCGATGGTTTTCGAGAAAATTGAAGACAAAGAGTTTGGTCTGATGGGTTGCTAACTGGTTAATCAATGTGATTGATGACGTGCATCGGAAAATGTTTTAAAATTCCTATATGAAAGTCATGGCGGTTCAAAAGTAACCAAGTAGTTATCAAATAATTAATTGAAAAATCCAAATTTCATGATTTTTAAAACATGTTATTGCTTTAAAAAACGAAATAATCCAATTACCAAAATTCCTTAATAAATAATATGCATTCCTTAATTCACTCATATTAAATGTTCAAAGTGACCACCATTCATTTCAATGTGGACATCTGATCTTCTTCTCCACGATCTGCGTAGGTCCCCCGTGGAATATCCTTGGTGTTGTCCGAATTTGATTGGAACAATCAATAATGCGTTGCCGTAGTTGCTCGTCAGTATTAATCGGCACTGAGCAAACCAAATTTTTTTAAAACCAAAAAAGTTTTTTTCGTTTTAAAGCAATAAGATGTTTTAAAAAATCATGAAATTTTGATTTTCCAATTAATTATTTAATAACTACTTGGTTAATTTTGAACCGCCATAACTTTCATAAGTTTAGGTTGATTAACCAGTTAGCAACCCATCAAAGCAATCTCTTTGCTTTCAATTTTCTCGAAAACCATCGCTCTGGGCGATGTGCAACAAGAGTACCTTTTTTGTAGGAAAAAGTATATAGTTTTCAAAAAATGAACCCACGTTGCAAAAAAAATAACCTTAAAAAAGTTATTCACGAAATAATCCCCTACCCTTGCAAAAACTACCCTTTCCGCTTTTCCAAATAATTTTTCATCATCACCATTTGGTTTAGGGTCAAAATTTATAGCAGAGGATTTTTTCGAAGTCCTATCTCGTTTTTCAAGCCTACAATTTCAAAACAACCGTTTTTAAATTCACCCTTTCAGTGCCCCTAAGTCCCTTAATATGCATTTTCCATCCTATACTTATAGGAACTTTTTTTTACTATTTTTATGTGTACTATCACCCCCCGCCCCCGATTTTTTTTACACCATTTCATTGACACCCTGTATATTTATATAGAAATAATGCAGTCGATATTTCTTAATCAATTATATTGACTCTCAACTAATAAACAATATTACAAATTACAATAGTAACACGCTGGTTTTTCTAGCCAAAAACAAAAACCGCCACTTTTTATATCGTCTGTCAGTAAACTGCCAAATACAAGTGTATATAAAGTTGCCTACCTTACAAATCCTTTTACGAATGAAGCGGTGAATGCCCAATACAAACTATATCTATCGCACCTTAACCCATTATATTTTCTATGCATAGTATACCTTACCTTGTCGGCGTCACGAGCCGCGGCACTTGGAGTTTAATACGTGTAAAACCGTAACCACCGTAATAACAAGGCGGAACAACTTGGACTCGTGACGGGACAACCGGATTCGTGACGTCATCAACTCCCAGCTAACTGTCTATATTTTCCAAACCTACTTTCAAGAGGATCAGTTTGCAAGTTCTCTAGTAAAACATACCTCATATTTTACTCATTAAAACAATATTTTATTACTTCAAGCTCAACCTGTTACTCAACTCACGTTAATAATTTTAATATTGAACACAAATAAATTTTTTTATTATTTTCATCGCATTTTAAAGAATTTAGTAAATAACAAGCATGACTAATAATTTGATCAGTATTACTAAATTACTATTAGCTTTGTAAAACTAGTGAATCAAGTAATAAACTATCAATTTCATTTATAAATCTTTCGAATGGTGTTTTTAGTTCATTTACCTGGACTGTAGTATTTTGGCCATATAAATAGATATCTAATTTCAGATCTGAATGTCCTATGTATTTAATATTTAAAAAATGCTGGATTTTTCATCTGTATATGTGATAAACCAAAGTATACTTTTTCCTTATCAAAATGCTGATCACACATCCTGCTGTATTTTGTACCACAAATTCATCACGATGAATAGCTTCGAGCCATTGTTTCTGAATATTTCTATCATTAGGAAACCGAAAAACGTGGTTTTTGAGGTTAGGCCCTAATTTACAGCGCGGCACGGAACACTATAAGGCATTATATCCTTTAAATTGTATAATTGCACACACTTATAATTACTTTATAGTTTAAACACCTCTTTTTATAGATTTATAACTTTCTTCACCCTTCTATTATCGATTACAATTACCACTTACCACGTCCGCACACCTACCGATAAATCGATGAATGTCAACTGGGGTAATACCACTCCGCTACTATATATAATGCCGCGCGGCGCCGTCGCCCCGGAATAGGGGGCGTAGAATATCCATAAAATACATAATATATACTATAAAAAATATCTATTTTTTATTGTTTTTCTCATATTATACACTATTGTTAACTTAAAATATTCCTTTTATATACTATAATATTTTTAAAAACTCGGAATAAGACATTTTAAAACTTTGAAATATATCTGGTGAGTGAAAAAAGATCCACAATTTGAACTTTTATCGGCTGTTTGAACAAATTTGAACAATTATCAACGCTGCTAAATAGAGTTGAGCCTCCAGTTGGTGATGTCACGAGGTTTTTACGTCACAGCTGTTCGGCCTTGTTATTACGGTGGTTACGGTAAAACATAGCGGGAACGAAGGACAAAATGAAATATTGACCGGCAATAGAGAAAATGGGTATAATAAAATGTTTTCAAGTGAAAATTGGACAAATTGGGAACAGTTTTGAATATTTTAGGATGAAAAAAAAAAGGGATTTACAAAAAGTATAATTTAAATAAGTTTTTCAAATTTTCTCCTGATTCTTTTGGGTTAGGTTAGGTTAGTTACGCCGCTGAATCTGTTTTACATTAAAAAAAAATAAAAGACATAAAAGAATTCATATTTCGTAGAACCTTTTTTAACCTATTCAGAGCTACCTTAATAATCTTCCGAATTATTCGTCTCTTAATCCCATCGTTTGTCTACCGTCTCTGCGGTTTAGATAAACTGCATCTGAGACCCAGTTTCTGACCGATGACGTTGAGGAATAACTTTATAATGGCATTTAGCCAACGGACAAGTCCGTTTTGACCCCTATGTTTCGTGAAAACTGACCTGAGTACTAAATGATGATTATAAATTTAAATTTTGCCCTAATTGTGCCGTAACCTGTCTTCATTTATGCTAATTAATAGACCTGATGCGGAAAGCTTGAGGCAATATGGCAAAATGAAATTTCTAAATTATTTCAAATTGCAGGTTATTTTTACTTAAATATAAAAAAAATATATCATTTTCTAGATTAATGATTTTATGCGTTTGTCAAAAGTCACTCAAAATTTCGTTATCAATTAAAATCCATTGTTGCCAACCATGGACATATTACGCGCCGGCGCGCGGCGCCGTACTAACTAAATGGCATTTGAATTTTGCGCTGGGGATTCAGTTGGTAGCTCTGCTGTAAAAAATCATTTTGCCACATTTATATTTATTTATTTCCTGACATTGTCATTCGTTTTGACGCTTTAGTTTTGTATTACGAGTCTTTGGTTTAAATAAATAGTGTTATGATACTGGTTGAATAAGCTGACAATGATAATAATGATCTCTCCAAAAAAATCCTTTACGGATATTTCGCCACTACACAGCAAGAAAATCTACAAAATAAAATAGTTATTTTTTGTAAACACTTCTGGCGTTAAACCTAAACGGACACTGCTTGTCAGAAGTTATGTTTACAGTTATACAAATTTGCCTAACAAAGAAAAAAATGCTTAACGTTTCGGAAAGTTTATCTCTTTCCGTCGTCGCAAGCAAAAAATATAAAGAATAAAGAAAAAAAACTACATTATATCAAGTTAAACTTCAAAATTAATAATTACTACCTGATAACAATTACTTAATAAGGTATATATATATATATATATATATATATATATATATATATATATATATATATATATATATATATATATATATATATATATATATATATATATATATATATATATATATATATATATATATATATATATATCGGTCTAGAACGTCTTGCGACGTTGTCCGATGCCTAACTTCCACTTCTTCCGATCGTCCCATTGTTCCTCGTTTAGATTTCTGGCACTCATTGCTCTTGTGACACCCTCCTTCCAAGTCTTCTTAGGTCTTCCACGTTTTCTTCGGGGTTGGGGTGTCCATTGCATAATTTGTTTTGGAAGTCGAGTGTCATCCATCCTCTGAACATGTCCGTACCCCACAAGTTGTTGGCCTTCGATGTCGGTTGCCAAAGATCCGTCTATTCCTATTCTCTATCGGATTTTTTCGTTTCGCACTCTATCTCTTCAGGAAATTCCTAAGGTTCTTCTATAGGCATCCATTTCTACCGCTTCCAGTTTTCTTCGTTTGGCTTCCGTTATTCGCCAAGTCTCTGCGCCATATAGTAGACTGCTCTTTACCAGGGTCTCGTATATATTGATCTTCCGTTTTTTCCCTATTTCATTACTCCAAAATACTCCATTCAGACAGCCAATTGTTCTTCTAGCTTGTGAATTTTTGAGCTTGAGTGCTTTTTAAATTTTACGTTTGTTATGTTTATTTATGTTATGTTCTTTAAAATCAAAGAAGCGATTGCCATACATTACTAAGATCTACAGATGCATGAGCAATACATTTATTTTTATTAGATTGTTATATCACTTCTTTCATTATAATTTTGGCGCTATTGAAATTTATTCTGTGCGCTGTGTCCCATGAATGCTGACAAATCTTAGATTTTTGAAGATCTCCATTTCTTAAATAATCTTTCTGTTCTTTAATTCCAACATTTAAGGATTTGTTTCTTTGTTAGGCAAAATTGTATAACTGTAAACATAACTTCTGACAAGCAGTGTCCGTTTAAGTTTAACGCAGAAGTGTTTACAAAAAATAACTATTTTATTTTGTAGGTTTTCTTGCAGTGCAGTGGCGAAATACCCATAAAGGATTTTTTTGGAGAGATAAATCCGCCACATAGGTATAGACATTTTTTGATAATGATGATATCGTTCCAAATTTTTATGCACCATCGAAGTGGGTACGTATCAGCTAGTATGTTTATATCCGCTTTATTTTCATCTTTAAATCATGTTTGACATGTACCGAAATACATGTAGCGATTTTCTTAGAAATTTAAATGATAATTTACTTTGTAACGTAATTACGTCTTTGTTCTAAGATTTTGCCGGAAAGCTAGAGGAGGGAAAGCTTTCTGCGCCGCGAATAATTAAAAGAAAAAGAAGAAAATCGCTGCGTACGTACTCGGAAGTTAATTATACTGGTGTAGTTATAATTTGTGTAATCTGGCTTCCAATTTGCCGGGTGCAGCTTATTTTATTCTTGTTCCGTATCTCGCGACACCCGCTAAAATAAGCTGCTGCATTTCTCAAGGCCTGCCTTGATTTTCTGCTCAGTTTGGCCTGGAGGCAGCTACGACTTTGCTGCCATTCTCTCATGCTCTTTTTATCTATTGTGAGAGTAAGAATTTATTCATAAATGTTTATCGAATATGGTGCTTATTGATAACAGAGCTGGAAGCTCACAGAAAACTTAAGTCTTTTTTGGAGTGAAACTTCTTTCCGCGCGATGATAGTAAAAATTCAGTAGACCACCTAAGAGATCAAACGCACAGACGGCCAGGTTGCAGAGGCCTGGCCTTTGGCTGGTCAGATATAGTCAGTCCAACGACAAAATCCTTGACACTAATAGATGTGTCTGTAATTTTAATTTCAAAGTAGTTTATTTTATTTTACAAAGAAATAAGTTGTTACAATTGGGACGCATAATTAATATATTTAAATTTTGAGTGACAAGTGATTACTTCAAAATATTGTGAAAAAAACTGTATAAAACTGAAAAAATCTAATCTTGGTTAATTAACTTTAATCTTATTTTATTCTGCAATTCTATAATGTATTATTTACCTATCGTATGATGTTGTTTTACAGATACTCCAGTTTTTGGTACCATATACGAGATGGTATACAACTTTATTTGTGGCTAATACAACTCTCTAGCCATAGTCTCTGGCAGAGTGTGTCTCTGGCGGTCTCTGTGCATCGAATATTAACTGTAAACTATGGTCTGGGTCAACACTTAATATTCCCTCGAGTTTTCCTCTACTTAATTTTAAAAAACACAAAACACAAGTAACAACACAGTCCAAAATGCAAAATGCAAAATATTTATCATTTCTATTTGACATAATTTGACACAAAATTATAACCTATAGTTTGGACGTTTGACGTGGTTTTTGAGAGTTTGACAACTCTCGTTTCGTCAAACTAATAGTATTGAAATATGATCTGTATGTGATATGAACGCACGACGTATTTATTTATAAACTAAATTTCCCTTTGATCTAGTCTGTATACTAATTTTTTGTTTTTTCTACACGTGTGCAAAAACTACACTAAAATATTATATCTTATAAAAAATTGTACGTTGAATTTGAGGGATTTCATTTGAAAAATTATTAATTTGGATGAAAAGCGGCAACAAGCTGCAGAAAATAATAATATTTTACTTCAGTCTACTGGACGCAGCGACCAGTCAACGGCCAGGTTGTTAATGCGCGTTGTATCATTTGATTTAATGGTCTTATAGGTTGCAGCGACCTGGTCGTCAGTGCCCGTTTGAGCTCTTAAGTTAATACCTAATATACCTAGTTCTGATTTTAGGACAGTTTGAAAAAAAATATATTTTTTATTTATTTATCAATATCTCTAAAACTCGAAATATATTTACTCATATCTATTTACTAATAGATATCGAAAACTACGAAACAAACTATCAGGCAACAATCAAAGAGGAAGAGATACTTAGGACAATGAAGAAACTGAAGAACCGAAAAGCGCCAGGAACAGACAATAGTACAAATGAACTTTTGAAGCATGGTGGTCCCGAGCTAATAAAATATCTAAGAATGTTATTTAACAAGATTCTCGAAACACCAGTAACTCCACAAGAATGGCACAAAAGGGTCACAATTCCTATATTCAAAAAAGGACAAAAAACTACACCCGAAAACTACAGAGGCATAACTCTCCTCAATACAACCATGAAACTCTTCACTAATATCTTGAAAGAAAAACTCGAGGAACAAATTACGAATAGGGACGAACAACAAGTTTTTAGACGAAATCCATCAACTACAGATGCCGTATTTATCATTAAACAAATTAAAGAAAAAACAATACAGTTTAATACACCAGCCTATATTTGTTTCATCGACTTGACTAAAGCATTCGATGAAGTACGTCTATCTGACATTATAAACATACTGAAAGAGAAAAAAGTGCTTGATAATATTGTGAAAATCATCAGAAAGCTAAATATCGATAATACAACTCAAGAAAAAGCAGGGAATAATCTAACACGAAACCGGTAGTAGACATAGTAGAGACTGCAAACCGGTAGTAGAAAACAAAATTATTGAGCAAGTATCACAGTTCAGATACCTAGAAATAGATATGTCGCACTACTATGATCCAGGGAATAATCTAACACGAAACCGGTAGTAGACATAGTAGAGACTGCAAACTGGTAGTAGAAAACAAAATTATTGAGCAAGTATCACAGTTCAGATACCTAGAAATAGATATGTCGCACTACTATGATCCAGAGAAAGATCTGAGAAGCCAGATAAACAGAGCAACGGCCATGTCAGGATGTATGAGACAAATAGTGTGGACAAACCCCTTCATGCGAACAGACAGCAAAATTAAAATTTATAAGACCTGCATCAGACCGATAATGACATATGGCAAAGAAATCCGTGAGGAAACAAACAAGACCAAAAGCATGTTAAGAGCCGCTGAAATGAAGAACCTAAGAACCATAATTGGGAAGACTAGAAGAGAGAATTAGAAACACAAATATCAGACAACCATGTGGAATACAAGACGTAGTGAGATGGGGTAGGCAAAGAAAAAGACAATGGTTCGCACACGTAAAACGCATGGAAGAAAACAGGCTCCCACGCATAGCTCTTGAGGGGAAACCAATGGGTAAGAGACAAGCCAGGAAGATCTCCAAAAGATGGAAAGACGGTTGGCAGTCCATCTCCCAAGAACTCCTACAGAGGCAACCTTAAAATTATTAGATTGACTAGATCTCAAATAAGTAAAAGAAGAAGAAGATCTAAAAGAAAGCCAAAAACGATAATATACATGGGGTTTCATTTAAAAAAATCATTTCGACCCACTCACACTTTTTTGAGCCACCCTGGAGAAGATAAAATATTTTATTGAAATACATCCTAGAACATACTTTTGGCTTGCACTTAAACAAAATTCCCAAGTTTTTTATTATAGGAGCTACGACGCGCTATTGCGGAGCTCGACGCATTATTACCGGACTCCGTAGAAGAAAAAAAAAGTGATCAAATTCGGCCCCCTCGTTGTTTAAGTTTGAATAATACAGCTCATTTCGGATCGGTCGAGTTCGTTATAATGCCTTTGATCTCGGCGCTCATTTCACTTCTGCCGGTTGACACAGGAGACAAAGGAGATTGTTTATTGGTTTGTTTGTGCAATGTGAAAAATTACCAAATTGATGAGCCCGGCGTTTTAGAATTTCAGCCCAAAAAATTAGGTTGGAACTTTTATTAGAATTTGAGTATTAGTGGAGACAGAGAGGACTTTAGCATTTGGATATATGTATATCTTTATATTTTGTTGTATATTGCTTGCTGGATTTATAAGTATATTGTGGATGCTATTTTGGTACTACCACAGATTAGGTATACTATATGTATACAGATAAAAGTCTTGTCCCTAATTCGTGGTACGAAAATTATATTTTTTATGACGATGAGCAAACGAGTAAAATTTCTTGTGCGCAAAAATAAACTCGCGTTTAAACGGCGTAATAACTGGGCCAGTGAGCCGCTGTGCACAATTTTAGAGGCCATAAGTGGGCGTGCTATGGGCGCAAACTAATAACCTAACTAGTGCGCGACTCCGAAAATTGGAACTACGAAAAACAATGCTTTTGACGATAAGTTTATAATCCGTATAATCTGTGGTACCACGTACTGTTTGCACTCTAATATTCAATAAATAAATAAGTTAAACATGTTGACTAATAAATAGTTATTAGAGTGAAATCATACATTTGAAATGTTTTTGTGCCAAAAGTTCAACAGAAACTGTTTTATCATTTTTTTTTGGACTAAAATTTATGATTAATTAAAAAAAAATAAAAAGTTCCCAAATTTCAATCATTTGAGTCCAATAACTATATTATGTTTATTTTTTCTCAATAATGCCATCTTGAGAACGGTTGCTCGTAGCCAATTTTACCAAGAGACATTTTTTATATAAAAAATCACGTAAATGTATTTTTTTTACTCACTAGTTTTAGACAGGTACACACGAAAAGTTATTACTCTTCGAAACAGTTAAAACAAATGTAGATGGCGCCCTCTACAATTAGAAGTCATATTGACTTCAAAATCAAATTTCTCATGTCAAAGAACTCCCAGACACCAATTTTCATTCAAATATTGATGTTACTTCAGAAATTATTTGAAAAAAATCGAAATAAAAAAGAAATTTCTACACCCTGTATCTCCGAAACTAATAATTTTAGAACATACATCGATACGAACTTTTTTAATACAGTTCGGACCACTCTGTATATCTGAGATTTTCTTGTTATGAATGTTACAAAACGCAAGAAAAAAAATATAATTTACGATAACATAAAGTTGATATGGCGTCGGGCTACCCAATCGTAAATAACTTCCAATTTAAATTTTCCTTCAATCACTTCAATTAAATGTGCTTTTATTTAATCTGTTATAGGAGTATTTACCGGTTTATAGGTATTAGCTCTGCACAAATATTTCTATTTATTTATTTTTTGGTTCGGTTATCAAATACATTTGAATATTCACATAAAAGTATTTGCTAACAAATTTTCCTAAAAATTTATTAGATTTTTTATTTATTAAAGTATAAATATTTTTTGTAGGAAACAAAAAGGATTGAGGTAAAAATAGATTCTGAAATTCCTGAAAATATGAATACCGATTTATGGATATAGTAATAAAAGGAGTATCAGAAGTAGAGTAAATGAATTAAATGTTGTTGGAAAGTTTTGCTAGGCAATGTTTTTTTAATAGTAATCTACATATACAGGGTGTCCCAGAAATAAGTGCAAGTATTTTAACTGGCGTAATAAGTTTGACTCCAGAAACAAGCCGATGAAGTTTTTTGCAAAAAAATGTTGAAAATTTTATATTTTTCATGACTTTTTCCGGAAAATATTCAAAAACTCTTGAGTGCCGCTTGAAATGTTTTAGGTAAAGTAATAAAAGGACGCTATAACCTAATTACATCGATCTGCTATCTATCGGAGTCCAGTTTTCTAATGTTAGGTAAGTTTTTTAATTTTTATCAGAATTTTCCAAGTCGTTTTTAAAATCTTAACCCTTAACTGGTCCGGCGTCGTCTGACAGACTACGCCAAATAATTAACTCGTTCTCATTAGTTACTGGGACCCCCTACAGGATTGGCGTTCCAGCTAATCCTCCCCCTCACGGTCAACAACTGATAGCCATATTTATGCCCAAACTGGATTAGTTTTTTAAAAGTTCTGGCAGAAGTTACTTAAACCGTAGTCTCTCAGACGACGCCGGACCGTTTGTGTAAGATTTTGTGTGTGACAAACTTTTGTAAAATATCGCCGGGCCTTCGAAAAGAGTGCGTTTAGGAGACTCTAGTTATGAAGAAACTCTATTATACTCTGTTTTTTTTCTCAGGTAAGATTTCGACAGACGATGACAGAAGAAAAGCAGATGACGTCCCATACCAATCTATTTATTTTACTACAAAAAGTTTCTAATAATTTTTAAGTTAACTATGGATGGGTTTAAATATAAATCCGTCATGCGTCTTCTCTTGTTGTTTTTAACCAGTTTTATTGGTTTATTTCAAAAATGACAGATCATATTTCAATTTTATTGGTTTGACGGAACGATGAACGACAAACCGATGCCGATGCGTATGAACTCGCCTTTAGATTTCTGACGCTTGTCAAAGTCTTGCCAAATTGTAGGTTACAATTTTGTGTCAACTTTTGTCCAATACCTTGCGTTTTGGAAGATGATGCATTTTGATTCGTGTGTTTTGTGTCTTTTGAAGTCAAGTGGAAGAAAAATCGAGTGAAAATTAACTGTAGACCCAGAGCACAGTTTATGGTTAATACTCGCTGCCCAGGCAGAAAGTCTTATACACCAATAAAGTTACCATCAATAAAGTTCGTATACTATCTCGTCGTAGATAAGTGCATCTCGAATATGGTAGAAGGAACCTACTAAACACATACTAAAAACTGGAGTAGCTGTAAAATATCGACATCACACGATAGGTAAATAATGGATTTTAGTACTGCAGAAAAATAATATCAAAAGGTACTGGTTTAAAAAAATTAAGATTAAAGTTAAGTAATCAACCTTTAAGGTATAAAATTTGGTAAGTGTAATTATTAAGTTTGTTTTATTTATGTTGTTTTATTTATTCCTGTAGAATATTACAAATTTTTATTTGTACATAAGTTATATTGTTAAATATAATCGTAAATGCGGGTTTCAAAGTTTCATAAAGCTTGAAAGTAAGAAATAGTTCTTTTTTATATTTTTTTGGTATGTGGTGTCTTGTTCTTGTTTGTTTTGTATTATAACACATACCGTTTTTTATTAAATAAAATAACTCGATTACATTTTTTCAGTTTTATACAGTTTTTTTCACAATATTTTAAAGTATCACTTGTCAGTCAAATTTTAAATATATTAATTTCCTGCTATGCGTTCCCGTTGTACCAACTTATTTCTTTGTAAAATAAAATAAACTACTTTGAAAAAAAAAATGACAGACACATCTATCACTGTCAAGGATCTTCTCGTTGGACAGACTATAAAATGATATGATGAGGAATGTGACAGTGACAATATGACAATCTGCCATACAAATGCGTTTGACAATGTCAAATATTCCACGAGAAATACACTTTACAATTGGTAGAATATTTCCAATTCCTGTACAACAAGAACATGCCGGCGGAGATATTCTTATCCCATAGAGTTCTTATCCTAGTTAAAGAAAATGTTATGTCCTAGTTAATTATTTTTTATTGCCTAGAATGTACGATCATCAATCCATTGTGTAAAACATGTTTAGGAAAACACTGAACTTTGCCTCATGCTGTAACTAAAATCTTTTTCTTAACTTCAGTTTTATAACTTATTTTTTTATATATATAGTATTAAAAACTTATTTCTATATTGTAATGACTGTTAGTAATTTGGTTTTATTTTTTAGAGCTTAGTAAAAAGCTAATTGATTTTTTTTCAAATTTATATGTATGTTATTTTGTTTTGTACTATATTTTCTTTAAGTTAATATTAATTGAGCCCAATTTTGTCTAGATTAGTTCAATAATACATAATATAATATTTAACGAAATAAAAATTTGTTATTTTTTAGTTTTTGTGTGTTTTTTAAACTTTTTAGAAGGCGTAGTCCTACAGACTACGCCGGACCGTTTATGATACATATCTAATACCGGACCAGTTAAGGGTTAATCCAACAGCCACTACTTATACGGATATTAATCACATGTATACATGCATATAAAATAAATAATAACACATGCGTGAGTTTCTGAAATTATAACAAACTAGTGTGTTATGAATTCCCTATCATATACGCCACGAGACTTTTCTGGCAGTATTTGTGCTGTAGCCACCCCTGCCTGGTTAATAATTTCTTGCCGAAGATCTTCCTGAATCATTTTTCTTTAAAATCTGACTTGCTGGTTGATAATTCACTATTTTATCGTTAAAAATCGGGATTTGTCTCAATGACGTCTTAATGTCAGTGCTATTTATTATTTACAAAAAAACAAAACGCACATCTATATTGCATAGTAACATAAACGCACCCTGATAATTTATTAATTCGCAGCAATGAAAGTAGAACTGGTAGATCCTTTTAAATCAATTATTCTTTAGATATTGGACATGAAACAGTTCTGCTGGATATGTCACTGGATAAGTCACACAGGATAAGTCAAAAAATTAGTCAGAAAATTAGCCTCCCCCAAAACATTTCCCAGCGTGACTTATATGTAAGGTAACACACTGGTACCATAAATAACTATACTGGTCGCTGTGTCGAACAAACTGTGTTCCTGGTAATTGCGACAAATTATCCATTGTTGCAAGCGGCTCTCAGATGTTGCCATAAGTTTTTTAAATTTTCAAAGTTAAATAACCCTGTTACTATCAATTTAAACTGATCGAGAAAAGTTAAGGATGTTGTGTTTTCGCTAAGAAGAAAATTTTTCAGAAAAAATGTGTTATAGCTATTAATAGATACCTATGTCGTTTGTGTTTAAAAAAATACTATTTGTAAACATAAAAAATTGTAAAAATAAAAAAAATAGAATTTGTTTGCGTGTCGCTAAGCGGCAGTTTGCAATATTGTGGTTATTCTGTCATCGATAATATGAATAGACTTCATTTAACAGTAGAGGAAACAAATAAAGCCATTAGGTTGCTTCTTGGCGGTGCGCGACAGATCGATGTGCCTGATCGATTTAAAGTCACCTAAAGTGTAATTTCTTGACTTAAAACCCGATTTAATGAGACTGGATCTGTTATAGAAGGCACAGGGAGGGTAGACCAAGGTCGACAAATGCTGGAGAGGACCGATGCTTAATGAGAGGAGCTAGGATGGATCCTGAACGAAACTACACGTTGCTCAGCCAGGACCTTCTGGCTGCCAGCAGGGTACGTATTGCCCCTCGGATGGTCTTAAATCGATTAAAAAAGCAGGTTTATATTGCTATATGCCATAAATTTCACCTGTCATTGTACCTTCACAGACATACAATTCCGTTCGGCCTCCGTAGAAAATTCCACCCCAGACCATTGCACCTCTAACTCCAAAGGGATGCCCTTCTTGAACATATTGGTCGTTAAGCATTTCTTAGTCTCCACACACACGAACTGTATGTCTGTCAGTACAAAGAGAAAAGCGGCTTTCATCGTTGAACACCGCAGTATGCCACTCATCATTCCAGTCAGCACTTTCATTACACCAGAGCAAACGTTGAGCTTTATGACCTCAACCTGACTCTCGCGGTCAACGGAGGGCGTCTTATAAACCTATAACAATGTAAACCTGCTTTTTTTAATCGATTTAAGACCGTCCGGCGTCGGAGGGATAATACGTACGCCGCTGGCAGCCAAAAGGTCCTGGCTGAGCAATGTGTAGTTTCTTGCAGGATCCATCCTAGCTCCTCTCACTAAGCTCCAGTCCTCCCTAGCATTTGTCGACCTTGGTCGACCCTATGCCACTCCATGACAGATCCAGTCTCATTAAATTGGTTTTTAAGACTAGAAATTACACTTTAGGTGACTTTAAATCAATCAGCCACACCGGGTACGCATGTTGGGGTACAATTCGGGTACAATTACACAAAAACGACATAGGTATTAATGGTTATAACACATTTTTTCTGAAAAATTTTCTTCGTAGCTAAAAGACAATATCCTTAACTTTTTTCGATTAGTTTATTTTAAAAACTATAAAGAGAAAATATGTTCTTTTAGCCAGATCTACCACCCCTTAAATAGTTGCACTTATTCCTTGGTCACCCTGTATCAAGGCCGGATCTACCTAAGGGCTATTTGGGCTGCAGCCCAGGGCCCCGAGGTTACAAGGGGCCCCCAGACCCTGCTAAAAACAATAGGCGATATTTTGAATTTAAAAAAAAATCTAAATTAAAAAAACTACCATAATTTTTAATTACTGCGCTCATTACAAAGTATTCACGTATTCAAATGCAACGATTATCTCATTCACTGTTTATTTATCAGAAAACTATC